>NC_057862.1:81400539-81705426 GCF_019393635.1 Dromiciops gliroides
CTGTATACATCACTTTTGTGGAGCATCTCTAATCATCAGATACCATAGCAACCCACCAGGGAAATGAGTGAATGCTGGGGCAATCTGACATTACTTAAATAAGCAGAGAGAAAAGAAATATTTTATTTTCACTATTTATTTCAAATGTTTTATTGGTGATATGTTGGTTTTTAAAAATACCTGCCACTTCCCTATACCAGCCTCTGTTCAGACCCTATCTCATAAGAAAGACAATTAAGCAAAAGAAAATGACACGTGACCACACGTGACAGTTTATTAAGCATCACTCACCTCTTAGCCACCACTGTTCTACAGAGAGGAAAGATTCACATTAGTTTATAGTGATTTTTGGATAATTTGGGGCTTATCCATATGTGTATCCAACTGCTTTGACCCTGCCAGCTATAGAATCTTTATTTCTTCAGCAATATAAGACTTGGCTTTTCCCTTATCCTTACAGTTGCAAATAGGGGAAGCAACAACATGTTGGTTTTTAATGACACATGCCTCAATGGAAACTTCACTATATTGATGAATTTAGCTTTTGAATAGCTATAAAAATAAAAATGCATTTAGTTAGGAACAGAAAGAGATTTTTATTAATGCTTCAGTTTTGAAAATTGGCTCATTTTTCTTTTGATAGGTTGCAAAGATAGACTCTCTGATTACCGTTTCAATAACATTATATCTGTACATTTGTGCAAAATATAATAATGGATATCTTTCCTTTTAGGCTGCTTTAGGAATTATGCAAATGGTTGAAGACACACTTATTGAACATGCTCATACTAAACCTCTCCTTCCAAGTCAGCTTGTACGATACAGAGAAGTGCAACTCCCTGACAGTAGGTGTTAGTTTTATAAATGTGGAAATAATGTACGCTTGCATATTTTATGTGGATATTGATGATAGAGGTTCCTCCTGTTAATTTATATGTGAAGTACTTGCACATGTTGGGTGCTTAATAAATATTTTCATAATTGAGTGGAATTTGGATTCATGTTGGGTCAAGAGTATAGCCTTCCAGTGTGGACAAGCATTTCCAAAGGGTGGAAACTGAAGACAGAACTCTGTTTACATCTGGAGATGTTGTTCCAGGGAGATTTAGGAGGGAGCAGACTATGGCTGGAGTGGAGAAGAGTTTGTAAATAAATGTGGACATTTATTTACAAACATTGAAACTGTATAAAAATGAGTTGCCCAAAAGAGATTGTGGCAGGAGTTTGAACACAAACAATTAATGCCTAAGGATAAAATCTATAATCTTGACTTATGCTCTTTTTTTTTTTTTTCCGGTAAGGCAATTGGGGTTAAGTGACTTGCCCAGGGTCACACAGCTAGTAGGTGTTAAGTGTCTGAGGCCGGATTTGAACTCAGGTACTCCTGAATCCAGGGCCGGTGCTTTATCCACTGAGCCACCTAGCTGCCCCCGACTTATGCTCTTTATAAAAAAATTGGACTACAGAAAAAAAAGGGAACTGTGGAATCTGGATGCAGATTGAACCATACTATCTATTTTTTTTTTTTAGTTTTTCTTTTTTGAGGTTTTTCCTTTTTGCTGATTCTTCTTGCACAGCATGACTGGCACAGAAATATGTTTAATGTGATTGTACATATATAGCCTGTGTTGGATTGCTTGCTGTCTTGGGGAGGGAGGGAGAAAAAATTGAAACCGTAAATCTTGTAGAGGCAAACGTTGCAAACTGTCTCTACATGTAGCTAGAAAGTAATAAAATACTTTTATGGGGAAAAAAATGGACTATAGCAAATATCAGTAATTTATATATTGGACTTTGCTGTGCCTTGTCATTTTTAGGTTGAAAACTCTTTCTTTAGATGGGAAGACTTAGTAAGTGTCTTTCTTAGTACAGTGGTGTAATGGTAGTTAATCCACACCAGTAGCATAGTTGTTTTGTATACTCTCCAAGGGCATGAAATAACATGGGAAAAGCATTCACTTAGATTTAAAAGATGGTGCATTCTCTGTATAGCTATAGAATTGTTTTCTCTAAAAATTAATCCTTTAGAGATTTACTTTTTTTTTTTTTTTGGTGAGGCAATCAGGGTTAAGTGACTTTCCCAGGGTCACACAGCTAGTGTCAAGTGTATGAGGCTGGATTTTGAACTCAGGTCCTCCTGACTCCAGAGCCAGTATTCTATCCACTGCGGCACCTAGTTGCCCTGATATTTACTTATTTTAACTGATAACAGGTTTCAGAAATTTTTTGGCTTTGATATTACCAGTTAATTTAACTATTGTTGCTAGTTTACTAATACAGTAAAAGTTCTTTAGATCTTCTCTTGCCATTATGACAAGTGGCATGCGGTGGTGGACAGCTGTGGTCTTGGGGCAGGGTAGGTCAGGATTTTAACCCCGGTTCTGACGCTAGCTGTGTGACTGTTGACAAGTCATTTTATCTCTTTGGGCCTTAGATTCATCGTTATTTAAAAGAGGGACTGGTCTAGACTTTTTTCTAAGGTCTTGTCCATCTCTAAAAATGTCTTATTCAATAAATGAAAGCATTTTACAGAAAAGGTTGTGTTCATGAAAGTTACTTTCAGGAATAGATGTTTCATTCTTTAATATTTCTTGGCCAAATATTTTATTCCTGTTCATGTCCCCATTGAGAGCAGAACAACTAAGTGATCAATGCTCTGTTAAAGCTTCTGCCTTGATTAGAGAGATGAGCATTTGGGAAATGACTTAGACTTTTGGATATATGATGTGAGACTTGAAAAATGTGAACATAAAAATGGCCCCCAATCAAGTTAGAAGCTTTTTATGTAAAAAATGAGCCTTAAGGATAGAAGTATAAGGAGAAATGATGCATTCAGTTTTGTTTTCTCCCACTGAAAGTAGAACTCAAATTGTACCTATTATTATATATCCAAACATACACCAATTTACAAACTCTTGCAATTCTAAGGTAGCTTAGAAAATGTCATAATAAGTAGCACACAAATGACTTGAACAAACTTGTGTACCTTATTGCCTAGAATGATTTAGGCATTGATTATTTAGGATTATAGTTTTAGATCTAGGAGATATCTTAGTGTACTTTATTCTTTTAAGTTTTACCATTTAAGAATTATTTTCTGAATCAGAAGAGCCTCTTAATGTTATTTCTGTTGATGTTCTCCTATAATCATAATAACTCATTTATATACAGCTTTTTAGTTTATAGGATGCTGTATTGAAAAGGAATGCAGGGGCAGCTAGGTGGCACAGTGGATAAAGCACTGGCCTTGGATTCAGGAGGACCTGAGTTCAAATCCAGCCTCAGACACTTGACACTTACTAGCTGTGTTACCCATGGCAAGTCACTTAACCCCAATTGCCTCACTAAAAAGAAAAGAAAGAAAAGGAATGCATATATATTTCTTTGTATATGTGACTATCTGTGGACTTTCTTAAACATTAATGTTTTTTAGGTCAAATAATTTTTAAATAATAGCTAGCATTTATATAGTGCTTTAAGTTTTGCAGTGCACTTTAACAATATTATTTCTTTCTATCCTCACAACAACCTTGGGAGGTAGGTGCTATTATTACTACCATTTTACAGATGAGGAAACTGAGGCAGGCAGAGGTTAAGTGACATGCTTCCAGGGTCGCACAGCTGTAAGTGTCTGAGGTTGAACTTGAGCTCAGATCTTCCTGACCCTATGTCCAGCATTCTGTCCACTGTACCACCATACTGCCAAATACTCAAAAGGTAAATTGCCTTGATTGAGTTTTCCCCATTTCCCCTCTGTTTTAGGTAAATTAATTGATTTCACATACCTATCTGCCACTTTATAATTATAGGCCAATATCAGCCTCCCCCCCCCAAAAAAAAAAAAATCACACTGAGTAGCCTTAATTAAAGAAAAGTAATGAGATGCTGTCATATAATGGAATGAAAACTTTGTTGGTGCTAGGAAACCTGGGTTCTGGTCCTGACTGATCAGTCCCTTCACTTCTTTGGGGCTCATTTGTCACATCTGCAGAATAAGAGATTAAACCACTTTTCTTCCAACTCTGACACTGTCTGATGATCTCTGTAATGTGGTGGGGTTTAACGTTCTTTATTGCAACTTTTCCTAGGAGGCTGGTTTGTTTATCAGCAGAGAAATGAAGTTCACAATAACTGTGGTATTGAGATCTATTACCAAACAGACATGCAGAGTACCTCAGAGAACATGTTTTTGGAACTCTTCTGCCAGATCATCTCGGAACCTTGCTTCAACACTCTGCGTACCAAGGAGCAGCTGGGTGAGTTCCTTTGCCCTTTGGGTATTCTAAAGAAAGAAAATATAGGAGAAGAATTTCGCATGCAGTAAACGGTCATCATTCTCAGAATATTGTAAGTACAGACAACGTACAGAAAAGATATAATCACCATGTCCCTTCTCTGAATGTAGAGGCTAAGAAAGAAGAAGGGTACACCTCTACAGGAGAAGTAGACAGGAGACAGTGAAGCCGCGCACGAACTGGCAGTATCATATTATGTCATTTCTAGGTCTGCATGTTAGGGATGAGGAGATCAGTCACAGAGCTGGAATGGAGTCAGGGACCTTAGAACTAAGTGTTCATACTGTGCAGCCTAAGAAGGCTCTTTCTGATAAACCCGACAATGGGAGATTTCAGAAGCTGTTTAGGTAAATATGGTCAAGTTTTAGAGCTGGAAGTTTTAACTTAAGTGTATCCTTTAGTCTTTAAATTTTACCATTTGGGAATCATTTTCTGAAAATAATGAGCAAGAAATGATGGGGCAGGTTGGTGGGATGAGAAAACGGTGGGCTAGGAGTATGAGATGGTTTTGGAGAAGATTTCAAGTCGAGTGGGAAGAGCAGCTGAAGGAAGCTTTGTGGTTTGTCTACAAAGGAGCCATGGTCACAAATGAAATAGAATAGTAACATAACCCAAAGGACCCTAAAAGGAGGACTTGGGGCCCCAGGACCTGGTAGCTACTGCTGAAACTTAGGTGGGTAGCATAATGTATCACACCTTTTAGGCAACATCTATAATATTTGATTTGAAGAGCAACACGGTAGGGTTGGAGAATCCAGTGAAGGGGAGATTACATTATTGGGGGGGGGGGGAAGCTAGGTGGTGCAGTGGATAAAGCACTGGCCTTGGATTCAGGAGGACCTGAGTTCAAATCCAGCCTCAGACACTTGGCACTAGCTGTGTGACCCTGGGCAAGTCACTTAACCCTCTCCTGTAAAAAAACAAAAGCAAACATTATTCCAGGGAAGAAAAAAACAGTACTCTAGGCTAAGATAAAAAGAGAGGTTTTATATAAGAAGTAGCAAGGTTTAACAAACTGAGTGTGTCGAAAGGCTGGAGATAATTTGAGGTACTTCTCCCCAAAACAGGAAAATGAAAATGGGAAGGAAAGAGGAAGAACCTCTTCTTTACCATGTTCATCTTAAATTGGCAATACTTTGTACCAATACAAGGCATAATATAACTTCAGTTAATCAACAGATTTTTATCAAGTGTCTGCTATGTGCTAGGGATACAATTCAAATAGGAATTGGGCCCTGCCCTCAAGAAGCTTACAGTGTATCAGGGAAGATATACGAATAGAACAACATATATGAAATAGATTAAAAGTAGTGTGGGGAGGTGGGGGGCATTAGTGGCCTAGGGCATGAGGAAAGTCAAGCTTAGTCTTGAAGGAAAGAAGGGATTCCAGAAGGTGCAGAGGGCTCAGCCAGAGTAAAGGCATGGAAGCAGGAGATGGAGGGTCATGTGTAACTACTGCAGGTTTTTGTAATCAAGACCAGCTGTGTCTTATAGCTAGGGATGGGTAAGAAACACGTGCTTACTGGTGTCTTCACCTATTTTTGATGATCAAATCCATGAAACCAGATAATGTTGCCAAAGATCCTGGCATATGGTGAGAAAAAGAAGGTGAAGAAGGGAGCCCTGTGGATTACTCTGACTATCTGAGAATGTTGTGATAGACTTGCTGGAAGCAAACTAAGGGGAAGACTAAATTCCTGAAGCAGAAAATGCTAGGGACGGGGGTGGGAATAATATATAATAGTGAATGAACAGAAAGGTCAGGGAGGATTAGAATGGGGGGGAAATGACCTTTAAGTAGATAATTAGGAACCCTTTGATTATCCTTTTATTGATAGTAATAACACTTGGCAACTCTGAGATAGTTTGTACAGGTATTATTATCCCCATTTTACAGATTAGGAAACAGAGGCTGAGAGAGCTTCAGTCACTTGCCCCAGGTCACACATCATCTAGTTAATGTCAGAGCTACAATTTGAAGAAGATCCAAGTTCAAGACCAAGAATAGTGTTCTTTCCATTACACTGAGATGGAAGCTAAATTGGAATGAGTGATCTTTCAGGAAGCTTGCTTTGGTGTGAAGTTGAAAAGAATAGAATAGACAACAGTTTGAGGGTGTGACGGAGTACGTGTTTCATTTCTCTCTCTCTTTTTTTGGGGGGTGGGGGCAATGAGAGTTAAGTGACTTGCCCAGGGTCACACAGCTAGTAAGTGTCAAGCCTCTGAGGCCATATTTGAACTCAGGTCCTCCTGAATCCAGGGCTGGTGCTTTATCCACTGCACCACCTCGCTGTCCTCTCATGTTTTGTTTCTTAAGAATAAGAGTATCAGGGGTGGCTAACCCCCACTGCCCCGCAAAACAAACAAACAAACAAACAAACAAAAAAAAGAATAAGAGTATCTTGAGGAGTGTGTAGCCTGAGTGGAAGGAACTAGCTGACAGTGAAGAGTTAGGAGGCTGAGTATGAGAAAGAAGACCTGTCACCTGTGTAACAAAGAAGGGGAGATAGGAGTAGACACTTTTTTTTCTTAAAACAGGGCAATGAGGGTTAAGTGGCTTGCCCAGGGTCACACAACTAGTAAGTGTCAAGCATCTGAGGCCAGATTTGAACTCAGGACCTTCTGAATCCAGGGCCGATGCTTTATCCACTGCGCCACCTAGCTTCCCTAGACACTCATTTTTTCAGAGTAATTTGGAAACTACATATTCATCTTTAAAACCTAAAAAATATCCAGTTGTTTTAAAACAATTTGAGGTGAACAGCATGAAGAACAATGTATCCGTTTTTTGTTCTTGTTAATTGCATTGCTTTTTCAAATTTAACAAAATCTCTCATAAGTCAGGAATTATAACTGTGGTTTGCATCTGTGTTTTGAAGGTTACATTGTATTCAGTGGTCCACGTCGAGCCAATGGCATCCAAGGTCTTCGATTTATCATTCAGTCGGAAAAACCACCTCACTATTTAGAAAGCAGAGTCGAAGCTTTCTTATTATCCATGGAAAAATCTATAGAAGACATGAATGAGGAGGCCTTTCAGAAACATATCCAAGCCTTAGCGATCCGTCGGCTAGATAAACCAAAGAAATTGTCTGCAGAGTGTGCTAAATACTGGGGAGAAATCATCTCTCAGCAGTATAATTTTGACCGAGGTAAGATGGAACAAGCACGTTATTTACAGCCCAAGTGTTAGATTGGAGCATTTATATATCAATTCCAGTTAGCATGTGATAATATAATCTTATAAATTATAATAATAATAACTCAGAGAGTCTGTGTGATCTAGGAGACACAGAGTGGCATGGGGAATACAAAAATGATGGGTCCGTGGTTGCTACCCTCCAGGAAGAAGGGGAATAAAACACGTATGCAGTGTCCTGGAGAAATAAGCTTCTGTATGAAGAACAACTGTGTAGCTACAATATAGGGGAGAGTTTGATAAATGCCGTTAGATAGCAGCTAGGGGTGGAGTGGATGGAGACTGGGCTTGAAGATAGCAGAGATTCAGAAACTGAGTAGCTTTGTGACCCTGGGTAAGTCACTCACTGTCCTCAGTTCTGTTTTCTGCCTCTCCATCAAGTGAAGATAATGGTAGTAACAACCAGAGGATTGTTGTGGGGCTCAGATGAGACAAGATGTAAAAAGCAGTCTGCAAACCTTAGAGTGCTTTATATATGTTATCGGTCATTATCATTGTTTTTGTAATAACTGTTACGAGTACTCATGAAGGCCTGTGTTGTTGAGGATCACTTCCACAGGGTTTGGGCTCTCACTGAAAGGCTCATGAAACAGGCAGTGCTTACATTGAACCTTAGGGGAGAAAGTGGGATGTTGATAGGAGATACAAGGGAAAGGGAATTGCAAACTGGGAAGAACTGTAAATGAATAGATAAATGTCCAGATAGAGGGCATGAAACATGTTCAGGAAGTAATGTACGGTTCATTTGGCTTGATTATATAGTAAGGAGAAATGAAGCCAGAACAAGAGGTGGGGGTCAAGTCATAGAGATCTTGTTGCCAGGCCAGAACAGTTGAGACTCTTTCCTGGTGAGGGAGGAGTGGATAAAAGTTCTTGATGAGGGGAGAGACACACTCAGAGGTATGATTTATGTAAGTAGAATTATTCTGGTAGCAGTGAATTAGACTTGGGGTGGGGAGGGGACTGGCTTGTGCTGAGATCATTTAGAGGCTGAAGTGATAATTCAGGCAATGAAGACCCAAACTAGAGCAGGAATGGAAATTTTGGCAGTGGATATGAACACTGCCAAGACTGAATGCACAGTACTTGGCTACTTAATAAATTGGATGTAGAAGGAGAGGGAGAAGTGGAAAATGACTCCAGACATGTTTTAAAACCTATGTGACTAGGAGGAAGTGAGGAAGATCACAAAGAGGAAGAAGCCAAAATTTCCAGGAGAGTGCCTTGGGGGAATGGTCATATCTAGGGAGAAATTACCCCAGTCTGAGAGAAGAACTGGGAGAGTCAAGTATAACCAAAACCAGACCAGAGGATAGAATTCCAGGAAGGAAAGAGTGGCCTGTAGTGTCAAGTGCTGTAGATTCATTAAGAAGGATAGAGAACTGGACTTCCGGGCCGGAGCCAAGATGGCGGAGGAAAGGCAGTGAGCTCCCAAACTCATGACGCAATTGCTCCAAAAAACATCCAAATAATGTCATAGGAAAATGCCCAGAGCAGCAAAACTCACAGAAGAATGTGCTAAAATCATCTTCTAACCAAGAACGGCTTGGAAGGTCAGAAGGAGGGAGCTGCTGTGCTGATACAGGAGTCGGGCCCAACCCCACAGTCACCCTGACACAGATCCAGTCCTAGGAAGGCCTCACCAGAGAAGCAGACCCCCAGAGCCTCTGAATCAGCTGAAGCACCAGTGTCGTCTGGAACTAAGCTCACAGTCTGGTGAGTGGGCTGAGCCCTGGGCACCGGAGAGACTACAGGGGTCTATGCTGATGCTGAGGCAGAACTTGGATTTTTCACCCCTGCTGAGAACCAGGAGGTAGGCTCGAGTAGCTGTGGCCCAGGTCGGGGAGGGGCACAGGCTCGTCGTCGGAGCTAACAACCACAATACACAAAGCTGGTTGATTAGCAAGTTGGTCTGGGGTCATCTGGGACCAGGAAACAGGCCAGGCGAGGGAAGAACCTGATTCTCCTTAAATCATACCACCTGGGACTTCTTAAGCTTGGGATACTGCAGCCTGGAAAGAGTGCCCCACTTTGAGGAGCTAAAAGTATAGTAAAAGAAAGGCAAGATGAGCCAACAGAGAAAGGTGAGGACCATAGAAAGTTTCTTCAGTAACAAGGAAGACCAAGGGGCACCCTCAGAGGAAGATGTCAACATCAGGGCTCCTATATCTAAAGCTTCCAAGAAAAATAGGAATTGGTTTCAGGCCATAGAGGTGCTTAAAAAGGACTTTGAAATTAGAGAGGTAGAGGAAAAAATGGAAAGAGAAATGTGGGTGATGCAGGAAAGACATGAGAAAAAAGTCAACAGCTTGAAAAGTCAAATGGAAAAGGAGGTACAAAAGCTCTCTGATGAAAATAATTGCCTAAATGAGGATTGAACAAATGGAAGCCAGTGACTTTATGAGAAACCAAGACGCAATAAAGCAAATCCAAATGAATAAAAAAATAGAAGGCAATGTGAAATAGCTTCTGGGAAAAACTGCTGACCTGGAAAATAGGTCCAGGAGAGATAATTTGAAAATTATTGGTCTACCTGAAAACCATGATCAAGGAAAGAGCTTACACACCATCTTCCAAGATATTCTCAGGGAAAATTGCCCTGAAATTCCAGAAGCAGAAGCTAAAATAGAAATTGAAAGAATCCACCGATCACCTCCAGAAAGAGATCCCAAAAAGAAAACTCCGGAATATTATAGCCAAATTCCAGAGCTCTCAGGTCAAGGAGAAAATATTGCAAGCTGCCAAAAAGAAAGAATTCAGGTACTGTGGAACCCCAATCAGGATAGCACAATATCTAGCAGCTTCTACATTAAAGGCCTGGAGGGCATGGAATATGATATTCCAAAGGGCAAAGGAAATGGGTTTACAACCAAGAATCACCTACCCGGCAAAACTCAGCATTATCTTTCAGCGGGAAAAATGGGACTTTAATGAAAAAGAAGACTTTCAGATATTTGTGATGAAAAGACTTGAACTGAATGGCAAATTTGACTTTCAAATACAAGACCCTAGAGAACCAGAAAAAAAAATTGGAGCTGGGGGACATACCTGGGGTCATACAGTGGGCGACTGTTTTGTGTCTGAGGCCAGATTTTGGCTGGGATCTCCCTGGGTCCAGGAGTGATGATTTGTCCACTGTGTCACTTAGCTAGGCAATGACATCTTTAGGGTTAAATTGAAGGGTGAAGGGAATTCATTGGGGGAGGGGGAAGGGCAGAAGTGAAATCCTACATGAAAATAACAGGAAAAGGCTTATGGAATAGGGGAAGAGATGGGAGAGGAGCAGAGCAGTAAATGAATTTTACACTCATCAGAAAAGGCTCAAAGATCTTAAACTAATAGACACACCCAACTGGGTGGAGTAATCTATTTAATCTGGGCAGTAAATGAGCCTAACACGCATCAAAATTGGCTCTAAAACCTCAATCTCATTAGAATTGGCTCAAGGAGGGAATAATGTACACACTCAATTGGGTAGAGTAATCTCTATAACCCTGCAGGAAAATAGGAGGGGAAAGGGATAAAGAGAGAGGGGCAAAAGAAGGAAGGGCAGAGTGGGGGAGGGGACAGACAGAAGCAAATCCCTTTGGAAGAGTGATAGGATGAAAGAAGATGGATAATAGAATAAATATCATGGGGAAAGGAATAGGATGGAAGGGAAACAGTTAACAATAGTAATCATGAAAAAGAGAAAAGGGGGAAATTTTGTACAAAAAATATTTATAGCAACTCTTGGTGGAGGCTAAGAATTGAGAATCAAGGGAGGAATGTCCATCAATTGAGGAATGATGGAAAAAGCTGTGTTATATGATTGTAGTGCAATGAACTTGTGCTACAGGAAATGACAAACAAGATGATTCCTGAAAAACCTTGAAAGACTAATGAACATTGATGTATAGTGAAGTGAGCAGAGCTGAGAGGACGTTGTGCGTAGTGACAGCAGTATTGTTCAATGAGCAATTGTGAATGACTTAACTACTCTCAGCAGTGCAATGATCCAAGACAATCCCAAGGAACTAATGAGGAAACTTACTATGCACCCCTATAGAAAGAACTGATAAAAAGAACACTTGTGGATTGTACATATATAACCTGATTGCGATCTTGTGGAGGGGGGAGGAAAGAGAGAGAGGGAGAAAAATTTGGAACTCTAAATCTTATGAAAATGAATGTTGAAAACTACCTTTACATGTAACTGGAAAATAAAATAAATGTTTGCTGGGAAGAAAAAAGAAGGATAGAGAACTGAAGGCTTTCCTCATCATTGTTATTGATGAGTTTTCAGGAAAGAGAGTAAAGTGGTTAGGAGGAAAGCCAGAAGTGGAAAGGAAACAAAGGCAGTGAACGCAGGTGGCCCTTTGCAAATTGATCAGTCTAAGGAGTGACCCAACAGGGCAATAGCTTGACTTAGGAAGCAGGATTGAAGAAAAAGATTTTTGTAAGTGCAAGGGGAACATATACATTTGTGGGCAGGAGGGCAAGGAGTTAGGGGAAAAAACAAAGATTGGAGGTAAAACACAAATGGACAACTTTATCCTGGAAACTAGGAGAAAATCATCCATTCTCCTCTAAAACAGGAGAGGAGGAAGAGGAGAGAGGATGGGTAAAGATAGGAAAATATTTTTAGGTTAGGGGATGTTAAAGTGTGGCCTCTACTATTTAAATGAAGCTTTTTTAAAAGGCAGTCTTCTGCTGAGGAGGTAGTGGGTGGGAATCACATGGAATTTGGAACTCAGAAAGAATGAAAGGGTTTGGAATGGGTGCTGTGAAGAATTCAGAAGAGAATGGATGAGTTTGAGACAACTGAACGAATTACTAAATATCAGTATGGTTCTTATCTTTGGCAGATTTCAAGCTCCTAATCCTTATTTGCTAAAAAGACTATGAAACCTTTTTTTTCCTCATTATTAACCAGTATAACCTTTAAAGAGTTAATTAATAGTTTTCTCCATGGTTGGTTGCTTAAAATTTGCCCTTCGTTCAGAGAGGTATAATGGGAGATAATGTCAGCTTTTTAGCCTTTACCTATGCCAGACATATTTTGATATTGTTATTTATTGATTTTCAGATAACACAGAAGTTGCATATTTAAAGACACTCAGCAAGGATGATATCATCAAATTCTATAAGGTAAGTTGCATACATATCGATGTTAATTAGAAAATGTAGTAGGGGGAGCAGCTAGGTGGCACAGTGGATAAAGCACCGGCCCTGGATTCAGGAGGACCTGAGTTCAAATCTAACCTCAGACACTTGACACTTACTAGCTGTGTGACCCCGGACAAGTCACTTAACCCTCATTGCCCCGGGCGGGGGTGGGGGGGTGGGGGGGGTGTAGTAGGTACAAAACTAAAACAAGTTTGTAGTTATTTGTACATTTTGGGTTGAACCCATTTATGATCAGTTTACAACAGCAATTTGGTAGTTTCAAATTTTCACTTTTTAGCAAAGGCATCTGAAGTTTGAAAAATTGTGTAATTTGAATTTTTATTGGTTAATACATATGTGTATATATGCACACATTACATATATATATGCACATAGACATAGATACATAAACACATGTTAATATTACCCTAGTACTAATGTAGGCTTTTTGCTCTTCCACATCTTTTCATTTTAGTTGTTCCATGCAGCCTAACAAAAAGATGTCCTTCACTCCATGTAATCATTAGATACATAGAGGTTCAGTAGGCGATGCAGTGGAGAGAGCACTGGCCCTGAAGTTGGGAGGACCTGAGTTTTCAAATCTCATCTCAGACACCTACTAGCTGTGTGACCCTGGGCAAGTCACTTAACCCCGGCTGCTTTAAACATCCAGACCATTATTAGTCCTATTTTACAGATGCAGAGACTGAGGTAAGCAGGTTAAGTGATTTGCCCAGGGTCATACAACTGGTAATTGTCTGAGTCCAGATTTGAACTCGGGTATTCATGTTTCCCAAGTGAAGACTAGTCACTGTACCACCTTGCCCCTTTATCCATTCATTTGATGATTTCTGCTGCAGAGTATATTCTTAGCACAGGTAGCAAAAGAGAAGAATTGACCCATAAACTGACCCACTATCACTGCAATCAAGGCATTTGGCTACCCCATCAGCCTCTTCCAAATAACTTTCATGTTTCCATTTTGTATTTTTCTCCACCTTCGAAACTGTCCATGGTGTGTTGAAGGAGTGAGAAAAGCAAGTCAGCTGTGAACAAGACCAAACTCAAGAGTTGATAAAATACAGTGGTGTTTCCCTTGCGGTTCATAAAGAGCTGCTAGTTCATAGGATCAGATTTAGAGCCACAAGAAAGGAAGGCCTCAAGTTGTGTCCCCCTGTCCCCTTAATCCTCTCCCCTCCCATTCCCCCCTTCCCACTTTACAGAGGTGGGTCTGCTAAAAAAGGTTAGGTGGCTTGCCTAGAGTCCCACACCTGGTAAATATCTTATTACTGTTTGTGAGCTTGATCAGGTTATTAATCTTTTCTCTTTCGGTTTCCTCATCTTTGAAATGAGAATAATAAGACTGGCACTATCAGAATTCTGAGGCCTTCAGACTTTTAGATGCTATAATAACTATTTTTGGAAAGTGATTCTGGCATGGAACATATTCTAATGCCAGGAGAATGATTTCACATGCCGTATTTTTGCTCTTCAGAAATTTTTCCAGAGAATAGAACTGTATTAGTTCAAAACCTCTAAAAAGAGACCTGAGAAATCTTTCCAAAGATATTGAAAATTTAAGGAAGAATGTAAAATAATTATTAAATGTCTCATGTATATCTAGCACATTGGTTTCATAAAGGTGAAACTTAGAGATAAAAGCATGTTGCATGTGTGCTTCATGCAATAGGGAGGGCCCTTGTATGTTAATTTTATAGGATTGTAACAATATTTTTATTTCAGATGAATGGCTCTTTCTTTTTATAATATAGTTGGTCATGTCAGAGGTGTGCTTTGAGTCCTTGTCAGGAATATAATTGCTACATTGTAACATCGCTTCTGTAGGAAAACACAATTTCTGTTTCACAACACTTTTTAGAAACATGCTACGCTTAACAGGGACCACAGTTGTGAAAGCATGTGCAGTGTTCATTAGAGTAACATCTCTAAAACAGGGGAGGTGCCCACCAGACTTCTCTAAACAAGGTTCTCTGCCCCTTGAAAGTTTGGGGGGGGGGGGTTTGGGGTTTTTTTAGTGAGGCAGTTGGGGTTAAGTGACTTGCCCAACAGCTAGTAAGTGTTAAGTGTCTGAGGCCGGATTTGAACTCAGGTACTCCTGACTCCATGGCCGGTGCTTTATCCTCTGTGCCACCTAGCTGCCCCTCCTTGAAAGTTTTAAGATAGTGTGACACAGTGGATAGAGAGCTGGCCTCTAAGCCACGGGCACCCACGTTCTAGGTCCACCTCTGGCCTCTAGTGGCTCCGTGACCCTGGGTCATCCTCAGTGGCTCTTTCAAGCTAAAAGAGAAAGAGATGGTGGTGAACTATGTTCATAGAGGAGTTTCCTTACCTGTATTTTCTTTATACCAGTGGAATTGTAGGTCTAGTCCTAAACCCATGCAGAAGGGTTGTAAACATGTCTGTGCCCCATGTCACAATATAAAATGACAATATCTGCTTCACTGTGAAAGTGAGCCTGAAGCATTCTGCTCAGTGATCAGTATCGGGCCCCTTCCATTGATGTCTGTGGCTCCACCTCTGCCATCCTGGTGGATTCTTTTTTATGTCTTACTGTGAATCATCCCTATGAAATCCACTCCTCATGCTGGGGGCTTTACTAGGTATTATGCAACTCTTAGTGGTATAATAACAGTCTCCATTTTAATGTTGCATTAAAGTGTACAAAGTTATTTCCTCTCTCCCCTGTGAGGTAGGTGGTACAAGTATTTTCCCCGTTTTACAGATGAAGAGACTGAGGTACAGAAGTTAAGTGATCCACACCCCAGTGACTGCAATAGGTATTAACATAACTAGTGAGTCCTTAAGATCAGTAGTAAGGAAACATCATTACACTTTTTGCGGTGGAGCAGTGAGGGTTAAGTGACTTGCCCAAGGTCACACAGCTAGTATGTGCCAGGTGTCTTAAGCCAGATTTGAACTCAGGTACTCCTGAATCCAGGGCCAGTGCTTTATCCACTGCACCACGTAGCGGCCTTCCCTCATTACATTTTATAAAAAAATTTTAGCCTTTGAAAACATTATATTTTTATTATATCCTTAACTGCTTTGTTATAGATATTTTCATTAATGAGATTCAAGTAACTGCAGCCAGGGAGACAAACACTGACAGTGCTGCCACCATTCTCTTACCTCATTGTGCTCCCGCACTCTGCAAAAGGCAAAACCCAGGTCATCTCTTGCTCTCCCATTACCAATCTTGGGCTTCTGTATCATGAAGCAGGTCTTGTGCAAAAATAGACTTTGTGAACAGTGTTATATCAGTGAGGTGGCAGTTGTGTGAGTGGAGAGAAGAAATGTTGTGAAGGTGTGTGATTATGTGCCATTCAAAACTTCAGTATTTCTCACAAGAAGGAATGGAACCTGTTCTTTTTGGAAACTTGGTTATTGATAAGTCATGTCTTTATACAATGGATACTCCAAGGAGCAGCTGGTGACTGAAGTTCTGAAAGTGGCACTTAGAGAATGGAGTTATTTATTTATTTCTTAAGGAATGATGAGACCCCAGCCATCTTTGTCTGGTTTGTCTTCAATTTTAAAAGGGGTCTCTTGTGGAGAAAGACAACCTTAACATCTTAAATGGTGGTTTATTATTGTTATATAAATAAACATTTGACAGAAGTTAAATTGTTGGTGAATGGCTAAACTAATTTTATACACATTCATGTTCTGTCTTTCACTTATTATGTCTTGTGATAATTAGAAAGGGTAGATGGAAGGAATAAACATTTTTTTAGCACTTACTATGTGTTGGGCACTGTGCTGAGCCCTTTACAAATATTATTTTATTTGATCCTCACAGCACCCCTGGGAGTAGGTGATGTTATTAGCTCCTTTTCAGAGTTGAAGAAACTTGCCCAGGTCCACACAGCTAGTATGTGTCTAAGGCAGGATTTGAACACAGATCTTCCTGCCTTCAGGTCGAGTGTTCTAGCTACTGTGTTACCTTGCTGTGCTAAGAAAGATAAAGGTTATCTTTCTTTCTCTTCCCCGCCCCCCCCCCCCAATGGGCAATGGGGGTTACGTGACTTGCCCAGGGTCACACAGCTAGTAAGCGTCAAGTGTCTGAGGCCGGATTTGAACTCAGGTCCTCCTGAATCCAAGGCTGGTGCTTTATCCACTGCACCACCTAGCTGCCCCCTATCTTTCTCAATATCGATCTTATTTATCTAAACATAAGAGAGTCAGTAAAGTTTCTTTAAATTTTCTCTAGGTATTTATCTCATATACATTCATTACTATATCTTAGCATGTAGTACTCAGTTATAGCATTTATAAAGTTGAGAATATTTGAAGATAAAATAATTTTAGTTTATGGTTTATGTATGTATGTAACTTAAGCATTTAGAAATGTACTAGAGTTCACACACAATCATCACCAAGTAAGTAAATGACCAGATTGTGCTAATAAAAGTACCTACAAGAATGCTACTTCCATATATACATGCAGAGAGAAATACTTTACAATGCTGCTTTCTCTCATGTCCTTAGAGCAGCTTTTTTTCTTTTTTTTTTCTTTCTCAACAGAGAAGGACACTAATTAGAAAAATTAAGTGACTCCATTATAGTTTGTTTGATGTGGATGGTGTATATTGCACAGTGGATCATCAGTGTTCTTGTTTTGTGTTCAGTTGCCCTTACCCTCCTCTCAAAAAACCCTTTTCTTTCAAAAAACACAGCTGTAAAACTCAGAATTGTTGAAGGTTGGGGGTAAAGGAAATGTCCCTCCCCTTATGCCAAGTAGTGGAAATTAACCATTGTATGAAAAAAATATACTGGTGAAGGAACAAGGGAGGAAGCGACTATGGAAAATATGTTAGCCAAGGGGAAAAATACTGTGAGAGGAATATTTTTTTAATGTAATAATGGTGGAATAATGTAATCTCCCCTTCACTCTCCTGAAGTGGGTTTTATTTCAGAATATAAATATTCATACGTTTGGATCAGTTGTCATTACTAAACATAAGAGCATATTCCCTAAATACTACAATTGACCTTTTTATACTTATCATTTGCTTTCTGTCCAAACAACCAACCCATTGATTGCTACAGTATAAAATGAGTTTTGGTGTAGAAAGGAAGGAACATAGTCAAATAATTGCCTTGTTGAAAATATAACTTCCCCCTTTGTCCCTTATGGCAAAATTTTGCCTGTATGGTAAAATGTTAGAATGTTGCTAAAATGCACTGTATGGAGAGATTTTTCTTCTCCTTTTATGATTTGTTTGGTCTCTGCTTCACTGTGATCAGGACTGCAAACATTCCTCCCAGCTTACATTTTCCACGATTGATACTAATCTTGCCTTGTAACCAGTTGGTTTTAAAATTCATATGGATAGCCTTTCCCATGTACTCTATCAGAGGGAATCCCTGACTTTGCCTTTTCTTTGCAGGAAATGTTGGCTGTAGATGCCCCCAGGCGGCACAAGGTATCCGTTCATGTTCTTGCCAGGGAAATGGATTCCTGTAAGTACCATATCTACTCTACATTTTACTTATGTTTTTAAAAAGCACCAGTAGCCATCAGTTATTTTGTATTTCACCTATGCTAAATGCCAGGCAAGAGATGTTGAGTGGTTGCCCAAAGCCCAGCAATAATATTCTTCATTTTGTGCTATGGAGTAGAAGGAGGGCTGGGAGTATCTGGGGTTTGAGACTATTAGAATGGATCTGACAGAAAAGAGACTCAGATATGGAGATTATGAATGTCTCAATTTTATCCCTCCAGGAATATAATTTTTATAATCAAAATAATGACTTTAACAGTTGTGGATAACAGTACATAATTAGTATAAGACAGTCTTCTACACAGGTTTATAACAGCTTTCTTCCCCAAAATAACTAGTCTCCTGTTCACCAAGTGCTCTTGTGAAGATGTATCCTATGTCAGTGAATCCTGGAAAAGTGCAGTATCAATGCTCTTGGGTTGTGTTGATAAATTTTATTAAAATTATGACTCACTAAAATTCACTCCATGAAAATGACCAGATGCCTACTCTGTATACTGTACAATTTTTCTCCTTCAAGCTCTAAGCTTGTGGACTCATACTTATTTATGGCTTGACATTAAAACATGATTTAAAAAAAAAAGTAAGGCACTTCCATTGGATAGATAGATATTTCTGTCTTTTCCATCCATGGAGTTTATTTCTCCATATTCATTCCAAATTGCTTTACTAAAGGCGTGTTCCTATACAGTTTCATTTCTTGTCTTGGAGAACCTTTGAATGTCTTTCATACTTGGCAATACATATTTTCTTTGCTAACCATGCCAATGTGCACCTCTTGGGGCCTTACAGAAATTAAGCCACAAGTTTAAAGCTGAGAGCTATTTGTTTTGATTGTTTTGTTTTATATTTTCTTGAGTAAAAGAAGTATTCTTAAAGGCATTTGACCATACAGCTTCCTTCATAATTTCCCCCTTTCTTATGCTTAATTATCTGATGGAAGCAGTTGCTTGGCTAATCATGAAATGCCAGTGTGGCGACCTTCACTGTCTGTCAAAGGAGATGGCCTAAGGGTTACTTGCTTTTATAATCATCCTGCCAGGGAAAGCTGTAATTGCCCCATCATAACCTTGAGTACTCCTACCCAGACCAAAGCCTTGATTTGGTATAGTAAAAGCCTGAGCACTGAGCTGAGTAGGAAAGGAACAGAGAAGACCTATTGCAGAAACTGGTTTTTGACATATAAAACTAAAGAATTCTGATTGTATTTTAAAGCAATATTTTTAGCAACAAGTGTTAAAGTAATTATAATCATGTAGTGATTTTGTTTAAAAAGAAACTGCAGGGGCAGCTAGGTGGCGCAGTGGATAGAGCACCGGCCCTGGAGTCAGGAGTACCTGAGTTCAAATCTGGCCTCAGACACTTAACACTTACTAGCTGTGTGACCCTGGGCAAGTCACTTAACCCCAATTGCCTCACTAAAAAAAAAAAAAAAATTAAAAAAAAAAAAAGAAACTGCAGGGGCGGCTAGGTGGCACAGTGGATAAAGCACCGGCCCTGAATTCAGGAGGACCTGAGTTCAAATGCGGCTTCAGACACTTAACACTTACTAGCTGTGTGACCCTGGGCAAGTCACTTAACCCCCATTGCCTCACCAAAAAAAATTTTAAAAAGAAATAAATAAAAAGAAACTGCAGCAAACTACATTTAATTGTATTTTGTATTAGAAACTTGATGATTTTTTTAAAAAACTGCTCTGTGTCTTCCAGTAAAAAGACCTATGTGATACATAACTCTTGTTATCTTGTAGGTCCTGTTGTTGGGGAGTTTCCATGTCAAAATGATGTCAATTTGACGCAAGCACCACCCTTACCCCAAGTAAGAATGCTGAATCTTGATTGAAAATGTATTTAGATGATTATCCCAAGAAGAAAGGGGCTTGTTATTTCATGCAGCACATGACTGAGAGAGGCTTGGGATCCCTGGGGGTTGTTAGAATTTCATTTCTGTGGGCTCCATTCCTTCACTGGCCCAGCCCAGATGTTTGCATGTTCATGTTCCTGTTATATGGTTCCCTGGGCTTTGAAGGGTTCTCTCTTTTCAGCTTGATGAGGGAGGAGCTCAGCCATGGTTCCTGTGCAGCAAGGACCAGCCACTTCTATTGGGCAGGTGGCATCGACTGTGCTAAGCTTGCCTCTTCAGTGCAGTGGAGGGCCCTTTTGTGTAGTCTCTCCATGTGGGCACTCCCAGAGGAGGAAGGCAAGAAGTATCAGAGTCTGTCTTGCTGAAAGCAGCCCTAGCTTTATACCATAGGTTTATATAGTAATTCCCATTATCCACCATCCACTGTGGAGGGAGAAATCAGGCTGTTGTGTTAGCGGTTTGACAATCTGAAGTCCTAACTGTTGTATATGTACAGGAGAACAATATTGCCCTGCTATTTCTAGTCTACCTCTTCAGGTAAAGATACTAAGAATTGTTTCTTTTTGCCCACAACTGCAGCCAGAAGTTATTGAGAATATGACGGAATTCAAGCGGGGTCTGCCACTATTTCCCCTCGTGAAACCACACATAAACTTCATGGCTGCAAAACTCTGAAGAACCCAACCGATGGAAAAAATGCAAATGGATCAGCATTCTCATGTCTTCGGCAGGGTTCAGAATGAACACAATGTTCTTATTAGGGAGACAATCTGGCCTATTTTAGGAGTTTCTGGTTCATTCAAGATTCATACTGTATTAGAGACAGACGATTAGAAAAAGCAATTGCAGTCAAATGGCATTATGTAGAGTATTAAAAATCAAAACTAATTAAAATATTAAAGTCTTGTAGATGTAGTATATTTTTAGAATGTTATATACCTATTAAAATATTTAAACTTCCCTTTAATTACTAATAGACATCCCCCAAATATAACATTTTTTAAAATGTTAAAACGATTCCCACAGAATGCTCCTTCTCTAACTCTGTAAAATATTCATTTGTCAGAAAAAAAATACATTAATAAGCCTTTTCTGTAAAAAGCTCCCTAACTTGATAAAGAAGGCTTCAAAGCTTTTTGAAAGGTGACAATGTTGGGTAACACCTTTTGAGAAGAAAATTGATCCTCAAAAAAAATGCTTTCTACTGGTTTGTTTAATAAGATCAATGGTGAATATAAAATATGACAGATAATGGACAAGAAAATACCTTTTTCTTTTACTGGTGAAATCATTGAATGTGTAGGCATGGTTTTAATCTTTTTATAAATGTGAACACATTTTATATTCAAATTAGTAGAATGGCTGGAAACCCTAGTCCATCCCGTTTATTTATGGTTCCAGAAACACTATCCCTTTCATCAATTTTATCCCATATTGAATTTCTCAGGATTACTGTGTGGCCATTTTCTTTCTGGTTAAAATGATTTTCTTTAATTGCAGTTCCTCTTGTTTCTGAGTAGTCTATGGCATTCATCACTTTTACTTCTTCCCATTCACACACTGCTACCTTAGTTTTAACAAGCACAGGTAGGGTCCCCTGAGGGAGTGCCTGACACATTCTTCCAACCTCAAGTGACGTCGTCAAAGCATGCCCAGCTGCACAGTGCGTCAGAGCTGGCCTCCTGGACTTGCGGCACCGAACAGAAAAGGAGTACGTGAGGTCTGTGAACAGCAGAACTGTGTTCCCATGTGGATCATGAGGGTGAGGCGGTATCAGAGCCACATTTTTCTGGAGTCATTGTGGAAGATAAAACCCCAGATTATTTTTAACAGCATGGATTTTCTAAAATTCTTAAATTGTTAGTAGTCTTACTATGTTGATAAATTAATGCCTTAAAATGTTGATAAATTACTTTAAAAATAAATAGAAAGTAACTGGAGCGAAATAACTGAGGCTTTTATCCCTGAGCTTCTGTCTTTTTTTTTTCCAGGTAAAGTTAATAAATATAGTAAATTCATCTGCTTTTAAAAATATTTGCCATTTTCAAAACCTGCTTCGAATGAAATTGTGGAGCTGTGCTGATTCCATGTGCTGGCGTCCGTGACATTAGGCTGTCAAACCCAGGAGCCAGCTTAACAAGCTCGATTCCCAGAACAGCCCAGCCAGCTGCCTCAGTTTTAATGTGACACAGCTTCCTTGTGTAAAGTCACAACCTTTCACATCTAAGTTTTTATACTTGCCATTTTTCAAATCTAAAATTGGGGGCATACAAACTGGGGCAAGAGTAATTATCACAAACATGGAGGCTGCCTTGGAACACTTGGCCCCATTTCTACTCACAGATGAGCGGTGCTATAGTGGTCTTTTTACCCTTTGCCTTCAGGACCGGACTTTCTGAAGGCCTTTGTCATCCATCAGGAGGTCTATGTTATCATTCCCTTCTGGTTATATGTGTTTATAGAATATGCAGGTTACTACCAAGCTGCAGATATAAACAAACAGTAGATATACCGTGGCCTGGAGGGTACAAACATACCCTATAACAGTCCATTAAAATCCACTGGGTAAAACTTTTATGTAGAAAATGAAGTATTGTGGAAGCAATTTTAACTTTTTTAAAAAATTGGATGAAATTTAACAGTATCAAATACTTTTTATGAGGAAGGTCTATTTTTTAAGTTCTGGAAGATGGCTTGTGTGGTGTTGCCAGAACCCTGTCTGTCCTCCGGCCTTTTTACCCAGTTTCTGAGTTCATCTAGCAGTAAGGTTTGATAACTCAGGCATATTTAATGGGTCATTTCAATGGATCCAAAGCTGCAGTGTCTATAAGCAATAACAGACTACCCTAGGATACTGTTATTTACTCTTAGTGCTTGTTCAATACAATTTGTGAAAGAAACCGTAAATTATTAGTTCCATGTAACTTTTTAAAGGCTTCTTTTGAGTAGTTGATGTGGAATTGAGAGCATGTGACAGCCGGTGTGGCTGTGTGCTGGGCTTATCCTGTTTACAAATAAATGGTCTGAATTTAACCTGCAGAGTTTGCTTTCGTATTCTTCTTAGTTTGCCATATTCCAGTAGAGTAAGTACTTACTAATTGATTGACCACCTGATGTGTTAAGGAGCAGCTAAACCAACCTCAAGCCATACTGAAGACTACTTTCAGATTTTTTTTTCTACATATGCTTTCTGGCAACTTTCTGTAGTGAGAGTGTTTGAAAACGGACTAGAAAAGGCAAGTTGTTTCTGATGCTGAGATCCTGACTTTCCCAAAGAAAAATCATGTAGCAGTGATTCCAACCCAACAGACAGCTCCACTTTATAGATGTGCACAGAGCAACGCATTTATAAATGAAGTGATATCACTTCATTCTGATCTCCAAGTGCTGCTTAACATTCAAAGGCCACTAGCTGTGTGACCCTGGGCAAGTCACTTAACCCCAATTGACCCGCAAAAAAAAAAAAATTCAAAGGCCAGCTTAAACAGACATTCACTGCCTTCTGCTGGTGTCTCTGTTCTTTCTCTTGGACTGTCCAGGTCCCTTCTGGTCACCTGCGACTTTATGTCTTTCTTCCCAGGATATGCTTGTTTGGGACCTACTGGTGAGGAGAAACAAGCATCCTCTTTACCATAATTCCAGCCCCGGACTCCCTCCCTGTCCAAAGAATCCACCTTTGTGAGCTGTTGCTAACAGCTTAGTCCAATATCCCCCTTTTGGTTGATTCCTGCAGGCCTCAGCAAAGCTATCCACGTAAACCCAGTCAGCATTTCCTTTGATCAGTTTAGTAGCAACATCCAGAAGAGCTTTCAAATGGGGCAACAAGAGTGCAGAGGTAAAAAATATCTGATTCTTTGCCTTTGGCTTGGTCAGTACTATTTACATGAGGATTCCAAAAAAAGGCAGGAATTTCTGCTATTTAAGTCTCCCTTCTACAGGAACAGTATCGGCCTGTCAGCTCTTTACCTGTAGTTACTCCCCATTGATGGAACTCTGAGAATCACTACTCCTTTTGTGATACCACTTTCCTTTATGGTCTGGATGACTTCATTCTATTGACTTATTGCAGGGAAATTCAGTTGATAGTAATACAGAATTATTCACTCTCCTGTCATTCTCTTCAAAGATTGTTGCATTTTCATTTGTTCCCATCTTAAATTACTTTCAGGTTATCTGATAAATGACTCAGATAATGTTTTAAAGTTTGCAAAGCTCTTTATATGGTGGCAAGCAATTGTAAGTTGAGGGGATGCCCATCAGTTGGGGAATGGCTGGACAAGTTGTGGTATATGAATACAATGGAATACAATTGTGCTGTAAGAAACGATGAGCAGGAGTTCAGAGAAACCTGGAGGGTCTTGCGTGGGCTGATGATGAGTGAGATGAGCAGAACCAGAAGAACACTGTACACAGTATCATCAACATTGAGTGTTGATATACTGTGATGGACTATATTCTTCTCACCAATGCAATGGTACAGAAGAGTTCCAGGGAACTCATGATGGAAGAGGATCTCCAAATCCAGGGAAAAAAAAAAAAAGAACTGTGGATGGAGTATAGATGCTAAATGAACCATACTATTTTGAGGTTTTTCCTCATTGCTCTGATTTTTCTCTTATAACATGACTAATGCAGAAATATGTTTAATGTTATTGTGTGTGTGTGTGTGTGTGTGTGTGTGTGTGTGTGTGTGTGTGTGTGTGTGTGTATATATAAAACCTGTATCAGATTACCTGCTGTCTAGGGGAGGGGGGAGGGAGGGAGAAAAATCTGAAATTGGAAAGCTTGTATAAACAAAAGTAGAAAACTATCTTTACATGTAACGGGAAAAAAAATAAAGTCTGCAAAGCACTTGACCTACATCAACTCATTCTAGTCACAACTCTTAGATTTTGGTGCTACAGATATTCCCATTTTAAAGATGAGGAAACAGATTCTGACATTAGCAGCATTTGAACCAAGCTTTTCATGAGTCCATCCATGATCAGCATGGTGGCTTCTACACTACTTTGCCTCAAAGTATCTTACTGAGTAGTAATAACTTCCAATCTGTTACTATGCTTTCGTAATAAAGTTGGAAATAATTTTAACATTTGTATGGTACGTGATAATTTTCAGAATGTTTTCACATGCACTCTCATTTGACGCAACCAACTCTTGAGGTAAAGCCAGAACAAATGAGATAATGTATATAGAGTACTTTGCAAACCTTAAAAGGGCTGTAAATGTGAGGTCTAGTAGTTATTACTATGAGAAAACTCAGAATAGTGTAATCTCCCACCCCCTCCAGTCACCAACTGGTAGACTAGAATCTGCATCTCCTGATGTCTATTGTCTATACCATCTAGTAGTAGGTGACACCACTGTCACCACAATTAAACCATGCCTTAATGGACTACTGGAATATAGTCGTATTATCCAAGTCCCCTTCAAAAATCACGTAAAGAACTGTAGTTTGTCTTGGATTTGTAAAGAAGTTCATATAGGTCTGAGCACTTAAACGTGGACCCTTGGCTCTAGGGAAGGCTATTCCAACACATTAGAGAGCTTGTGATCCACTAGGTACTCTTGCCTTTAGAAAATACTTGGCCAGAAGAGAAGTGAGAAAATGTACTTCCCTCCCCCCTCTTTACAGGGTGTGTGTGTGAGTGGGTATGGTAGAATATTGCATATATTGTCAAAAACAGTTGATATGTTGGTTGAATTTGTAGAATTGTGTTTTTTCTTTTTTAAAAGGTTTGTTGCTAGGAAGGGTTAGCTGGGAAAGGGAGAAGAAAGGGACATAATCTGAAATGAAGGAGATACAGAAACAAAAGGTGTCAATAAAAATAAGTTGGGTTTCTTTTTTTAATACTTAGTCAAGTATTTTTCCAAATAAGGTCTTATTCCTGCTGCAGCCACAGATTTAAAAACAGAGAATTACTTATAAACATTGTTGTAGATGTTGGTAATTTGCTATTTCTAGCCATCAGCAGCACAAAACAGTCCACCATACATCTCCACCAGTAGCAGTTTAGGTAGGATGGGGACAGGGAACGTCAGGCCCAGCAAACTACCAATCAGACGTTTTATTAAATTGTCCTGCAGTGGAATTGTGGGTAAGCCATTTAATGGTCCCAAGCCTCAGTATCTTCATTTATAAAATGAGGATGGATGAGCTCTAAAGTCCTAAATATAAAATTCCAATTCTATAAATAAGCCTCTTGTGATCCTCTGACGCCCTTTCTGAGGACATCTTGCTCTAACATTTAGCATATCACTAAGCACTGCAGTGGGGAAAGTGCCAAGATGACCCACATTCTTGGTATAAGAAGATTGTAATTTATTATGAATGGGCTCTTCTGAAGACTGATTTCATCTTCTGGTGGCATGGTAATTTGTTCTCCAATGAGAGACATTTGGAATGATTTAAATTCCTATTTGCCATAATGGAATAATATTGTGACTTGTGAATCAGAACATTAAATTATATATGACGTTTTTTCTTTCATGTAGTTTTCTTTTGGTGGGGGAAAAAAAAATCCTTAACTGCAGAAGGCAGAAAATTCTTCAAATGTAGTCTCTGACGTGGCCAGTCTGGAGGCATAGAAGATGGAACACTATCCACTAGTAACACTGGCACCTGTAGTGGGTGCTCCAACTCACCTGTTCAGAACAGGACACTCTTCCTAGACATCTTTTTTTCCCCCCTGGACAATTGGGGTTAAGTGACTTGCCCAGGGTCACACAGCTAATAAGTGTTAAGTGTCTGAGGCCTGATTTGAACTCAGGTCCTCCTGAATCCAGTGCCGGTGCTCTATCCACTGTGCCACCTAGCTGCCCCCTAGACATCTTTAATTTGGAAAACTGTAATAGCAATAGATTACATTTTTAAAAGCCGTCTTGCTAGGGGTAAGAAGACCTGAGTTTAAACCTCATCTCCACAAATGTGAAAATAGCTGTGTGGCCCTGGACAAGTTACCTCATACTCTGTGCCCTCTATTTACCTTTTCTTTTTTAAAAAATTATTTATTGTTAGCACTCTTAATTTTTTTTTTAAGTTCCAAACTCGCTCCCTCCAGCCCCTCCCCCATCCACTGAGAAGGCAAGCATATTAGTTATACATGTGATATCATGCACAATATTTCCCTGGTAGCATGTTGCCAAAAGAAGAAGGCAAGAAAGAGTAAAAAAAACCAATTATACTTCAATTTGTACCCAGAGTTCATCATTT
Source organism: Dromiciops gliroides (assembly GCF_019393635.1). NCBI lineage: Eukaryota > Metazoa > Chordata > Mammalia > Microbiotheria > Microbiotheriidae > Dromiciops > Dromiciops gliroides. The sequence continues at coordinate 81,427,783 of NC_057862.1, forward strand.
CTCTCTCTGAAGGTAGATAGTATTCTGTTTTATCATGAGTCCTTCAGAATTGTCTTAGATTGTTGAATTGACCAGTGTAGCTAAGTCTTTCACAATTGATTACTATTAGTATGTACAGTGACCTGGTTCAACTCGCTTTACTCTGCATCAATTCATATAGATTTTCTCAGTTTTTTTTTTTTTAATAAACCATCCTGTTCATTATTTCTTACACCACAATAATATTCCATTGAGGCAGATAGGTGGTACAGTGGATAGCATGCTGGGCCTGGAGTCAGGAAGACTTAGCTTCCTGAGTTCAAATCCAGCCTCAGACACTAGCTGGGTACCCCTGGACAAGTCAACCCTGTTTGCCTCAGTTTCTTCACCTGTAAAATGAGATGGAGAAGGAAACGGCAAACCATTCCAGTAGCTTTACCAAGAAAACCACAGATAGAGCCACAAAAAATTGGATGTGAAAAGGGGCAGCTAGGTGGCACCGTGTATAGAGTGTATAGATGAATCAGTAAGATTCATCTTCCTAAATTCAAATCCGACCTGAGTTACTAGTTGTGTGACCTGACCAAGTCACTTAACCCTTTTTGTCTCAGTTCTTCGACTGTAAAATGAGCTAAAGAAGGAGATGGCAAGCCACTTCAGTATCTTTGCCAAGAAAACCCCAAATGGGTCATGGAGAGTTGGATAACTCCACAACAACAACAACAAAGTATTCTATCACAATCATATATCACTTGTTCAGCCATTCCCCAATTGATGAGCATCCCCTCAATTTCCAATTTTTGCCACCACAAAAAGAGCTACTAGAAACATTTTTGTACAAATGCATCCTCTTCCTTTTCCTTTGATCTCTTTAGGATGCATACCTAGGAGTGGTGTTCCTGGGTCAAAAGGTATGATGCAGTGTGCCCTTTGGGCATAGTTCCAATCACAACTCTACCAACAGTTCTTTAATGTCCCTTTTTTTGCACATCTCCAGCATTTGACATTTTCCTTTTTTTGTTATATTAGTCAATCTAATAGGTATGAAATGGTCTCTCAGAATTATTTTAATTTCTATTTCTTTTAATCAGTGGTGATTAAGAGCATTTTTTCATATGAATATAGATAGCTTTGATTTCTTTTTAAAATTGCCTGTAAATTTAAAATTGCCTTTGACCATTTGTCAGTTGTAGAATGGCTCTTAAATTTTTTGACTTTTTGAGAAAGGTCTTTTTCAGAGAAACTTGATGTAATTTTTTTTAATATATTCATTGTCTACTGTACCTTTTATTTTATTTACTTTTTTCTGTGAGAAAATAATTATTAATAATTCCTTGGGGACCCAGGGACCCAGTTTTAGCCTTTCCCTCCCCTCTCCCCCCAACTTCAGAGGTCAATTTTTAGGAGGGAGTTTCAGAGCATACAGTAGAAATGGAGATATAGACTCTCTGTGTCTAGCTCAGTGAACTGATGGGGTAAAGAAAAACCTGTCCGGACTTTGACTTTGCCCCTCAGAGGATCTCTCCCATTAAGCTGTGAGGTCATGGTAGAGCTCATTTTAATATGGATCACTCTCAAGTCATGACAACCAATGGAATTGAATGATACTAGCCAATTAGCTTTGATCAGTGTATAGTGCCGTACCTCTATCAAAAGACGATAAAAGTATATATGTGTGTGTATATATATATCTATATGTATATGTATAGATATATATAGATATAACCTATATCAGATTACCTGCTGTCTAGGGGAGGGGGGAGGGAGGGGAGGGAGGGAGGGAGAAAAATCTGAAATTGTAAAGCATGTATAAACAAAAGTTGAGAACTATCTTTACATGTAACGGAAAAAATAAAATATCTCAAAAAAAAAAAAAAAAGACGATAAAAGGAAAGAACACACGGGGCTCCTGGCCCAAGCCATCTTGAAACACATTCTTGATCTGGACCCACTGTCGGTTGGTGAGCACTCCCCTCTTAGGACAAGGTAGGTTGTTAGGGCATGTGCTTTCTCTATTAGAAATATGGTTCTGGGGGGCAGCTAGGTGGCGCAGTGGATAGAGCACCGGCCCTGGAGTCAGGAGGACCTGAGTTCAAATCCGGCCTCAGACACTTAACACTTACTAGTTGTGTGACCCTAGGCAAGTCACTTAACCCCAATTGCCTCACCAAAAAACAAAACAAAACAAAAAAAAAAAGAGATAATAATTGCTACCTCTGCCTTTTTTTCCCCTCAGCTGAAGCATAATAGATTCTGACTCAGCCCCTTATTTTAACTGTGTCTTTCTGTTTCAAGTATGTTTCTTGTAAATGATATATTGTAGGATTCTAGTGTCTAATTCATCCTGTTATCTGCTTCTGTTTTATGCGTGAGTTCATCCCATTCACTTTCACAGTTATAATTATTAAATGTGTATGTGTGTATATACACATATATACATAAATGTGTGTGTATGTGTGCTTCCTTCTTTGAATCAATTCTGATGAGAACGAGGTTCAAGCATTGCTTGCTATATCCCACCACCTTCGTTTTCCCTTCCACTGAAAAAATTCTTCCTCTTATGTGACAAAATTTTCTGCATTCTTCCTCTCCCTTTCCCCTTCCCATACGGAATCCCTCTTTCTCACCCATTCATTTTTTTTTTTAGATCATCCTAACATAATCAACTCACACACATGCCTTCCATATATGTATATTCCTTCTAACCACACTAATAATGATAAAGTTCTTAGGAGTTACATGAATCATCTTCCCAAAAAGAATGTAAACAGCTTAACTTTGAGTCTCTTATGATTTCTCTTTCATGTTTACCTTTTTATTATTTTCTTGAATCCAAATGTCAGATTTTCTATTCATCTCCAGTTTTTTCATCTGGAATGCTTGAAAGTCCTCAATTTCATTAAATGTCCATTTTCCCCTTGAAGGATTACTCTCAGTTTTGCCGGATAGATGATTCTTAGTTGTAATCCTAGCTCTTTTGTCTTTTGGAATATTATCTTTAAAGCCCTTTAATTCTTTAATGTAGAAGCTGCTAAATCTTGTGTTATCCTGACTGTAGTACCATGATATTTAAATGGTTCCTTTCTGTCTGCTTGCAATATTTTCCCTTGACCTGGGAGCTCTGGAATTTGTCTATAATATCCCTGAGAATTTTCATTTGGGGATCTCTTTCGGGAGATGATTGGTGGATTATTTCCATTGCTGTTTTACTCTCTGGATCTAAGATGTCAGGGCAGTTTTTCTTTATAATTACTTTAAGTGTAGGCTCTTTTTTTTTTTTTAAATCATGACTTTCATGCAGTCCATTAATTCTTTTTTGTGTGTGTGTGCTGCGCAATGAGGGTTAAGTGACTTGCCCAGGGTCACACAGCTAGTAAGTGTCAAGTGTCTGAGGCCAGATTTGAACTCAGGTCCTCTTGAATCCAGGGCTGGTGCTTTATCCATTGCACCATCTAGCTGCCCCTCCAATAATTCTTAAATTATCTTTCCTCAATCTTACTTTCCAAATCAATTGTTTTTCTAATGAGATATTTCATATTTTCTTCTGTTTGTTCATTCTTTTGACTTTGTTTTATTGTTTCTTGATATCTCATAAAGTCATCAGCTTCCAGTCGCCCAATTCTGATTTTTATGGAATTATTTTCTTTAGTGAGCCTTTGTACCTCTTCCATTTAGCCCATTCTGCTTTTTAAGGAGTTCTTTTCTTCGGTGAATTTTTGTACCTCTTTTACCATTTAGCCAATTCTGTTTTTTAATGTCAGTATTTTTTTGTGCCTCTTTCACCAAGCTGTTAATACCCTCTCTTTTTTGGGGGGTCTGGGGGGAGCAGGGCAAATGAGGGTTAAATGACTTGCCCAAGGTCACACAGCTAGTAAGTGTCACATGTCTAAGGCCAGTTTTGAACTCAGGTCCTCCTGAATCCAGGACCAGTGCTTTATCCACTGTGCTACCTAGCTGCCCCTGTTAATTCTCTTTTCATAATTTTCTTGTATCACTCATTTCTTTTCCAAATTTTTCCTCTACCACTTATATCTTTAAAAACAACAACAACAACAACAACAACAGAACTCTTCTAGGAATTCTTACTATCTGTGGTTCCAGTTAGAATTTTTCTTTGATGCTTTGGTTGTAGCTGGTTTTGTACTGTTGTCTTCTGAGTTTATGTCTTGGTCTTCCCTGTTACTTTAGAAGCTTTTTATGGTCAAGTTCTTTTTTGTTACTGTTTGCTCATTTTTCTAGCCTGTATGTCAATGTCTAATTTTGAGGGAGCTAGAAACTAGGTCAGGTTGCAAGGCAAGGCAAGAGCATCTCTAGGTTTGTGACAAGGTCCAAGAAGCAGACTCACAGTGAATTCCTTGAAAAGGGTGTGTGTGTGTGTGTGTATACTCTAGATGTACCTCCTTTTGAAGCCCCTGTGGTCACAGCTGAAATTGGGTAGGGCAGGGATTTTGTTTTTGTTTTTTGTTTTTTTGCAGGGCAGTGAGGGTTAAGTGACTTGCCCAGGAGCACACAGCCATTAAGGGTCAAGTGTCTGCGGCCAGATTTGAACTCAGGTCCTCCTGAATCCAGGGCTAGTGCTTTATCCACAGCACCACCTAGCTGCCCTCTGGGGCAGGACTTTGACCAATGCATTGAAATTTAGAGGTAGGGCTTTGTAATTATTGGAATGATGCCACCTACTGGAGACTTGCTGTGGGAAAGCTCCACCATGAGGAAAATGCCTCAGAGGCATTGTGGCTTTTCCTTGGCGTCAGGAAATGACGTTTGCTCATGGGTGCTGTCTATCAAGGCTACCAAGCCAATCAACTTGAGGAGCCTCCTATGGTCTGGGAAGAGACAAGAAGGAGGAAAGGGAGCCTGCACAGAGAACTCTGGGGCTTTTTGGGTTCCTGACTGGATGGTGGTGGTGGCAGAGGACTTCACAGGAAATTTGAGGAAAGATAGGAATGCCAGGCTGTTGGAATTCTGTTCTCAATCTTTTTCTTTCTATTTTCCAATAAACCCTTAAAAACCTAAACTTGTTTTATCAGTGATTTTAGTCAGTTTCCCCCAAAACTGGGGGAACAGATTAGAATCCACATTTAGAATCTTAAATTACACAGCTTTCAGCATTTGGAATCCTTCACCAGCACAGAAATCACTGCTCACTACCTATTTAGCAAGAATTAGTTGAAACGAGTCCACTAGGGGCAGCACCGACCCTGGACTCAGGAGGACCTGAGTTCAAATCAGGGCTCAGACGCTTGACACTTATAGCTGTGTGACCCTGGGCAAGTCACTTAAACTCATTGCCCTATAAAAAAAAGAAAAAGAAAAAGAAACAAGAGTCCACTAGATGGAGGTTTCCTTCCCCTTTACTGACCCCAACAGGTCCTCATATGAAATCCCTGTACTCAGCCTCCCAGCAGTATCCTCCCAGTGTCCCAGGGTCTTTCCATGTCCCCTCCTATTCCAGTTACTTCATAACTGAAGTGAGGACACATTTTTGCGTGTCGTTGGTCCTAGACTCAAAAGCTGCTAAGTTTACAGTATTGATAGTAAGACAGTGCCTGGGGCCTCAAACCATTCATTATAAGTACAAAGGCAACAAGACACTATGAATAGCAGTTAGCCAGAGAAGATAAAAACAGAACCATGGTCTGAGTGGACCAAGGATAGGAAAGCATATTGGAATTTGGAGAGTGATAGAACTGTGGTTCCTCGAGGGGGTCAATTTGCTTTTGAGAAGAGATGATGTGGAACCTAGAAGGCTGCTCTAGAGCAATCAGTGGTCTAGAATCTAGAGCATAGACCCTTAAAGTAGAGGTTATGACAAGAGCCATCAGCGGCCATAATCTGACTACAAGTGGTGTGTGATCAACAAACCAAAGGATGACATGGGGCACACCTCACCTTCTCTGCAATGGCCAATCACAGGTCCTGTCTCCAATACAACCATGTCTAGCCTGCACTCATTATAGACCAGTACTCCTCATCTCCATCCCCTCCTGCAGCTCTGAAAGCTCCCTCATCCTTCTGCCAACTTCTGAGCTTGGCACAAGTCCCTCAGGGCAGGAAGAGCCTAATGCCTACATTAGGTACACAAATGCTATTGGGAAAGTTCCCTGCAATTCTGTTTCTCCTTCCCCAGCACACCCATGGGGGGAAATGTACTGATAGAAGTGTATGATCAAGTCTACAACAGGAGCTCTGATCGACACAATGGTCAGCCACAGTTCCAGAGGATTTATGAGATATGGCTGCCCACTTCCAAACAGAAAAGTGATGGGTTCAGTGCAAAGTCCATATGAGAGTAGTACATGTGGGGTGCGGTGGGGGGTAGGGAGGTTAATTCAGAAATTTATTTTGACTAAACATATTTGTAATGTTTTTTCCCCTTGCTTTCTCAAATGGGCAAGAGGAGGCAGAGATGGGAGAGAGAGAATTTGGAATTGAAAATAAAATAAAATTGAATTTTACAAAAGACTCAAAAATTGGTCTGGAGGTGATATGAACTATCTCTAGCAGTGGGGATTGGGTTCAAATTCTCCTTTCCGAAGAGAGCCTATATTTCTCAGTCTCCCTAAGGATAGCTTAAGGATACCCTAAGGCAGTTTTCCAGACTCATTATAGCTTAGAGAATTTTGCATCAACTCTGCAAAAAGCATTTTGGGCATATCTGCCAAGAACCCTACAAAGCAAATAAAAATGTGAACTCATGATAATGCCTTCCTCACAACTCTATGGGGCAGGTAATGTGACCAACATTAGCCTAATTTTACCGATGAGGGCTACGTCACAAGGGTGAAGTGACTTACATAGGGTCATGACATATGTCAGAACCAGAACTCAAACCCAGTGTCTGAGCTGGAAGTGACCAGAGACCACAAGACAATCTTTTTATTTTTGTAGGAAAGGTCTGTGACACCAGTGTTGGGGCTGACCCAAAGGGGCAAGCAATGATAACACCAGTGTTAGGCATTGGAGGTGGCTGCAACAGGATTAGAAGCAGGTGCAGCACTACGCAGCCTGGCACTATCTGGGTGACCCTGGGCAAGTCACTCAACCCTGTTTGCCTCAGTTTTCTCATAAGTAAAATGAGCTGGAGAAGGAAATGGAAAACCACTCTGGTATCTTTGCCAAGAAAACCCCAAATGGGGTCATGAAGAGTCAGACACAACTGAAAAACTGAACTGAAAAGATAGGGACACAGAGATATAGAGACATAGATAGTTCTTTGTATATTGTATTCTCCATTAGACTGTGAGCTCCCTGAGGACAGGGACCTGGTTTTTACCTTCTGTCTCCCCAGCACTTAGTACAATATGTGGTACATAACAAGTGCTAAATAAATGCTGGTTGTTAATAATATATTATATTAACAATATATGTAAATAAATGTGTGTTGGCTCCTGACTTGAATTTGTACTGAACATTTGAAGGTTCTTGCACTCTCCCTTCCCCCAGCCACCTTGCTGCTCCCACTCCTTAATATCTTCCCCACTTTTTTCCCTGACCACTGAATTGCAGAGATACCAGGGTACTGGCTCTTTGGCTGCCTTCCCCTATAGGGTCTTCTTTCTTACTGAAGAAGAACCCATAGTTATTTCAGTATTTCCTCTGCACCTGCTCCCAGCTGTCCTCTAAAGGGCATCTGCAGCACTATATACCAGTTCTTACTAGTTTAACTCCTGGTGATGTAGGCCACAGTAGTCAGGATGTCAAAGCATTTTGAGCTGGAAAGGACCTTAGCGACCTACGATGGTGGTTTCCAATCTGTGGGTCAGAGATCCTTTTAGGACTTAGGAATCACTATGAGGGATCCACCAAATGCCGTTGTTTTGATCTCTCTTTAGTTCCAATACAAAACAATCCAAACAAACCTTTATTGAGCCCTTACTCTCCAAAAGCACTGTGCTGGGTAACAGAGATTCAAAGACAACATACAAAACAGTCACTTGCCCTCAAGAAGCGTGTGTGTGTGTGTGTGTGTGTGTGTGTGTGTGTGTGTGTGTGTACACACATTCATATATACATATATATAGCATATATGCTCTCTAGAGAGCTTAATTTGAGGAAGAGACTTAACCACTAACCTGGTGGGGAAAGGGGAGAAGGCATCAGGAAAAGCTTGCCAAAGGAGATGGCACTAGAACTGAGTCTTGAAGAAAGCGGGGGTTTCTAAGAAACGGAGCTGATGGATTGTATTCCAGGCATGGAAGGACAGCCGATGCAAAACCACAGGTTCAGGACAAGTAGATTCCCAAGTTCAGGGGACAGGAAGTTGGTCAGTTTGACTTTTAAGTATGGCATGTGAAGGGAAGTAATGTGAAATAAACCTGGAAAGACAGGTGAGAGTCAGATTATAAAGATCTTTGAATGCCAAATTTCAGAGTTTATGCTTCATTCCAGAGACTATAGGCAGCCACTGAAATTTCTTGAGGAGGGTAGTGACATGGTCATATTTGTGTTTTGGGGAAACTTGGCAGCTATGTGGAAGATATTCTAGAGAGGAGAGAAACAGGAAGCTAAGAGTCCAATTAGAAGGCCATTGAAATAGCCCAGGTGAGAGGTAATGAAGAGCTGAACCAAGGTATTGGGCATCCAAGCACAGAAAAGCGACAGATGGGTGGAGGTAGACTTGGCCAAATCTGGCAACTGATTGAAAGGGGGAGGGGGACCAGGGAATAAACAGTTATAATGTGCCTAGTATTTTTTTGTTTGTTTGGTTGGTTTTGGGGGTTTTGGGGTTTTTTTTGGCAGGGCAATGAGGGTTAAGTGACTTGCCCAGGGTCACACAGCTAGTAAGTGTCAAGTGTCTGAGGCCATATTTGAACTCAGGTCCTCCTGAATCCAGGGCCAGTGCTTTATCCACTGCGCCACCTAGCTGCCCCCATGTGCCTAGTATTTTAAAGAAAAAAGAAAAAGAGGAAAAAATCAGCACGACTGATCAATACATTGAAAAAATTAGGAAACATAAGCACCTAGGGCTCTGTGAAGGGCTGGGTTGGGAGCATACTCTCATATCTTATGCTTAAAGCCATGCTTGGTCTTTACAATTGTGTGTGTGTATGTGTGTGTGTGTGTGTGTGTGTGTGTGTGTGTGTGTGTGTGTGAGAGAGAGAGAGAGAGAGACAGAAACAGACACACAGAGAGATTTTTCTTTCCATTTATATTATTACAGTCATGTCTATTCTCTTGGCTCTGCTCACTTGACACTGCATCAGTTCATGTATATCTTTCCATGCTTCTCTGTATTCACCACATTTATCATTTCTTATAGCACAGTGATCTTCCATTATATTTGTGTGTCACAATTTACTTTGTTTATTGTTGTTTTCCAGTCATGACCCCATTTGGGGTGTTCTTGGCAAAGCTATGGGAGTGGTTTGCCATTTCCTTTTCCAGTTAATTTTACAGATGAGAAAACAGAGGCAAACAGGATTAAGTGACTTTCCCAGGGTCACAGCACTAGTAAGTGTCTGAGACCAGATTTAAACTTAGGAAGGAGTCTTCCTGACCCCAGGCCTGATGTTATATCCATTGCACCACCTAGCTGCTCTTAGTTCTTGTAAGGTTGTGTCTGGCTCTTTGTGACCACATTTGGGATTTTCTTGGCCAATCTGATGGGTGTGAGGTGAAACACTGGGTTTGTTTTAATTATAATTTCTCTTATTATTAGTGATTTGGAACTTTTTTTTCTTATGGTTGCTGAGAGCATGGAATTTCTTCTTTGAGAACTGCTTGTTTATATGCTTTGACCATTTATCTACTGGAAGAATAGGTCTTATTCTTATATGTTTTTATTAATTCCCTATATATCTTAGATATTACATCTTTATCAGATAAATTTGCAGTAAAGATTTTCTCCAGATTTTTACTTCTCATTCTGACTGAAGTGATTTTATTAGGGCAAAACTTTTTGATTTTATGTAATCAAAATTATCTATTTGTCAATAACTTTAAAATAACACAATTTACATTTACATACCTTTCCTTTGTACTCCATCAAAATCTTTTCTCTAGTTCACTACTAATATTCCTTTAGCATTAGCCCATCCCCAACAACTCCCTCATTTAAATCAATTGGTTCTCTATAAACCAGGCTGGTTCCAGGTACACAGGGGAGCCTTGCCATGCTTCTCTGCCCCAAATGCCTCCCATCCTCCTTGCCAAATGTCTGAAATGCTACCATTAGGGATTCATTAGAGTTCTAAAGTTTTTCAACTTTTCAATCTTCCAGGGTCTCCATTAAAATGTGAATATCCCTAGTAGTCCCATGGTCTTAAACCTTTATTAGCTCTTACTTAGGGAGGATAATGATAGGGGGCAGCTAGGTGGTGCAGTGGATAAAGCACCAGCCCTGGATTCAGGAGAACCTGAGTTCAAATCTGGCCTCACTTGACACTTACTAGCTGTGTGACCCTGGGCAAGTCACTTAACCCCAATTGCCTCACCAAAAAAAAGGAAGGATAATGATAGCTAGTGGAGTGAAGATGGGACCCCAGGACAGACTGGGATGCCAAGAACTAGAACACACAGCAAAGGAAGGTGGGACAGAGGTTGTTTCTCCCACAGTTTGGCAGAAGGTTGGTCTTGGCTTTGTCCACTTGGTAGGAAATTCTGTTGATCCCAGAGGGTTCTTCTAGAAAAGACATTTTACCAAGGCAAGGGTCAGATGAAAAAAAAAACAACCTAACTTTTTCTTTGAAATTATCATTCCAGGGGCAGCTAGGTGGTACAGTGGATAAAGCACCGGCCCTGGATTCAGGAGGATCTGAGTTCAAATCCAGCCCCAGACACTTGACACTTACTAGCTGTGTGACCCTGGGCAAGTCACTTAACCCTTATTAACACCCCCCCCCCCAAAAAAAAGAGCTTATCATTCCTTCAGCCACTTTTTTCTTAGTTCTACTATGTTGGTGCTGATAAAGGCCAGTGTTCCACTATTGCACTGTGTACCTATATATAATTTGATTCAGCGCCTTATGAAATCTTCTCATGCTGCACTAAATTGCAGCCACTCCTGCAAAAGGACACTGTGAGGAGACAGAGACAGAGAGAAGGAGGGAGGCAGGAGGAGAGAGGACAAAGGAGAGAGAGATTTGTAGGCATTGATTTAAAATGAACTTACTGACTGGAAAGTTATGGAAATGAAGATAGCCATTCTTAGCATTCAGCAGATTTGACCAAGATCAAAGTCCCAAAGTTAACAATAGAGGTCTCTTGCTGCTTTTCTCAGAGCTGGCAACCATCAAGTCCTACAGTTGTATATGAAGGAAAGCAACCCCTGGGAAATACACTTCAGCCTGATGTTTCCCAATTCAGGGCTAATGAGCATGGAGGGGATCCAAGTTTCCCAAGGCAGAAAACATCTGGGTTTCTACATTACTGTGTTCCTTGTCTTCCCCCAGGGGCCTCCCTTTTTTTCTACTCCCCTTCACCCCCAGATTTAAAGTAGTATGTTTTGAGGGCAGCTAGGTGGCACAGTGGATTCAGGAGGACCTGAGTTCAAATCCAGCCTCAGACACTTGACACTAGCTGTGTGACCCTGGGCAAGTCACTTAACCCTCACTGCCCTACAAAACAAAACAAAACAAAAATAAATAAATAAAGTAGTATATTTTACAAATAAGTCAAAAAGTGTCACAACCCCAATTGCCTCACCAAAAAAACCCCAAAACCCCCCAAATTAAGTAACATTTCCTGAAAATCACAGGACTCAGATTTATGAAATCCAGCAATAAAAGTTCCTTGAGATCAGGGACTTTTTCATTTCTCTTTGTCTAGCACTTAGCATACATAGCACCTGTTACAGAGTGGGTGTTTAATAAATGCTTATTCAATTGAATTGATTTGAAGGTGAGGGGCCCTGTAGACCAGGGCTTCTTAAACTTTTTCCATTTGTGACCCCTTTTTGCCAGAGAAATTTTTACATGACCCCAGGTATATAGGTATATAAAATAGGTGTATATAACCTTTTACTGTTGCCAAATTATTTGCGATCCCCACATTGTTATAAGACCCCATATGGGGTCGTGACCCACAATTTAAGAAGCTTTGCTATAGATCACCTAGACAAGCCCCATTATTTTATAGATAAAGAAATTGAGGCACAGAAAGAGGAAATATCTTGGCCTAGATCACACATGTATTAAGAAAGCTAGGATTTGAATTCAGATTTCCTCTGACTGCAAATTCAAGATTTGTTTCCAGGTTAGTCAGGAATTTTAACATATTTGCCCCTAATACATCAGAAGAAATTAGAATTGGCCTTATAATACTCACTGTCACAGAGGGAAGGCTGATCTTTGAGGGAGTGAGACAGAGATCAGGGAGAGTTTGAGTTTTTTTGTTTAAAAAAATTTTTTTTGATGCCTTTTATTTTTATACAATATTGATTTTTGAATATATCTTTCCCTCTCCCTTCCCAAATAAGCCATCTTTTAAAACTAAGATTTCTAAAGAAAGAGGAAAAATAGTTTTATAAAATTAACCAGCATATTAGCTATATATGAGAGTATATTCAGTATGCCATACCTATAGTCTCCTACCTCTGTAATGAAGGGAGATGTGTTTTATTAACTGATCTTAAGGGCCATACTTGTTCATTTTCAGTTTTTTGTTCTCTCCATTTACAATGTTCTAGCCATTGTTCCTGTTGCTTTCCTGGCTCTTCCTATTTTACTCTGAATTTATCTGTTTATATAAACTTTCCAATGCTTCTCTGAAGGCTTCATATTCATAATTTCTTTCAATGAAGTAATACTCTATTGCATTCATGTTCCATGATTTGTTTCGCTCTCCTCCTGATTGTCATATATTTTATTTCTAGTTCTTTGCTACCACAAAATGTTCTTCTATGAATAGTTTAATATGTATGGGACATTTCTTTCTCTTTTTTGACCTTCTTGAGGTATGTGTATAACAATGAAATCTATGGAGTAAATAATATAGAAATCTTAGTTACCCTTCTAGCATAATTGCAAATTGCTTTTCAGAATTGTTGGACAGCTCCATCAACAGTGAAGTAGTGTGCCTGTCTTCCCACCAGTCACTTCAACATTGAATATTACCATCTTTTGTTATCTTTGCCATATTTCTAATGTGAAATAAAACTTCAACCTTGTTTTGATTTGTTTATTTCTTTAATGATTTAGAATACTCTTTAATATGATGACTAAAAATTTGCAAATCCGTTTTTTAAAATAAGAATTGTTTGCTCATATCCATTTATCACTTTTCCATTAGAGAATGGTTCTTGGTCTTATAGATTTACATTAGTTTCCTATATGCCTTGGATATCAGACATTCATCAGAGATATTTGTTGGAAAGTTTTTACTCCAATTGACAGTCTCCTTTATTTTAGTAGCATTTGTTTTGTTTGTGCAAAAGCTTTTCAAGTTCATATATTCAAAGTTACTTATTTTATCTTTTGTGATCTCCTCTGTTCCTTGTTTGGTTAAGAATTCTTCCCCCCCCCCCCAATCTGCAATTGTGAAAATATCTTTTAATTTTGTTAGTGGTTTGACCTTTTTTACTCAGATGATATAATTCATTTTGAGCTTATTATGGTAGGTGATATAATATATTGCTCTAAGCCCAATTTCTCCTAAATTGCTTTCTGGTTTTCCAAGAAGTTCTTGTCAAGTGGATAATTCTTCCTTAAGCAGTTTATGTTTTGGGGTTTATTGAACACTGGGTTATTGAGTTTGATAGCATGTGGGCTTTGTTGATCTAGTTTTTTCCACTGATCTTTTTTCTAGTTTTTAAAACCCAATTCCAAACTGTTCTGATGGTTACTGCTTTGGAGTTCAATTTGAGTTCTTGAAGTGCTATTCCTTAAAGCAGAATTTTGAATGAGGGAGGAAAAGTGAAGAAGAAGGTAAATAATTCAATAGCAAAGGTGGAAGGACCATTAATGATCATGATTGTGACCTAGCCCTTTCATTGCACATATCAGGCATTGGAGGCTCAGAGTGGGAAGTAGCTCAAACAAGGCAAAGGTATAAAATGCCTTTTCTGTATAATAAGAAATTATTCTTTTAGGACTTGGATGTTTATTGCCAGAAAATTCTAAACCAAAGAACTAACATAAATGTGAATTTTGGGGTTCCCAAGACAGATGTAGGTTTCTTATGAAATATGAAGCAGAAGGGAAATGAGAAGCCAATGAATTAGATGACAGAGAGCAGAATTAGAAGCTTCATCCAGAGGGCAGAATCCAAAGGAGCAGAGGCAGAAGACAATAAATGGTAGCTGTTTTGAGATGAACACAGATGAGAAAAGTTAACCAGGGGCAAAGAGTCTCTGTAGCTATGTGAGGAGATGATCTAATTTGGAGGAAAGTTTATGCTGTGGGTTGATTGGAAAAATCAGAATTCTCTGGTGCTTGAAGAGCTGACTAGGGGAAAGCTGCATTGCTCTTTGAAACCATCTACAGATTGAGAAAAATGAAACCCTTCAAAGGCTTCCATACTATTATCTTTTACTTCTCTCCTGTGGCCCAAGAGTAGTTGGAGAGTGGTTTCAACCAGAAAGTGACACATTATACATAATGTTTCCTAAAGAGATCAAGAAGATTAAAGCCTGAAGTCCAGAGTTGTGAGTTGCCCTGGGCACATAGATTTCCTTAATCATAGGCTATCTCATTACTAAGTTTCTATAAGTTCATGCCCACCCTTTCCATAGATCTGTTGGCATTGTTGGGAGACTATGACCCAGATCCACGGGTGGATTATCATGTTATGTCAGGATTATTCTTATTTTGCATTATGTATAGTAAATGTTTCATGGTTAAAAGTTAATATGTCATCTTGCCTGATTTGTTTAATTGGAAGTACACCAGTAGGGGCTCAGAGCTAACATTGTAAATAGTTAAATGTATAGTTTCCCCTAGTACCTTAACAGTAATTTATAACAGGGCAACCACTCCTTTGAGGCACCATACAACCTTCCACCATGGGTGTGAGGTGAGCTAGCCAGCTAAAAGGAGAGTCCATTGCCTGTTATTGAGGTCAGGACAAAGGATATATGAGAAGATGGTTCTGGGAACTCTCCTGACATCACATTTTAATCTTTCCCTGTACCATGACTGGCCCTCACTTCCTAGTCATTTTTTTTTTTTGGTGAGGCAACTGGGGTTAAGTGATTTACCCAGGGTCACACAGCTAGTAAGGGTTAAGTGTCTGAGGCTGGATTTGAACTCAGGTCCTCCTGAATCCACGGCCAGTGCTTTATCTACTACGCCACCTAGCTGTCCCTCCTAGTCACTTTTAAACCATGCTGTCTGCACTCTGGCCATCATTTTCTTTTTTTTTTTTTTGTCAGGGCAATGAGGGTTAAGTGACTTGCCCAGAGTCACACAGCTAGTAAGTGTCAAGTGTTTGAGGCTGGATTTGAACTCAGGTCCTCCTGAATCCAAGGCCAGTGCTTTATCTACTGCGCCACCTAGCTGCCCCCTGGCCATCATTTTCAATCTACTTATCCTCCATTCTTCCCCATCCTCCAGCCTTGCCTCTGACCTGGAACTACTCTGGACTCTAACACGCAAACTTTCACTTAATCTCTCCTGAAACCAGGTCTCTATATTCCTTTCCAGCCACTTCTGCAGAAGTGCTCCCCTCCCCTGTGCCTCCACTTTCTAGCTCCCTTTTAGTTATTATCTCCCCCCATTAGAAGATGAATTTTTTGAAGGGAGGAGCTGTCTTACTTTCTGGTACTTGTGTTTCCAGGGTTTAGCATTGTACCTGCTGCATAGTAAGTGCTCCACCGATGCTTTATTATTCATCATTCATTCCACTTCCAGTTAACTCCAATCTCACTGCTCACCACTCTGGTCAGAGCAAGGTCTCTGAATCCATGGAAATTTGTCTCATCTTCCCATATTCAGGGAGAGGAATTCCCTGGCCTGCTCTGTCAGAAAATGAGGGCCACATTTTATCTTGATTCTTTTGGACTCTTGGTTTATCATTGTGTTAATCAGAATTCTAAAGTCTTTCACTATTTTTTTTATCTCTATAATCAAATGAGATATTTGCAAAGCCTTTAACACAATGGCAGACACAGCATAAGAGCTTAATAATGCTTTTTCCCCTTCTTATAATGTCATTGCATACATTCTTTAAGCTCCACTCACTTCATTCTGCATAAGTTGTAGAGGTCTTCCCAGTTTCTCTGAAATTGCCAATTTTATAGTCTCTCTCTCTCTCTTTTTTTTTTTTTAGTGAGGCAATTGGGGTTAAGTGACTTGCCCAGGGTCACACAGCTAGTAAGTGTTAAGTGTCTGAGGTCGGATTTGAACTCAGGTACTCCTGACTCCAGGGCTGGTGCTCTATCCACTACACCACCTAGCTGCCCCTTTTATAGTCTCTTAAAACATAATAAGATTCCATTATATTTATATACCATAATTTTTTTAGCTATTCCCCAATTGGAATGTGAGGATTAAAAACATGAGACATAGTTTCTGGATAATTTAATAATTTTATTAATATGGCCAGTGGATTATTAATAAAATGAGGTCTATGTCCATCTCTCTCAGACCAAAGACCCCTTTCTTCATGTTCAGGTCTCAGTTCACTTACCCTTTAGCATCATTCAAATCAAATTGGTTAACATGATTGGAGGTGAGTTATATTAAACTGATGTCCAGGGATGACATCACAGAAAGGAATATATGGCCCCCAACTCAATCTGATCAGGGCAAATAGTTTCATCTAGGTGTGGTTTAATCTCATCAGTAAATAGTCCTTGGGCTATCTAGACAAAAGGATCTGTCTCACCCAAGTCTCCTTTGTTAGTTTAGGCCTGGTTTCACCCAGATGACTCTTACTTTCACGGATTTAGACTTTGAATGGGGATAGAAGAATGGACTAAGAAAGAAGGGGAGATCACTGGGTCCCCCAAAATATTGATTACTAATAATCATTTCTCACAGGACACCTCTTTAAGTTCCAATAGCTGGCTACCATGACAAGAACTGCTATAAATATTTTAATGTATGTAAATATTTTTCTCCTTTCTTTGTATTCTTTGGAAATATAAGCCTAATAGTGCTAGATCAAAAAGTATGCACAGTGTAGTACCTTTTGGGACATAGTTCCAAGTTGTTTTCCAGAATAGCTAGACCAATACATTCTACCAATGGTGCACTAGGGTACCTGTTTCCCCATAGTCCCTCCAACTGTTGTAATTATCTTCTTTTACAGTCTGAAGTGGAACTTTAAAGTTGCTTTAATTTGCATTCCTTTATTCATGATTTGGAGAGTTCTTTCATCTAGTTATTGACCATCTGGATTTCTTCTTTTGAAAACTGCCTGTTCACAAAAAAAAGAAAGAAAAAAAAGAGGGGGCAGCTAGGTGGCACAGTGGATAAAGCACTGGCCCTGAATTCAGGAGGACCTGAGTTCAAATGTGACCTCAGACACTTAACACTTACTAGCTGTATGACCCTGGACAAGTCACTTAACCCTCATTAAACCCTACCAAAACAAATAAACAAACAAACAAAAAGAAAGAAAACTGCCTGCTCACATCATTTGACCTTTTAGTTCCTGGGGAGTAGTTCTTATGCTTACACATTTGAACATTCCTTATATATCTTAGATATGAGACCTTTATCAGAGAAACTTGCTGCAAAGATTTTCCCCCTACTTTTTAAAACATTAGACTAGTCTGTGCAAAACCTTTTTAATTTTAAATTTTATATAATCAAGCTGCTCTTTACGTGGTGGCAAGGAATTGGAAGTTGAGGGGGTGCCCATCAATTGGGGAATGGCTGGACAAGTTGTGGCATATGAATACAATGGAATACTATTGTGCTGTAAGAAACGATGAGCAGGAGGAGTTCAGAGAAACCTGGAGGGTCTTGCGTGGGCTGATGATGAGTGAGATGAGCAGAACCAGAAGAACATTGTACACAGTATCATCAACATTGAGTGTTGATTTACTGTGATGGACTATTCTTCTCACCAATGCAATGGTACAAAAGAGTTCCAGGGAACTCATGATAGAAGAGGATCTCCAAATCCAAGGAAAAAAAAAAAAAGAACTGTGGAGTATAGATGCTGAATGAACCATACTATTTCTTTTGTTTTTGGTGCTGTTGTTTTTTCTATTTTGAGGTTTTTCATCATTGCTCTGATTTTTCTCTTATAACATGACTAATGCAGAAATAGGATTAATGTTATTATGTGTGTATATATATATATATATAACGTATATCAGATTACCTGCTGTCTAGGGGAGGGGAGGGGGAGGGGAGGGAGGGAGAAAAATCTAAAATTGTAAAGCTTGTATCAACAAAAGTTGAGAACTATCTTTACATGTAACGGAAAAAAAAATAAAATACTTTATTAATTTAAAAAATTTAAAAAAAAAGAAAAAACTTGCCATAGGCCTGGTTTTTCCTCTGCTAGTATTATATTAGAACTAAGATTAAAAGAAAATGTCAAAAAAAACCCCAAACAAATAAATAAATGAATAAGAAGTGAATTTTTTAAAAAAGAAAGAAAATGTCAGCCCTCTCAAATGACAACTAGAGAGCTAAAGGGTTACATACATTTAACTTTTTTCTGTGTTTATAAAAACTCACAGAATACATGTAAACATATATGCATGTATATATATAATCTCCATTATATCCATGTATTTTAAAACTAATTTGAATAAAAGTGTCATATTTATATACCACATTAAAAAAATTTTTTATATAATCAAAATTGTCCATCTTATCTTGTGTTATTCTCACTATCATTAGTTCAGGCTTGTAGCTCCTACCCCACCCATATATCCATAAGATAATGTCTTCCTTGCAGCAGATTTAAGAGTCTCAGAGCAATGTAATTGCTGCCTTTGAGATTCAAGCATTGAGACTTTGTCTTATTTTCTGATCCTGCCAGCTGTCTTTCTACCTCTTTCTCAACACTCTAACCACAGCTGTTTTCTGACATCAGACTTCCTGATCTGTGCTTCTGGGTGTTCTCAGGTAAAGAACCAGCTTTCTCTTTATGTGTCTTGCTTCTTCTCAATTCCTCTGTGTTTTCCATATGCTCATGGACCTGGCTGCTTCCTCCTGGATTTCATATGTGCAACTTCCTATATAATGTCTGAATTCTGGCCTCTTCACTTTAAAAGTTGTCTATAGATCTCCACACCTAGGGCAGCCAGGTGGCGCAGTGGATAGAGCACAGGCCCTGGATTCAGGAGGACCTGAGTTCAAATCCTGCCTCAGACACTTGACACTTACTAGCTGTGTGACCCTGGGCAAGTCACTTAACCTCAATAGCCTCAACAACAAAAAAACCCCCATATGATAGATCTCCACACCTGTTCAACCTGAAAGATTAGCATAATGACTCACTTAAAAGAAGTACTGGTTTTTCTCTGTCTCTTAAAGGGAGTAGAGTACACTGATCAGAAGAATCAGTGACCAGCCTAATTACTTCAAGGGAAGAGTGCTTTTTGTAACTCATTTGGAGAGAGAGGATCAGGATATTGTTTTGGAACTGCTAGTTAAAGACTGAGAAGGATTTCTTTTTCAGATTATTCCAAAGACTTCAGACTAGGATAATTTTTAAATGCTTTTTTTCTTAAACTTGGACTGTATTTTTTAAAGCAAGTATTTATTTTCTCTCTGTCCCACTCTACCCCCTGGTTGAAAAAAAACAACAAACCAACCCATATAACAAATATGTATGGTCAAGCAAAATAAATTCCCACAGTAGCCATGTCCAAATAGGTGTATCTCAGTCTTCATATTTAGTCTATCATTTAGCTATCCCGAGGAAGGTAGTATTCTTCATCATCAGTTCCCTAAAATCATGGTTGATCCTTATGTTGATCACAGTTCTTAAGCTTTACAAGTCTGTTCATTTTTACAATGTTCCTATTACATTATACATTGTTCTAATTTTGCTCATCTCAAACTACAATTCATATATTCCTTCCAGAGTTTTCTGAAACCATCCCTTTTATATTGTCTTACAACACAACAGGGCTGTATTACATTCATTTTTTTTGGTTTGGTTTGGTTTGGTTTTTGTTGGGCAATAGGGGTTAAGGGATTTGCCCAGGGTTACACAGCTAGTAAGTGTCAAGTGTCTGAGGTTGGATTTGAACTCAGGTCCTCCTGAATCCAGGGCCGGTGCTCTATCTACTGCGCCACCTAGCTGCCCCCCCCCACATAATTTTTTTTTTTGCGGGGGCAATGGGGGTTAAGTGACTTGCCCAGGGTCACACAGCTAGTGTCAAGTGTCTGAGGCCAGATTTGAACTCAGGTACTCCTGAATCCAGGGCCAGTGCTTTATCCACTGCGCCACCTAGCTGCCCCCTCCTACATTCATTTTTAAAATTTATTTTTCTTATAAATTCAATGCATCAAAATTATTTTTTATTATATAAATCCAGAAGGCAACCATTAGGTACATTTTGCTATGTTTTGTACACTGCTGTTTAATGAATGTTTACTACTTTTAGCTACTTAATTCAGAGTTTTCTTATATAGTCCTGTGAAGGCCAAAATTTGACATACGGAGCATTATTTGGGTGACTGGACTTAATATTGGGGTCCCGGAAATATGAGGGACCTTTTAGGTTTAACCCTCCCCTCTGAACTGCCCTTTTTAGATATTTCTCCCAGGCCAACAAGAAAGGAGCCTCTAAGCTTTAGTTCACAAAAGGCTGAGATTTTATTACTTGGGAATTCATTAAACAAAGGTGAAACTAATAAAAATCAAAGATAAGGAAATAGGAAAATAGAAATACAGATAAATATTCTTAACTCTAAGATTTAGCCATTACTGCCCAGACCATTCCCAATTAAACTAGTTCAAAGGAATTTAGGGTTTTCCATAATTAACTCACCAACACCCCGGGACAGTCTGCAGTTGCTCGCCAGAACAACAGTCACCCGAGACAGAGCACCGCCAGCACAAGGGCCAAAAAGGAAAAAACCAAGTTCCGGAAGACTCCTAGCCTTCTGGAAGCAGCCTGCCTCCCTTCAGGAAGTGTTCAATCTCTCCTCCCCCAAAAGGGGAGGTCCTTCAAAAGCTGCCTTTCTGAGCTCAGTAGCATAGGTAACCTTGGGGTGGGCCAGGTGTGGCCCCTCCCAAATGAGTTAGCCAAAAATGGAAATATTAATCTTTACCACAAATAATTTTTACCACAGTCCCTTCTGCTATTTTCCACAGTGTTGTATTACTGTGTAAGAATGTGTGGATAAGGTAAGAAACACATTGCTTGACATATAATAAGCACTTAATAAATGTTTTTTGATTGATTAAGTAAGAATGAAGCAGGAAGAAGGGTAGCAGGAAGAACAAATAAAGAGACTTTAAGTGAGTAACGCCAACAAGAGTTTGATGTAGGAGGCGAAAAGGGGTTAATAAAAAAACCTAAGACCCAAGCTCTAATTCAGATATGACCTCTAAGAGGGATTCAGACCCCAGTTAATGCATAACTTACAAGTCAGGATGCTAGGTTCTCTTACCCACAGAAATCAGTACCCATAACGGAACAGAGGGAGAGAGGCCATGAAGACCTTAGACTATAACAATGGAAAAATGACAGGCTATAGAAATTTAGACTAGAAATAAAAGAAGAATGAAGATATTTTGAAACTAGCCATGGGAATCAGAAAGAGACATGCACAGAAAAGGCCAAATTTGTCCCCAGATTCACCTTATGACGTATAAACCCCCAAAACACACCTCCACTGAAAAAGGTACCGGCTTTGGGGGTTGACTTACGACCCCAGGAACTCCAAATTAGGATAGGCCTTCCCCTGTACCTCCCTAAGGTAGAGATTATAATGAGACTGATAATCAATTTATTCATACTATAAATATAACTTTCTATCTTTCCTAATTCGAAATACCTTTCCACTATTCTGGTTCTCTGCCTTCTGAGATTGATTTGGTTAAAATGTATTTTTCAATAAACAAAATTCTATTTTCTTTTCTTCCCCTATCTTAATTCCCAAACACAAAAAGGAACACAAAACCTTTGTAACAAATATCCATGGTCAAATAAGACAACCAAAGTGATATTTCCAAAAAAATGTTATGTCCATCACCTCTCTGTCAGAAGGTGGGTAGCAGGTACCATTATTGGTTCTCTGGAATAGTTCTCTGGATATGGTTCTCTGGGAATATGTCTTCCCAGGTTTCTTTGACACTATTTCCTTCATAATTTTTTTTTCTGTGGGGCAATGGGGGTTAAGTGACTTGCCCAGGGTCACACAGCTAGTATGTGTCAAGTGTCTGAGGCCAGATTTGAACTCAGGTACTTCTGAATCCAGGGCCCGTGCTTTATCCACTGTGCCACCTAGCTGCCCTCCTTCATCATTTCTTACAGCAAATAATATTCCATTCCATTCATATACCACAATTTGTTCCTCAATTGATGGGTACTCCCTTGAGTTTCCAATTCTTTGCTATCACAAAAAGGGTTGCTATAAATATTTTTTTGTACATGTAGGGTCCTTTTCCTCTTTCTTTGACCCTGAAGGCTAGTAGTCATATGGCTGAGTCAAAGGGTATGGACAGTTTAGTAACTTTGCAAATTGCTTTCCAGGATGGTTAGACAAATTCACTACTTTACCTACAGTGCTTTAATGTATCTGCTTTTCCACAGTCCCTCCAACATTTCTCTCCGTCTCCCTCCTCCCCTCCCCCTCCCCCCCCACCTTTGTCAGCTTTGCTGATCTGAGGGTAGGAGGTAGTGTTATATATATATATATATAAGAGAGAAAACTTTCCATGAATGGAAGCTAGCCTATGCAAAGACACAAAGAGAAGAATTGGAATGTTGTGTGCAGAGAACAATGTATGGACCAGTTTGACTGGAACATGAACTAAGTCCAGAAAGCTCACTGACTGAGGGTCTGTGCCTTCCATTGGCTTCCATGCAACGTCAAGAGAACTACAGAACAACCTCCATTATGTTGGGTGGGTCCCCTGTAGAGGATTTATGGGAGGACTTGAGCATGAATAACATAGGTTGAAAAGGCAGGGATGAGTTGTGATCAGCACAGCAGAAAGGAGTATCCACATGATGGAAGTATCGAAACACATTAGCCACACGGCTAGACTTTTCAGTGATGAAATATAAATGAAGAAAAAAGGTTTTCTCACGTGGCACACAACAGCCATTAGATCTCTAATTCACATATATTGTAGACGTTAGGAGACTTTTGAGGGCTGAAATTACTTTTATCTGGGACCTCAGATTGCCAACCCCTTGCTAAGAACTTCGTGAATTGAGGAAATAGAAGGGTTTACTGTCAGGAGTTGGGAAAGGGGAGCATGAGAAACAAAGGTCATTTTGGAACATAGGCACTCCAGGGTACGGTGTTGCAAAGTGAGGCTTTGGATCACCAGAAGTTATCCCTTCCCCTCTCTAAGAATTATTTTTCCCCTCTTTACAATGAAGCAGTTGGACGAAATGATCTCTGAAGTCTCTAACAGCTTTGAATGATCCTGTGGTCCTGTGATCACAAGCAACTGTGCCTGGGAGTAGGAGAGTCCTTCAGAAGGAAGGAAGTAGAAGCGCAAAGAAAGGGAGCTGGCAGGGGGGAGGGGGGGGCACCAGAGACAAACTTCAGTCACTTTGCGATATTGTGTAAAGGAGGGCTGGCTCTTCCTGTCAGGTCCAGGCCCTTTCATTCCACCTCCCAAGTTTCTGAATCTATTGAAGCACGGCTTATGGTAGGGAGCAACCTTGGAGTCCTTACTCAAGGATATACCTTTTGTTGATCCTGTGATAGGGAAATTCATCACAAATTACAATCCCATGCAGCAAAGGTCCTCAAGGTGTAGTCTGTAAGGACAAAACAATTTTCATAATAATACTAATAGGGGCAGCTAGGTGGCACAGTGGATAAAGCACCGGCCCTAGATTCAGGAGGACCTGAGTTCAAATATGTCCTTAGACACTTGACACTTACTAGCTGTGTGACCCTGGGCAAGTCACTTAACCCTCGTTGGCCCACCTCTCCCCCCAAAAAAAGTATATTGTTGGGGGCAGCTAGGTGGTGCAGTGGATAGAGCACTGGCCCTGGATTCAGGAGGACCTGAGTTCAAATCCGGCCTCAGACACTTAACATTTACTAACTGTGTGACCCTGGGAAAGTCACTTAACCCCCATTGCCCAACAACAAAAAAAGTATATTGTTCATAATAATACTAATTTGCTTATTTAAATATTCCCTCCATTTTCAACTACATAGCTGTGTGAGGCAGGATTTTCTTTATATACTTCAACCAAAACAACATATCACAACAGATTGAATGCAGACACAGGTTTGAGAATCCAGCTGTGTTTTATTAAGCTAAACATTTAAGAGATTTGCAAAAATACAGGAAACAATGCCACTCCTCACTGAATTTTTCTTGTTTTGGAAAATAATTATTTTTCATAAAAGGTACATTATTTTGGGGTAGCTAGGTGGTGCAGTGGATAAAGCACTGGCCCTGGATTCAGGAGGACCTGAGTTCAAATCTGGCCTCAGATGCTTGACATTTACTAGCTGTATGACCCTGGGAAAGTCACTTAACCCTCATTGCCCTACCAAAAAGAAAAGATACATTATTTTTTATGTTGACATGTAATCAATCAGTTTATTGTTATTTTAAAATAAATAAATATTTTTTAAATTTATGTTTTCTCTTCTAATATAACAAACACCAATAGATAGAATCCACATAAACAAAGGCTCTTTGAGTACACAATATTTTTTTAATTGACATTTTAATTTAAAGTTTTGAGTTTCAAATTCTCTCTCTCTCCCTCCTTCTCCCTTCTCCCTGAGGTGGTAAACAATCAGATATAAGCTATACATGTACAATTATGTAAAACATTTTCATATTTGTCATTTTGTATAAGAAGACTCAAATAAAGGGGAAAAAATGAAAGAAAGTGAAAAACAGCATGCTTCAGTCTATGTTCAGTCAATATCAGTTCTTTCTTTGGAGGTGGATAGTATGCTTCATCATTAGTCCTTTGGGATTATCTTGGATCATTGTATTGCTGAGAATAGTTGAGTCATTCACAGTTCCTAATCAAACATTATTGCTGTCACTGTGCACAATGTTCTCCTGGTTCCGCTCATTTCACTATACATCAGTTCATATAAGTCTTTCCCAGCCTTTCTGAAATCTTCCTGCTTGTCATTTCTTATAGCACAATAATATTCCATTAGAATTGTATACCACAGCTTGTTTAGCCATTCCCCAATTGATGCCCATCACTTTGAATTCCAATTCTTAGCCACCACAAAAAGAGCTGCTAGAAATATTCTTTGTACAAATAGGTCATCTTCTCTCTTTAAAAAAAACCCAAACACCTTTGGGATATAAACCTAGCATTCGTGATATTGCTGGATCAACGGGTCTGCACAATTTCATAGTCTGCCCAGTTCCAAATTGCCCTCCAGAATGGTTAGATCAGTTCACAACTCTATCAACAATAAATTAGTGTCCCAGTTTTCCCACATACCTCCAACATCCCTCCAACACTTTCCTTTTTTGTCCTATTAGCTACTCTGATAGGTGTGAGGTGATACCTCAGAGTTGTTTTAATTTTCATTTCTCTGATCAATAGTGATTTAAAGCATTTTTAATATGACTACATATAGCTTTGATTTCTTTGTCTGAAAACTATTTGTTCATGTCCTTTATCCATTTCTCAGTTGGGGGGATGACTTGTATTCTTATCATTTGACTTAGTTCTCTATTTGAGAAATGAGGCTTTTCTATCTATTCCCATTTGAAAAAATGCTCTAAATCTCTAATGATTAGAGAGATGCAAATTAAAACAACTCTGAGGTACCACCTGACACTTATCAGATTGGCTAAAATGACAAAAAAGGAAAATAATAAATGTTGGTATAAAGCGGCAGTCATCAAAACTATCTGGTACTGGCTAAAAAATAGAGGGGTAGATCAATGGAATAGGCTAGGCTCAGGAAATGCAGTAGTAAATGACACTAGTAATATAGTGTTTGATAAACCCAAAGACTCCAGCTTCTGGGATAGGAACTCAGTATTTGACAAAAACTGCTGGGAAAACTGGAAGATAGTATGGCAGAAATTAGGCATAGACCAACATCTTACACCTTATACTAAAATAAGGTCAAAATGGATACATGATTTAGACATAAGAGGTGATACCATAGGTAAATTAGGAGAGAAAGGAATAGTCTACCTATCAGATCTTTGGAAAGGAAGACAGTTTTTGACCAAACAAGAGATAGAGTATATTATAAAATGCAAAATGGATGATTTTGATTATATTAAATTAAAAAATTTTTGTACAAACAGAAGCAATGCATCCAAAATTAGAAGGGAGGCAGAAAGCTGGGAAACAATTTTTGAGGCCAGTACTTCTGATAAAGGCCTCATCTCTAAAATATATAGGCAACTAAATCAAATTTATAAGAATCCAAGTCATTCCCCAATTGAGAAATGGTCAAAGGATATGAACAGGCAGTTTTCTGATGAAGAAACCAAAGCTATCTATTCCCATATGAAAAAATGCTCTAAATCTCTAATGATTAGAGAGATGCAAATTAAAACAACTCTGAGGTACCACGTGACACCTATCAGATTGGCTAAAATGACAAAAAAGGAAGATAATAAATATTGGAGAAGCTGTGGGAAGATTGGAACACTAATTCATTGTTGGTGGAGCTGCGAGCTGATCCAACCATTCTGGAGAGCAATTTGGAATTATGCCCAAAGGGCTATAAAGCTGTGCATACCCTTTGACCCAGCAATTCCACTTTTAGGTCTTTTTCCCAAAGAAATCATGGAAAGGGGAAAGGGACCCACATGTACAAAAATATTTATAGCTGCTCTTTACGTGGTAGCAAGGAATTGGAAGTTGAGGGGGTGCCCATCAATTGGGGAATGGCTGGACAAGTTGTGGTATATGAATACAATGGAATACTATTGTGCTGTAAGAAATGATGAGCAGGAGGAGTTCAGAGAAACCTGGAGGGTCTTGCGTGGGCTGATGATGAGTGAGATGAGCAGAACCAGAAGAACATTGTACACAGTATCATCAACACTGAGTGTTGACCTGCTGTGATGGACCATATTCTTCTCACCAATGCAATGGCACAGAAGAGTTCCAGGGAACTCGTGATAGAAGAGGATCTCCAAATCCAAGGGAAAAAAAAAGAACTGTGGAGTATAGATGCTGATTGAACCATACTATTTCTTTTGTTTGTTTTTTTTCTATTTTGAGGTTTTGCATTACTGCTCTGATTTTTTCTCTTATAACAGGATTAATGCAGAAATAGGATTAATGTTATTATGTGTATATATATGTGTGTGTATATATATGTATATGTATATAGATATAACCTATATCAGATTACCTGCTGTCTAGGGGAGGGGGGAGGGAGGGGAGGGAGGGAGAAAAATCTGAAATTGTAAAGCTTGTATAAACAAAAGTTGAGAACTATCTTTACATGTAATGGAAAAAATAAAATACCTTATATGTAAAAATAATAATAATAATAATAATAATAAATGTTGGAGAAGCTGTGGGAAAATTGGAACACTAATGCATTGTTGGTGGAGCTGTGAACTGATCCAACCATTTTGGAGAACAATTTGGAATTATGCCCAAAGGGCTATAAAGCTGTGCATACCCTTTGACCCAGTAATACCACTTTGGGGTCTTTTCCCCAAAGAAATCATGGAAAGGGGAAAGGGACCCACATGTACAAAAATATTTATAGCTGCTCTTTATGTGGTGGCAAGGAATTGGAAGTTGAGGGGATGCCCATCAATTGGGGAATGGCTGGACAAGTTGTGGTATATGAATACAATGGAATACTATTGTGCTGTAAGAAACGATGAGCAGGAGGAGTTCAGAGAAACCTGGAGGGTCTTGCGTGGGCTGATGATGAGTGAGATGAGCAGAACCAGAAGAACATTGTACACAGTATCATCAACATTGAGTGTTGATTTACTGTGATGGACTATTCTTCTCACCAATGCAATGGTACAGAAGAGTTCCAGGGAACTCATGATAGAAGAGGATCTCCAAATCCAAGGAAAAAAAAAAAAAGAACTGTGGAGTATAGATGCTGAATGAACCATACTATTTCTTTTGTTTTTGGTGCTGTTGTTTTTTCTATTTTGAGGTTTTTCATCATTGCTCTGATTTTTCTCTTATAACATGACTAATGCAGAAATAGGATTAATGTTATTATGTGTGTATATATATATATATATATATACATATATATATATATATATATATATAAAACGTATATCAGATTACCTGCTGTCTAGGGGAGGGGAGAGGGAGGGGAGGGAGGGAGAAAAATTTGAAATTGGAAAGCCTGTATCAACAAAAGTTGAGAACTATCTTTACATGTAACGGAAAAAAATAAAATACTTTATTAATTTAAAAAAATTATCTTTACATGTAACTGGAAAATAATAAAATACTTTTATGATAAAAAAGGAAAAAAAAAAAGAAATGAGGCTTTTATCAGAGATACTTGTTACAAAAATTCTTTCCCAGTTTTCTGCTTTCCTTATAATCTTGGTTGCATCGTTCTTGTTTCTGAAAAAGCCTTTTCATTTCATATAATCAAAATTATCTATTTTACTACACAATAATTGTTAAGAGCGTGAAGGGATTCAGAGACCAAAAATTCTCAACAAAATTTGAGAATTGTTGCTGAAGAACAATGCATGTCAGAACCTTGGGCAGCTCCAGAGCATGGCTGAGCACAGAAGACTCCCTAGAAAAACTTTCAAAGTACAAAGAAAACATTCTATTAGATACTAGGGGAAAGACACTCAAGACCACCTGACCCCGCTCAAGACCCCACCTGACTCCACCCCCCACAACAATAATTGTGATGAGATGCTCTTTAAGCATCTTCAGAGATTTCCATGAATACAAAGTTATGGTGCTAGCTTCCAAATGCCAGCATGCCTTGTTTAAATATCTTGGCTGAAGATAAACCCAAGGTGGGCTGGAGCTGATGCCCCTTCCTGGAGCCACTGCCTAATTTTCTCTCCAGGCCTGCAGCCTACTTTCTGTGCTAAACCTGCAACTTTCAGCCCTTTCTCTTCTTTTTTTTCTCCACTGGGATGTGGGTGACCATTTTTGTTGTTAAATGCCTCCGAGCCGGAAATAGAATGTAATAACACGAGGGATGGTTACAAACAATGTACTTGGGCATTTCTTTGTCTGACCACAGACAGATTTCGTTAGATCCTGACCAGAGTTGCTGTTTCAGATGGAAATATTTCTCATTTTCCTATGGATCCTAGAAAAGTAAGAAACAATGAATAAGGTATTTTCCCTACCATTCTAATCTCCCTTGATTTCTGGTGCTGTCAAACCGTGTCCTTTAATGAACTACATGCCACACACAAAGGTGGGCTGAGCAGGGAAGGGTTCTGTACCCTAGCATCTGGAGCTTCTTTGTTCTCCATCTGTCTTGCCAGTATTACTGGCACTTTTTGTCCCCTGACAAATATGACACTGACTTCGGGCTCTAGTCATTTTCTAAGAATAGGTATGATTGTGGAAATGACCTTATTCAGTGGCTTTTTCTACTCCTGGACACTGGTTTTTCTGGCACTGCCTAGCTACCCTGGACCAGTCTCTGTTTTCCCTTCTGGAAAATGAGGGTACATTACCTTACATTACCTGTCTCATAGGGTTGTGAGAAAAATGCTTTGACAACCTTAGAGTTCTGTGGAAATGAGAATGCTTACATTTTCCCCAGACTAGCAATAGGTCAAGATGTATTCAGGATATATATCTTTGATTCAGAGACAGCATTGACACATGCATGGTGATTACATGAAATTTCACTTACATCATCTCCTAAACACACACACACACAACACAACACAACACACAACTACTCCACCAACCATTTACCCAAGCCTTTTGGTATAATGATTATGCTCATTTAGGACACTCCTGGGTTACCAACAATAGCCGATATCAAGGAGCAGTAGGCAAACCTATGAAATTTTGAAGGGAGAAAGAATGAGCGAATGAATGAATGAATAAGTCCTTATTGGTCCCAGACATTTTTCTGAGGCAACTGGGGCTAAGTGACTTGTCCAGGATCACATATTGAGGAAGTGTTTGAGGTGAGATTTGAATTCAGGTCTTCCCAACTTCAGGGCCAGTGCTCTATCCACTGGGCCACCTAAACAAGTCATTATTAAGCACTTACTATGTGTTAAGCATTGTAGATATACAAATAGAAAAAACAGTCCCTGCTCCCAAAAACTCACACTCTAACTAGGGAGGACAAGAAATATGAGGAGTTCAGCTGCCCAGTGGATGGAAAAGGCAAGTGGTCCTAAAAGCTCAGCTATAGAGCAGATGGAAGGGCTGTGAAGTCCTTAGGTGACATACATAACCTCTGTTTGCCTCCATCTCCTCAAGTAAAATAGGAATAAATCAAAGTGCCTACATCACAGGGTGACTGTGAGGATCAAATGATATGTTTGTAAAGGACTTCAAACAGTAGGGGCTTAATAAATGCTTGTGTTGGGGCAGCTAGGTGGCACAGTGGATGAAGCACTGGCCCTAGATTCAGGAGGACATGAGTTCAAATCCAGCCTCAGACACTTGACACTTACTAGCTGTGTGACCCTGGGCAAGTCACTTAACCCTTATTGCCCCGCAAATAGAACGACAACAAACAAATAAATGCTTGTGTCTTTCCCTCCATTGAGGATGCATTGGGTCTTCCCCACAGAAATGCATACCACCATTGGGAAGGGGGTAATAGGCCTAAATGTTGGAGGGGAGAGGGAATTTTGGGTTCCCTCTGGTATGAGTGAGCATAAGGGTAGTCAGTATGCAGCCAGGAGGGGAGAAGAAAAAGATGGCTATGATAGCAAGGTTGGAGCTCTAGAGGACGGACTGGACACATCAGGAGGAAGATGAGACCAAACAAGGAGATGGAAGAATAATTAGAGAGTAGGAAACAGAAGAGTGAGGTATCTCTGAAAACCGAGGAGAGGAAAGAGGCTGGAGAAATGAGATTAAGGAGAAACAAGGAGGATAATTAGATCTTAATTAGGCTCTTTCTATTTGAAGAATGGCTTCTATTTACTCCTCTCTACTTTAGGGGGTGACAGGAATATGCTAATTGCTAGTTAAAAGCAGCTCAGCAGATGCCTGGAGTAAACCTGTCCTCAAAAGTGCACTGAGGGGGGCAGCTAGGTGGCGCAGTGGATAGAGCACCAGCCCTGGATTCAGGAGGAACTGAGTTCAAATCCGGCCTCAGACACTTAAACACTTACTAGCTGTGTGACCCTGGGCAAGTCACTTAACCCCAATTGCCTCACTTAAAAAAAAAGTGCACTGAGGGACAGCTAGGTGGCACAGTGGATAAAGCACCGGCCCTGGATTTGGGAGTACCTGAGTTCAAATCTGGCCTCAGACACTTGACACTTACTAGCTGTGTGACCCTGGGCAAGTCACTTAACCCCCATTGCCCTGCAAAAAAAAAAGTACACTGAGCTTCAGTCAGGAGCCTCAAATCTCCATTGAGACACAATGGAGAGGGGGGCAGCTAGGTGGTGCAGTGGATAGAGCACTGGCCCTGGAGTCAGGAGGACCTGAGTTCAAATCCTGCTTCAGACACTTGATTTATTAGCTGTGTGGCCCTGGGCAAGTCACTTAACCCTCATTGCCCCACAAAAAACCAAACAAAAATAAAAACAAAGACACAATGGAGTAACCACAATGGTTAAAAAAGAATTCCCCAGAAGACAAAGGGTTGACAATCTGATTTCAAGCAAGTATGGAGGGCAAGGAGAAATGTGAAGAGTGAGCAATGGTTGGTTTGATGCTAGGTCCATTCTCTCCTTTCTCCTTTTTCCCTCTTCTGATCACCCAGTCTTCTTTCTGGGTCTCGCTGTGACCTCATTTAGCCAGCTACTATTCTACTGTTTTCTTTTTTTTCTTTTTCTTTTCTTTTTTTGCCTAAAGCCACCAAACAGTGATGGATATTCTTGGTCTTGGTGGTAACATTATTAGCTCTGAGAGGTTGTGAGCTCCTGAATCTCTTGGGTGGAGGAGCTTATGCAATTATCCCATTCTTGGAGAAGATGACCACCAATAGGAGGATGATCCCAGTGAATTTGAAATGTGAAATGCTTAGTCCTTCAAAATGCTCCATGTCTTGCTTGATGTTTTAAATATCAACCTTTTGGGAGAGTGTAATAGTAGTTATGTTGCCGCTGCAAGTTTAAGTCTGGTTATTTCTCCCAGAGTTCTGGAGTGGGGGCATAGAGAGTCACAGAGTTTGTGAAGAATAATAATTGTAATAGCAACATTGATATAGCACTTCTGTGCCAGGCACTTTGCAATTACCATCTCATTTTATCTTTACAACAACCTTGGGAGATAAGTGCTATTATTATCTCCATTTTCCAGATGAGGAAACTGAGTTTAATGATTTGCCCAGGGTCACACAGCTACTGCCTCTTCTCATATTAAAGTCAGAAGGGGAATCTGGAATAATTTTCTTTGGTGGGTCTGAAAAACTGCTGTCTTTACTATTCCTTTTGTTGGGTTACTTGAACATGAAGCTATGATTACAAATTTGACTTTGGTAATGGAATAAGTTTCTAGTTCTACTGCATTAGGGTTACAAGAATTGGAAGAGTGCTTTAACTCTCTGGCAAATGTGGTCCTGGACTGAGGCAGAGAGTCTGTATGGTTCAGAACACCTCCTGAAGGTTGAACTGCCATACAGAGATTACCTGGATGGTCGAAACTGTTCACAACTGCTTGCTTTGTCCAGTTTTTCATGGAACTCTTAGATTTATTCTGTATTAGGGTCCCTTTTGTCCCTTGGTCTGTTTGTAAATCATTTGTGTTTTGTGATGTGGTTCTTGCATTTCTAACACTAGTTCCTACATCTCCCTCAATTCATAAACCCCCTGTGGGCCCCTACTTCACCCCCTCTCAGCAGGAAGCAGTAACAGAAGAGATGATCTTCGTCATTTTTCCTGGGGCATATGAAAAGGGGGGAATGATGTAGGAGGCAAAAAAGGGTTAATAGAAAAATCCAAGACCCAAGCTCTAGTACAGATATTAGCTCTAAAAGGGAGTCAGATCCCAATTAATGAATAACTTATGTTAGGTTCTCTTACCCATAGTGATCAACATTCATAATGGACCAGAATGGGTCAGATCAAAATAACAATAAAGGAAAAAGACAACCTATAGAAATTCTAATGACAAATGATTGTATTTTGAAACTAGCCATGGGAATCAGAAAGAGACATGCACAGAAAAGGCCAAATTTGTCCCCAGATTCACCTTGTGAAGTGTAAACCCCCAAAACACACCTCCACTGAAAAAGGTATCCACCTCGGGGGTTGGCTTAGGACCCCCAGGAACTCCAAATTAGGATAAGTCCTCCCTTGTAACACCCCTAGGTGGAGAATATTATAATGAGGACAGGCCCTCCCCTGTACCTCCCCAGGGTGGAGATTATTATAATGAGACTGATGATCAATTTATCCATACTATAAATATAACTGTCTTTCCTTTCCTTATTTGAGAGATACCTTTTGACTATTCTGGTTCTCTCCCTGTGGTCACCCACAGCATTGCAATAAAACTTAGGAAACTGAGTCACTGAGTCTTGTAATTCTTTTGGGACAACTCACAATCAATTTGACCCTAAATCCTAGCCCACATCAGCACCACTTAGCTGCCCCAGTTTTTTAGGAGGTTAGAGACCAAGCTTCCTCCAGACTAAACATGGTCTATGCAGATGGGTCTAGAGCTACGGTCTCCTTTATTTTTTAAAAATAATATTTTATTTCCCCTCAATTACATGTAAAAATAAATTTTAACACTCATTTTAAAAATATTGAGTTCCAAATTCTCTCCCTTCCCTCTTCCTGATATGGTAAGCAATTTGAGATATTATATATGTGCAATCATGCAAAACATATTTCCATATTAGTCATGTTGTGAAAGGAAGCACAGACACCCCCCCCCACCCCGAATAAAATGAAAAATAGTACATTTACTCTGATTTGGTACTCATTTATTTGAGGACTTGCCACATTTTGCTGTGATAGTGTAGTTAGTGAAGATGGTTTTGGTTTTTTTTTTTTTCCTGGAAATCCCTTGCTTTCTTCATAATCTAGCAAACATTGGCAATTTGGTCTCTAGTTCCTCTGCTTCTTCAAAAATCAGCCTACTTACTTGGTAATTCTTGGTTCACATATTGCTGAAGAGTATATATGCTTGCAGAATCTTAAGCATAGGGGCAGCTAGGTGGCACAGTAGATAAAGCACTGGCCCTGGATTCAAGAGGACCTGAGTTCAAATCCGATGTCAGACACTTGACACTAGCTGTGTGACCCTGGGCAAGTCACTTTACCCTCATTGCCCTGCCCCCCCCCACCCCCCAAAAAGAAAAAGAATCTTAAGCATAACATTGCTGGCATGTGAAATGAGAGCAATTGTTTGATAATTTGGACATTTCTTGGCATTGCCCTTCTTTAGCATTGGGATATTAATTTATCTTCTCAAATCCAGTGGTTAGGGAGCAGCTAGGTAGAACAGTGGATAAAGTACCAGCCTTGGATTCTGGGGACCTGAGTTCAAATGGGGACCTGAGCTCAACTGGAATTCCATCACCTCCACTAGTGTTATTGTTAGCTGTGCTTCCTAAAGGCCATCTGACTTCATTCTCTAGGATGTCTGGCTCTAGATAACTAAGCACATTATTGTAGTTATCACTGAAAGATCTGTGATCTTTCTTGTATAGTTCTTTTGTGTATTCTTACACCTCTTCTTAATCCCTTCTACTTCTGTTAAGTCCTTACCATCTAGGGGCAGCTAGGTGGCACAGTGGATAAAGCACTGGCCCTGGATTCAGGAGGACCTGAGTTCAAATCTGGCCTCAGACACTTGACACTCGCTAGCTGTGTGACCCTGGGCAAGTCACTTAACCCCCCATTGCCCTGCCCCCCCCCAAAAGGCAACTAAGTCCTTACCATCTAGTCTTTCCCTTTTTTTAAATATTTCTTTGTCTTGCTTATTTTAAAAAAAACAAACCCTTATCTCTCCTTGCTATTGTCTGGAATTGTGCATTCAGTTGGGTATATCTTTCCTTTATCCTTTCCCTTTCCCTCTTTTCTCAGCTATTTGTAAAGCCTGATCAGACAGTCATTTGGCTTCCTTGCTCTTCTTTTTCTCTGTAATGTTTTTTGTGGTCGCCTCCTGTATGATATTGCAAATATCTATCCATAGTTCTTCAGGCACTCTATCTACCAGATCTAATCTCTTTAGTCTATTCATTATCTCCACTTTATATTCATAAGTGATGTCATTTAGATCATACGTATATGGTCCAACAGTTCTCCCCACTTTGTTCAATTTAAGTCTGAATTTTGCAATAAAAAGCTCATGGTCTGAGCCACAGTCAGCTCCAGGTCTTGTTTTAACTGACCGTATCTTTAGCTACAATGTGTATAATAAATCTGATTTCAATATTGACCATCTAGTGATATCCATATATAGAGTCAGCTTTTCGGTTGTTGAAAAAATATTGGCTATGCCCAGCGCATTATCTTTTGTATGTGTGTGTGTGAGGCAATTGGGGTTAAGTGACTTGCCCAGGGTCACACAGCTAGTAAGTGTTAAGTGTCTGAGGCAAGATTTGAACTCAGGTGCTCCAGGGCCAGTGCTTTATCCACTCTGCCACCTAGCTGCCCCCCCATCCCCAGTGCATTATCTTGACAGACCTATTAGTTTCTGCCCTGCTTCATTTTGTACTCCGAGGTCAATTTTACCTGTTATTTGAATGATCTTTTGACTTCCTACTTCAGCATTCCAATCCCCTATGATGAATGGGCCATCTTTTTCAGGTTTTATTTCTAGATGTAGGTCTTCATAGAACTAATCAACTTCTTTGGCATCAGTGATTGGAACAGACTTGTTTTACTGTGACATTGAATGGTTTGCCTTGAATTCAAACAGATATCATTGTCACTTTGGAGGTTATACCCCAGTACTGCTTTTCTCAACCTTTTATTGTGAGGACTACTCTATTTCTTATAAGGAATTCTTTCCCACAGCAGTGTATGCAATGATCACTTGAATTAAATCAACCTATTCCCATCCATTTGAGTTCACTAACACCCAAGGTGTTAATGTTTAATTTTTCCATCTCCTCTTTGACCATATCAAACTTATTTATTTTATTAGATTATTATTATTATTAGATCTTACATTCCAAGTTTCTACACAATATTGATCTTTACAGCATTGGACTTTCTGTTTGTCACCAGACACAAGTGCAACCGAGTTTCCTTTTGGCTTTGGTTCAGCTGCTTCATTAGTATTGGAGCTACTTGTAGTTATCCTCCACTCTTCATTAGCGTGTTGGACACTTTCCAACCTGAGGTACTCATCTTCCAGTATCATATCTTTTATCATTTTAATCCTGTCCATGGGGTTTTCTTGGCAGACACTGGAGTGGTTTGACATTTCCTTCTCCAATGGATAATCTTTTGTCAGAATTTCTTACTATGATCTGTCCATCTTGGGTAAGCCTTCACAGTATAGCTCATAGTTTCATTGAGCTACACTGTTTTTAGCAGTAGGGTAAGCCAAGTATATTATAAGAGAGAGGTCAGAAACTGTAGGTCAAATAGCTATATCCACAGGATGGTGTTATTGCAAGAGCTAGCTAATGGAGAAGTTAGCTTCCTTCCGTGCTGCCCCTCCCCACATCCAATTTTTTTTTTGCAGGGCAATGAGGGTTAAGTGATTTGCCTAGAGTCACACAGCTAGTAAGTGTCAAGTATCTGAGGCCGAATTTGAACTCAGGCCCTCCTGAATCCAGGGCCGGTGCTTTATCCATTGCGCCACCTAGCTGTCCCCCCCCCCATCTTTCTTTAAAAATAAGAAATGTCACCATCTATTGTTGATACTATCATCTTGGGGAATGAGTACCTTCTGGAGAATGCTCTAAATAGTTTTCAGGGCTGCTTAGAGACTGATAATTTTTTTTTCATATAAGTATTTTATTGAGACTGAGAATTTAAAAAGAGGAGTAAAACCTAAAGATCAGATTTCATATTCTCAGCTCCATCCTCAAATATAGCTGTATGAAAAAGAAAAGTTGGACATACTATAATGTTATTTCGTAGTTTTTGAAAGGCAATAGGGTTTAGAGCTGAGGAACCTGAGAAATCATTTAGCTCAGCCCCATCATTAAAAATGTTCACTTAATAATTAGTTCTCCTTACTATAAAATATTGGAGTTGGGGGACATACCTGGGGCTGTGCAGTGGGTGACTGTCTTGTGTCTGAGGCCGAGCTCCCCCTGGGTCTGGGGTGGATGCTTTGTCCACTGTGTCACCTAGCTGGCCTGTGATGACATCTTTAGGGTAAAATTGATGGGTGTGGGGAATGCACTGGGTGAGGGGGAAGGGGAGAGGTAGCATGGGATGAAATCCCATGTGAAAGAAACAGGAAAGGGTTTATGGAGCGGGAAGAGATGGGGGAGGAGCAGGGCAGTAAATGAATTTTACACTCATCAAAATAGGCTCAAAGACCTTAATGTCATCAGAATTGCCTCAAGAAGGGATTAACACACACCCACCCAATTGGGTGGAATGATCTATTTAATCTGGGCAGTAAATGAGCCTAACACTCTTCAGAATTGGTTTAAGGAGGGAATTACATACACACTCAATTGGATGGAATAATCTATCTAATCCTGCAGGAAAATAGGAGGGGAAGGGGATAAAGAGAGAGGGGAGAAAAGAAGGGAGGGCAGATTGGGGAAGGGGACAGACAGAAGCAAATCCCTTTTGAAGAGGGATAGGGTGAAAGAAGATAGATAATAGAGTAAATATCATGGGAAAGGGAATAGGATGGAGTGAAACAGTTAACAATAGTAATCATGAGAGTAAAAAGAGAAAAGGAGGGGAAATTGTACAAAAAATATTTATAGCAACTCCTTGTGGTGGGTAAGAATTGGGAATCAAGGGAATGCCCATCAATTGAGGAATGACTGAAGAAACTGGTGGTATATAATTGTAGTGGAATGGTATTGTGCTATAGGAAATGACAAACAGGATGATACCAGAAAATCTGGAAAGATTCATATGAACTGATGTATAGTGAAATGAGCAGAACTGGGAGAACATTGTGCATAGTGACAGCAGTATTGTTCTATGAGCAACTGTGAATGACTTAACTACTCAAAGCAATACAATGATCCAAGACAATTCCAAGGGACCAATGATGAAGCATACTATCCACTCCCATAAAAAGAACTGATAAAAAGAGCACTTGTGGATTGAACATATATAACCTATATGGAATTGGTTGCTGTGTTGTGGACAGGGAGGAAAGGGAGGGAGGGAGAAAAATTTGGAACTCTAAATCTTTTGAAAATGAATATTGAAAACTACCCTTACATGTAACTGGAAAAAATAAAATATAAATGTTCATGGCAATACATAAATAATTAAAAAAATAATAATTAGCTCTCCTTCCCATTAGGAAAAATATTTATAATTGAACAAAACCAACGAAGTCTCATTCTGCATCCTGAATCCATCATCTGTATCAGGAGGTGGCTAACCTGCTTTATCAGTGGTCCTCTGGAATGATGGTCGATCATTGCATTGGTAAAAAATTTTAAGTTGTCTTTACATTGTTTCTGTTCATTCTGCATCAGGTCTTCTTGGAAACTATGCTGGTCATGACTTCTTACAGCACAACAGCATTCCATTCCATTCATATATCCTAATTTGTTCACCTATCCCACATAAGAAAGAAAACACCATTTCCACACTTCTTTGCCACAAGAAGAGCTGCTCTATTTTTGTATGTGTGGATTGCATTTCTTTTATCACTTTTAAGTAGTAGTGGTAGTGCTGTAGTGCTGGGTCAAAGGGTACCTACAATCTAGTAATCTTTTGGTATGAACCAATTCATAGCTCTTTAGCCACATGTTTTGCTTTTTTTTGTCAACCTGGCATATCTGATAAATGTGAGATCGAACTTAAGTTGCTTTTATCTTCATTTGTGATTTGGACCATTTGAAAATCTGGCTGTTGATAACCATGATCTCTTCCTTAGAAAACTGTACATATCTTCTAACCACTAATTTGGGGAATAGCTCATATTCTTATAAATTGGAACCAGTTCCTTATATCTTGGAAATGAGACCTTTATCAGAGTAACTGGCTGCAAAAATTTCCTCCAACACCTTTCCCCCTCCCCTCCTAATTTTAGCTGCATCGGTTTTATTTGTGCAAAAGGCTTTGTTTTATGTAATCAAAATTTTTTCATTTTACCTTTTTTGATCCTTTTTCTTTTTGGTCATAAACTATTTCCCAGTCATGGACTTGAAAGGAAATTTCTTCCCTGCTCCTCTCATTTACTGTGTCACCCTTTAAGTCATGTATTTATTTGGAGTTTATCTTGACATACTCTTTATATCTGGTTTTTCTCAGACTGCTTTCTGGCTTCCTCAGCAGTTTTTGTTGAAAATGAGTTCTTACCCCAGTTGCCGAGGTCAGCCTCATCATTTTGCAGATGAGGAAACTAAGGCCAAGGAATGAAGCAACTTGCCTAAAATCACACATGGAATAACATGGAAAGGGGGCCAACATCTCTAAAAATAGAATGGATTGGAAGAGACCTCAGGAATCAATTCCAAAAGTACCTGACAAAAAGCTCCCTCTGAAACATCCTCTACAAATGGTATCCACCCTCTACTTGAAGACTTTTTTTTTTAGTGAGGCAATTGGGGTTAAGTGACTTGCCCAGGGTCACACAGCTAGTAAGTGTTAAGTGTCTGAGGCCAGATTTGAACTCAGGTACTCCCGACTCCAGGGCCAGTGCTCTATCCACTGTGCCACCTAGCTGCCCCCTACTTGAAGACTTTTAATGAAAGAAGACCCAAGACAGCTTGTTTTATATAGTTCTAATGGCTGTCTTTCCTTATCTACCTCTATCTGTCACTGCACTGGTCCTATCCTATTACCACTGCCCTCATGGACCAAGCAGAACATGTCCAATCTCTTTCACATAAAAACTTTTTAAACACATGGAGAAAGTTAACATCCTCCTGTTATTTACAGGATGAGAATGGCTTAACTTTGAAGATTTAAAAATCTACTCAGCCAGTGAAATCTGCCATTCTACTAGGTGTCAAATACTCTTATAACGTCATTAATACAATACAAGGATGATAATTTAGTTCTCTTTACTTTTCATCTATTGGTTATATTGCAAATATCATATCTGTTTCACATTGTGGCCTTATGAAATTTGAAAACCACAGAATTACACTTCAGTAGCTTGTTCAAAAGGCAATCTCAAATTAGGTATGCAGAGATGCCTTAATAGTTGCCCAATTCATTTTTGGCCATTTATTTTGATTATAGTAATGATAATAATGGTGCCTCTGAAATGAGAGAAAACCACACAAATAAGAAGCTCTCTTTTCATTTAGAAGTTCCTTCAGGGATTTTTCTCTGGTTACTTTTTTGACATTTTAGAATTATTTCCCTATCTTTGTATCTTATAAAATTTAATCTGTGAAGGCAGAAAGTGTAACAAGATTACTTAAGGACTGCTACCTCTGCATGACTTTTTTTGGGGGGGGCAGGGAAATGAGGGTTAAGTGACTTGCCCAGGGTCACACAGCTAGAAAGCATCAAGTGCCTGAGGCTGGATTTGAACTCAGGTCCTCCTGAATCCAAGAATGATGCTTTATCCTCTCCACCACCTAGCTGCCTCCCCACCCCCTGCATGACCTTTTCTCCATATGATATAGCTGGACTCTACTCTTCAGCAGTAGTCTGAAAGGGTCAACATGAAATATTCAATGTCACACTGGAAAGATGGTTTGGATATCAATTTTCAAAACACATTATACTATCAAAGCTTCTGCTTAAAGAATGGTTAGGACTGAACTAATTCTTTAACTTCTTAATAAATAGGTATCAAATGACTACTATGTGAAAGGTTCTCAGCATGCCTGGTTTTTACTTGCATTATTAATTGCTCCAATAATAATCATCTTACCAGCAAGACAAAATTTTCTAAGTAATTATACAAAACTAAAAAAAAAATTGCTGTTGGTGACAAAAACTGTTTTGAATTAACAAAATGAAGAGGAAAGGAGTTTCCTACATACAGATAAATGCAGAAGTCCAGATTCCCCCCAAACCCCCCCCCATCACAGGTCTAGATCAAACTATATGTATAAATATGCTACAATTAAAAAAATTAAGTTAAGAGCTATAACTAGTGAGAAAATTGATAATGGTTATACAGACTTAGTAATGCTACTGTATTTTGTCATGATTTGTCTGCAAGAGGAAGGACATCTATAGAACATAAAAATTCTTTATTCAACCTAATTTAGTATGAGTATTGAGATGAAATGCTATTTTAAAAACAAAGGTTTAAAAAAATTACAGCACAGCTAGTTACTAAGCTTAAGTATATATTTTTCACAGTTTTTATGTACATTTTCAGCTACTTTGAAAGAAGTATCTCAAAAAAATAATTTCTATTCATTTTCTTTTTTTAATTTTTTTTTATGGGGCAATGGGGGTTAAGTGACTTGCCCAGGGTCACACAGCCAGTAGGTGTCAAGTGTCTGAGGCCGGATTCGAACTCAGGTACTCCTGACTGCAGGACTGGTGCTCTATCCACTGCGCCATCTAGCCGCCCCCCATTTTCATTGTGTTTTGTAGAAAAAGTTCAAAAGAGTAAAGTAACCAGAAATAAATACAGCCAAGCAAGCATGGAAAAAATCTTCCTTATCCTTTTAAACCTCACTTTTCAGCTTTACCTTTTGCATACTCCGTGGGAGCACTTTAAGAGACTACTCAGAAAACACCATTATGGCACAGAAGAGATACTGAAATTGTGAAGTGTCACTGTTCCCTTAGGTGGATAATTGCCACGTTTCTCTAATGACTACCCATTACTAAAGTACATGTGTCTTATTGCTCCTTCTTGTTCTAAGGCCCATGCTAGAGATGGAGATGGAGGGACAATCCCCAGATCTCACCGCTGTTCTCCCTCCAACCACTTACTCTGATGTTGAGTTCTCAGGGCTGACTCTCCCCTGACACTCAGAAGGTGCCCCAATCACTATTACCAAGAGCAGCCAGGAACCACCATAGGTATTAAGAGTAAATGGGTGCTTTCATTCTTTTTTATCTTTAAAGGCCACTGAAAAGCTGTTCTTTATGAACATTTTCTATTACTTTTTCTCTTGTTGAAAATTAAAAGTTAGTATATGTCAAAAGATGCAGTTGTATAATCTAAATGATTTCCCAGTCAGAAATTTTATGTGTCTCCTTCAGAAAAAGTGCAATTTCTGAATTTCTGAATTCAATTTCCTTATTTTCTTCCCTTGGTAACTACAGCTTTTGAATATGGAATGGCCATCATATACAAACACACCATTTTTATACATTTTAATGTTACCTCAATATTTATTATATTCATACTATAGAAAAGGTACCAGTCTTTTAATTACTAAAATTAACATACATTATTCCAATCACACTATAGCCAATCTCTGAAGAGAAAATACTGACTGTTTTTCATGCATTAGATGCTACTGTGAACAAGAAAATACAAAAAAAAAAGTTTTTAAAGGATGGTTTTTAAAGCATTTAATTTTATTCAGTGAAAACAACAAAAATCCATTTTGAATGGCTGTATGATGTAAGAGCCACTCTTGCTGCTTGAAAGAGGCTCAGAATAAACAATTTTCTTTGGAAAATGGTTATGTCAACCAACAAAATAAAGAAATGATCATCCAAGGGTTAGCCTCCATCATAAAATGACTAGTGACTAAACTTGAAAACTATCACCCTTTGTCTTCCACAATCCATCAGTTTGTGTCCAAAGCAGGGATCTTAATGTGTCCTGGAGACTCAGCATCGATGCTTGGCAGTCCCATTTTTAATGCCCATCTTCTCACTGCTGACCCAAAGATAGCTGGCACCAAGCCTCTCCTGAGAATGATTCCCTGCTCATCTCCAAACCACTCTCATTACTTCTTGGTGGAGAGGAAAGGAAAAGTGTAACTTGGCAGTTGCTTCTCTGTGA
Source organism: Dromiciops gliroides (assembly GCF_019393635.1). Lineage (NCBI taxonomy): Eukaryota > Metazoa > Chordata > Mammalia > Microbiotheria > Microbiotheriidae > Dromiciops > Dromiciops gliroides. The sequence continues at coordinate 81,470,885 of NC_057862.1, forward strand.
TCAAATGACATGGAGACTTGTAGCTCCAATACATTACAATTTCTAGAATCTATTGAAGATCTCAATGTTACAAGGAGCTGATGATATAATGTAATTTAGATTGTTGAACAGTCAGAACTATATAATGAACTATAAGATGCCAACATCACATAGATTTAGTAGCAATAAAATGAACTGGAAGCTCTGTAAATTTTTGTATATTTTAGAGGATATTATATTGTTTGAAAAATACCCAACAGAATCTAGGTTGTTCAGATAAGCAATTGAGTAGCTTCATAAATTTTTGGTTTCTTATCTATTTCATGACTCAAAGTGAATTTCTATTCCCTCCATATTAACGTTTCTGTTTTCTCCATATTAACACATGCTCTTGTTTTGCAGTTATATCATTTACTGAAATAAGAAATCCTCCTGTGGTATCCTTGTTGTTGAGTTGATGATCCTGTGTAAGAAAAGAGTGAACATACAAATGTACAAAAGAGGCATTTGTATACAATAGCCCGTGCCCTCTTTAATTAACTGTACAATTTGAACTTTACACTTCTGTCCGGGGAAAACACAAATAAAACCCAGTATTTATCATGCGAAGAAAATGGTTCAGATGACTGCCATAAAGGAAGTACATATAAAACAATGAAAACAAATCACATTCTTAGGTTCCGTGATTACTGAGAGCATTTCCCCTGCCATAAGTGCTTTATTATATGTCTTAAAAATATAGGAGCAGCAGCTTATCACAAGTCTCCACTACTGTGCAATAATGATGGTATCAGAACACCACAACAGACTCTCAGATGAGGCGGTCGAACAATGGCACGTCACACCCTTATGCTTCTTCTTGCTCTGGATAATTAAGAATTTTGCGGTGTGCTTGACGCAAATATTGTTGCTGTTTGAAGTAAACCTTAAATGCTCCTTTTATGGCAACAAAAGCAATTCCACCCTAAAATGCAAGCAAAGGAAAATTTTTCAAAGTTAATAGAAGAGGTTGATTGTCTACTTTTTCCCCCCTAAACAACCCAGGTAAGAGAAATTTATATCAGAAAAAGGAATTATATTCATTCAGGTATAGGCTCTATAACAGAATAGGTCAGATGATTACAGGGTAGCTAGGTGGCCTGGTGGATAGAACACTGGCCCTGAAGTTGGGGGGACCTGAGTTCAAATGTGACCGTAGACACTTATTGGCTGTGTGATCCTGGGCAAATCACTTAACCCCAATTGTCTTAAAGCATTCGGGGGGCCCCTTCAGTCATCCTGATCTGTATCTTGCCACTGAACCCAGATGACTCTGGAGGAGAGAGTAAGGCTGGTGACTTTGCATGGCCCTCCCTCACTTAAAACCAATTCACTGCAAGGTATGGCATCATCCCAATGTCATAGATTTCTTTGAGAAAAGGAAGAATGAACAACAACTCCTTAACACAGGTCAGATAACTACAAATTAAACTGTCCTTTTTCCCTTAGAGGCCAGAGTTCCTTTGGATATGCCTCACTACATTCCAGCTTATTCTTATTTCTCTCTCTTGCCTTCAGTTCTAAGTACATGCCAGGGAAGAGGGTAGAGTCCTAGGGGTACTCTGTTGTCAGCAGAGTCCATGCAGAATGGAGGGAGGGAATATATAATGGAGAAATAATTTTGTCAATTCATTCTTCTTTGGAGTAAGCTGTTGACAATATACAGTACAGTTCCTGACAAAGTAGGATAAGTGTAATGGCTCCTGTCTGAGCTATCAAAGGGCAGGGGGGCCGTAACAGACAGCAGTATTACAATAATACATAACATAGTTACAGACAACATATGTACTGTTCAGCCCTGGCTGACTCACGTGTGTGTGTGTGTGTGTGTGTGTGTGTGTGTGTGTGTGTGTGTGTGTGTGTGTGTGTGTGTGTGTGTGTAACACAAATTTGGTTTTCTAGAGACACTGGCTTGCTTTGATAATTTTGACAAAGCAGTATTAAAGCAATCTTACCAAGATTGTCCTTTGTAGGTTAGAATTAACACTACTGAACATCAGTTTTCCAACTATCGTAGCAATAGTGGGAAAGACAAGAGCTCCACACAAAATTCGAGTAGCAGAGACATGATCTGCCAAAGGATTTGCCTCAGCTGGAATACGAGGAACAGGACATCCAATCCCTAGGGAAATAAACTGAAATATATCAATACTAATAATGTAAAGAAAGGAAATCCAAACAACCTTTAGCCACTAGTATCTATTTTTAATATTCTGATAGTTTGTCAACTGTTTCTTGGCTGATCTTATTTTTTATAGTCTCCCCCTGCCCAATATTGTTAAATAATTTCTATTATGTTTCAAAATACAAATGTGTATTTTAAAATTTCAAACACAGAATGTTACATCCTTCCATGAGATTATTCTGACTCTTTAAAAATTACAGTTTCCCACAAGCATACAATTTGGGATATTATACCTGGAAATATACTGTTCAAAATCTGTAGTTTATTAGAGTATTTGCGCCACAATCTAAGAACGTAATCTTCCCAGCGAATCATCTTGCCTAATATCAGCATAACAGGAATAGTGGGAAGTCCAATTAAAAGGAATAAAGGATCAGCTCTTTCCATAACATCCAAACCTTCTTTATGGCCTACCACCTGTGAAACAAGAATATTTGCTATTATATAAATTAAGACAAAGAACAGCTGTAGCTAGTATGTGTTTTCCAATCCTTATAAGACAAATTTTAAAGCAAGTTTCAAAATCACAAAGGAAATCAAATAAATTTTTAAAGGAAGCTAGAAAGAACTAGTATGGGTGTGAGCAGCCTATAAAACTAGGAAAAGGAAAATAACTGAACATAAGACATAGACAATAGTTTTATAAAAATCCTTCTCCCTGTCTTGTAGGCCCTTAGCCCCATATGTATGTATATTCTCCCTCTCTGATACCTTCAGTTACTCCCTTTCCTGGCTTCTTAATCTCCTGGCCATTTTCTACCCATTCCCCTTCCCTAGAAAGGCTCCCTCCATCGTCACCAATGACCAATCAGCTGCCTTTATCACCCAAAGCCTGGGTGACTCATGACTAAGTCAGCAGGCTATCAGTCCTTGCAGCTATTACTGCAGGTCAGTGCTCTTGTTATCTACAAGTCTGAAAAAGGCTTTTCTCTCAATCTAAAAAGAGGGACAGGCTCAGGAAAGTGTATGTCTAAACTCTGGGCTGTATTTGGGGATAGCAGAGTTGGGATTTGTGTGTTTTTAAGGGGGAACATGAGGAAGGGAAGGGTGTCTTGCCAGTTTTTCTGACTCCATTAGAGGTCTAGAAAGTCAGTCAACAAGCTTGTACTATGCTAAGTGCTGGGGGATACAAAGACAATGAATAACATTTCCTGCCCTCATGGAGCTCACATTCTAAGACAGGAGACAACTATAAATAACTAGGTACTTAAAAGACAAATTAAACGTATATAAAAAGTAATCTCAGAGGGGAAATGAAAGCACTTACTGCCAGGAGGAGAGGCTTCATGAAGATGATGGATTTGAGTAAAGTCTTGAAGAAGACAAGGGAATGAAGAGGCAGAGCCAAGGAGGGCGAGTATTCTAGGTAGGAAGGAGTCAGTACAAAGGTATGGAGGTGAGTAATGGGAATGTGTGCAAGCAGGCCATTGTAGCTGGGTTGGAGAGGATGTCGAGAGGACGAGTGTGTAAGAAGACTGGAAGGGCAGAAAGGGGTAAGGCTTTGAAGAACTTTAGGTGCCCTAGAGAGGAATTTCTATCTGATTTAGATGGAATAAGCTGCCATTATAGTTTATTCAATAGTGGAATGACATGGCCAGACTTATGTTTTAGGAAGATCAACGTGGAAGCTGAATAGACAGAGCAGAAATGTTAAAAGCATACCAGGTTTAGACTTCACCACTGAGGAAAGGAGGCAGCCTGTAACAGCTACTTGGGAAGATAGGCTTTTAGGGAAACAAGCTTATGAATGACAAGAGTTTGTACAGAGAAGGAAAGGAACATCGCTATTAGCTATCATAAAATATCTGATTCTGAATCTGAACTACCAGAAAGGGGAAGTGAGGCCAAACCCAGAACAGCCATTGTATTGCAGAAAGGCTGAATTGAGATTCTTGGTAGAGGGACAGGTTGAAGTCATAGTTGTTTCTAAATAGGTTTGGTCCTGTGGAAGGCCAAGTAGAAACCCTACTAGTTTCAAAGAGAAAAATGCCCCAAATGAGTGGGTTGAACTACAGAGGTCAAAAGGAAATGGAAATGTAGTGTCAGTCAGATAGAAAGCGTTTTCTTTTAGAAACAGGTTGCCTCATAAAATTTAGGCCAAAGGAAAGGAACAGCTGTTCATGTTAACAAACGTCCTTCATTCTCTCCAAGTAGAAAGTAAAGGCCTCTTTCCCCCAGAGGACCGGGCTAGATGAACCTTATGGCCTCTTCCAGTGCTGAATTCTATGATCTTGGGTACATACATACCGTGATATCTTCAGGTTAGGAAAGGTTAAGAAAGGAGGAGAGCACAAATCATGTTCGAGTCAGAAACCCTCCTAGAGGAAACACTTGGCTGAGTCTTTAGAACAGCCTTGCTGTTCAAGATGCCAGTGCTCAGTATGCCTGACCTTTCTGGCATCTACTAGGAAGAAACTATTCTAAGAATGATCCTTGAAGGGGCATAAAAACAGATGCAAGGATGGACGATGAAGGTACTTAACAGCCATATTAATGTCTCATGGGAGAGGGGGCTGATAGACATGCAGAAGGAAGACTTTGGACATCACTCCTTTGAGAGAGTGCTTATATAGTATTATCCACTACTGGAATTATAAGTGGCCTAGTGGTAGAACTGAGGAAAAAGTGGAGGATATGTGCGGGAGGAACGGAGGAACAGGAGAAGGAGCAGAAGCAGGGCATGGCAGCGCATGCCTGTAAGCCTAGCTGCTAGGGATCATTCATTTTGGGGTTGAGGAATCTCTTGAGCTGTGGAGTTTTGACTTGAAGTGGGCTAAACCAACTGCACTAAATCTGGCTGAGGTGAGCTCACTAGAATAGGGAGGACACGAGGATAATTAAGGAGGGGCAAAAGAGCCCACATCAGAAATGGAGAAGGTCAAAGCTTTTAGGTCAATAAAATGTGAGATCAAATCATTAAATAGCTCCTGTACTTTTAGCATATATTAGAGACCCAGTATCTGGTAGAGGGAAAAAAAGTAAAAAACGAGAAAAATCTTATTACTCCAGTAATCCCTGTCATCACCAAGGACTAGCATTTTTTTTTTCTGTCAGGTTTGTCAAAGGTAAGCTAAGGCCAAATATAATTTCTACTCTTTCAATCCTTAAGTTAGCAGTGACTTATGGGAGTGCACTGCAACTTGAGGAAGAGTGAGGAGAAAATCAGGAGATTCTAGGATGAAGTATCAAAAAGGAGAAAAGCTCTTGGGATTCTTAGGTGGGTTATTTGAAATGGAGAGCAAGCTTAAGAATGTGTTGAGAATTTTGGCAAGATGAAGACAATGGGAGACTTTCTCTCAGAACAGCATGTTGACATGTATACAAATGAATACTCACATTTTTCAGTAACTATGGAGAGTATATATGTGGGTAGCTGTACATTGGCAGATCTCATGTTATTATAGGTTTCTCATATTTTACCATAACAGTTTTTGTTCTTTTCTTCATGCCTCCTTTGTTGAATATTTACAAGTTAGAAAAAGAAGGATATCTGAAACAACTTAATTTTTGAAGACCAGGCCAGAATCACAGATCCAGATAGCTGCTTTACCATAACTTAGACTAAACCAAAGGTTAATACTTAGTAACTTGTCAATACAGAATCCAAAATTCTAAAGAGTTGGAAGGCATCTAAGAATTCATGCAGTCCAAACTACAACCCCAAAAAGAAGCACTCTTTTTAGGATTCCTGACAAATGATCGCCTACCCTTTGAAGCCATTCAATACGCACAGCTCCCTAATATTCAAGACACACTCTTTCTGATAAGACAGCTCTAGAAGAAGGTGTAGAATGGCTGCTTATAATATTTTACATATGTGATCCTATCACCAGTACTACAAAGTAAATTTAAGATCACAAATAGACTTTGTGCTGTCTACAGGGGAAAAGGTATGGTGCAAAGTATACACCAAAGGTGGCTCTAGTGAAAGGAAAAGGACATGGTGAGGATTCAAAAGGACTGAATGGATAGAATAATGGGTTGAAACTGCCAAGATGAAATTTAATAGAGACAATTACATAGTCTTACATTTGGGTTAAAAACAAAAACAAAACCTTCATAAATAAAACTTGGGAGTAGTGTAATGACAAAATCTCACCTGAAAAAGATCTGGAGCTTTTAAGGTGGACTGCAAGTTCGGTAAGAGTCAAAGGTATGTTATAGCAGCAAAGAAAGTGAAGGTGACTTTAGACTGTATTAAGAGAGGAATAATGGCCAGTACAAGAGAGGTCACAGTTTTGCTGTAGCAGAGTGAAAAAGCACTCTCCTCAGGACACACCTGGGTTGTATTCAGGTCTGGGAACTCAATTTTAGGAAGGTTACTGATAAACAGGAAAAAATCCAGAAGGGCAATCAACATGGTACAGGGCCGTAAGATCAAGCCATGCAAAATTCAAGGAATTTTGAGAGGTTTAGCCTTGCAAAGAAAAGATCTGGGGAGAAAGGATGGAGACAAGAATTTTAAGTGTTGCCCTTGAGACTGATAAGTTAAAGGTCAGAGGACTTACCATATATATGTAGAAAGTGAAGTTGCTAGAAGAATATCAAAAGCAGCAGTTTGCAGGGGAAAATTCAACAATAGCTCAGTTGTAGATAAAGTTAATAAAGTATGAGGTCTCTCTTTATAAGAGCCTGCTTGATGGAGTTATTACTGGGAAACATAGCAAGGTGGCTGGCAATTTGGAGGGGTCAAAGCAACTGCTAAGGATAGAAGAGAGCCACTATGGGAAAGTAAGGGCACGAGAAAACCCTGACTGGTAGAAGACATAGTCAATGGCACTACCCAAGCCAAGAACAGACGACCAATGGGATGTCCAGCACACAATACCAATCGTTTCTTGAACAGGAAAAAAAGTGGGCTTGAAACCCATAGTCAAAGGTGAGGTACTGTGATAGAAGAAAAAGCTGCAGTCCACCAATGAGAGTCTTCAGAGCTACTGGGATTGGAAGAGAAGGGTGACCCCTGGGAGCTTCCAGTAAAACCTGAATATTTGGTAAGTTCTAGAAAAGCTATAAATCTTGGAAACAAAGCATCTTAAAATATCAAGGGAAGAAAATGCACTGTCCTGAAACTGCTGATTTACTAGAAATTAAACAACTGCTAAATAGATATTGCTATTTCATATGAAGCTATAAACAAGCTTGCCTCAGAATAAAAGCATATATTTTTTTAGTTCTTAGGAAAATTACAGTCATGTTCCTTAATTTTCTGACAGATGTCAAGTTTCTGTGAGAAGTCCTGATTTAATTTTTTGTTAAGAAAAAAATAGATTTCTGTTGGGTGGGTTTTAATTTTATATATTTATGTGTATTTAAGTTCTGTTATGTATGAGAGTTAAACTGTTAAGGGATTAAGCAAACATAGAAGAGTTCATCACTGACCCTTTTCTTCCATGCCATTTGATGTACAAAAGCCCTCTTCCCTTAACTAAGAATAATCATTTAACTGAGTCCTTGAGCTGAATATGGGAATAAAAGTGACAAATTTTCCCTTTCCATTCAGCAATGTGACCAACCTGACAGAGCTTTACAACAAAGTTCTAATTTAATTCACCCACTGTTTACCGTCATTTTTTTCCTGCTTTGTGTCTAGTTCATAAATGCCCTGTCTACAATGTAGCATTATATAGTACCTCTCCTTGAGAAGCTTAAAATAAAATTAGGGGAAAAAGACAAAAAACACACGAAAAATTAAACAATCTAAGAAATGTCAAAAAGCTGTAGACAATTATCTACCAAATGAATCATATAGAATACAAGTACTATGAATTTCCAGAAGTCACTATGTGCTAGCACTGTCTGGGAAGGTTTCATAAAAGAGGGACTTCACAAGTAAGTGAAGTGAGGGAAGTGGCAAGGAAGATGGGTTTAGAGGGTTAGGGTCAACAAGTCTGACAAGAACAGAAGGAGAGAGGTAATCTAGGGTAGGGTTTTAGAAAGCTTTAAGTATCAGGACAAGAAATCAAAACTTACCTGGCTGGCAATGAGGAATCACTGAAATTTCTAGAACACAGGAGTGACACATTTCCCATCTAATCACTCTGGTATTCCTAAGTAGGAATGGCTCCTCAATTCACTCTCTCTTCCTTCCTAGTTTCTGGTGATATTTAGATTCTTTGAAACTCTTAAACTCAATTCACTCTGACTCTCCCCAGTATTTTCTTGATTGCAGAAATGTATAAGATTAGTAGGAAAAGAGAATATAGCCAGGGAGAGAGGGTAGGAGTTTTTTGTAGTAATTGAGACACGAGAGCATTAAGAGCTATACTAAAGGTGACTGTGTCAGGAATAGGAAGTAATGGATAGGTGTGAGAGAATAACTGACTGGATTTGGTGACTGCATGAATGTGGTGGCTGGTTAGAAAGTCAAGTGTTGAGGTTACACTAGAAGAATGACTAGAAAAGTGGTGGTACCATTAAAAGAAAGAGAGACAAGACACTAGGCTTTGGAGGTGAGATGATAAAACAGATTTTAGTGATGCTGAACCTGAAGTGATATTAGGACATCCAAATGGAATTCTTTTACATAGGCAGTTAAGAGATTTGAGGCTTTTGAAAAAGAACTTTGGGAGTTACCTCAATTGAGATGATAGCTGAAGCTATGGAAGCAGATGAACTTTCAAAGGAGAATGAGACTGAAAAGCAAAGGGTTGAGGCCTGAGCCTTGGGGGAACTTTCACAGGAGGGCACATAATCTATCCCCTAACTGCTGATATATGCTGTTAAAACATCTTAACAATGATAAAAAAAAAATCTATTTATTAAATCTTAAGACAGCAAAAGGAATACTATAGAAAACTGAATAAAATGGTGAACCTGCATCACTGTCACAGCTCCATAAGTCACAGCAGTCCAATAGATAGAGCCAACCATTATTCCTGCTGCAGCAAATGGACAGGCTTTTGAGATCAGTCTATCTGCAAGATCCAAGACGTAAACAACTGGACCTATAAGAAGGAAAACAGACAAAGCTTCAAAATAAAAAAGGACCTTAAAGAGTATGAGGGGAAATTTAATAATTTTTGACATATACAGTATTTTCTAGAGGTCCAAATACATTTAAGGAACAGTGTTGTAAGACTTTAGAAGTATTATGGTAACCCTGATAGGAAGACAGATTTGAATACAGTATCAGAAATTCTCAATCATACAATTATTCATTTGCTAGTATATCTAAATTTGATGCCTAATTTCTGATTAATAGTCACTTTAGACTCTACTATTTAATCACTATTGCTGGGGACTATAGCATCAAGTATACTTCTCTGTCACAAGGTATATTTCCCTTCCACCTCTAATCACCTTTCCCATCTAATCACTCTGGTATTCCTAAGTAGGAATGGCTCCTCTATTCACTCTCTCTCCCTTCCTAGTTTCTGGTGATATTTAGATTCTTTGAAACTCTTAAGCTCACTTCACTCTGACTCTCCCCAGTATTTTCTTGACTGTAGCGTTGGAAAGAAATCTAGCAGGCAAATGCTTTTCATAGTTGTAAAGCTGATTTCTCTAAGGCTGATTTTCAAGAGGGGTTCATGAAAAAAGTTTGCAGGAGAAAACAGAGTGTATGTGGAACACAAATTATTCCCCAATAAACTTGCCTATGCTTTCTAGGATGGCATAAGTTTTTGTAGTACTCCAACAATATGCTACCATCCTATTTTTGCAAATTATGCTTTTCATTGTGTTTAATTTGGACATTCAAGGACATTCCCTTGAGAAGCTACATGAAAGGGCCAGACTTCAATGAACTCTCCTGCCTACAAGCCCAAGAAAATCCGACTCCAGTTTCTTGATCAAAATAGCACTGAAAAATTTCAGAATCAGTTCTAGAGGTGGTGGTACAGACAGGTACACAATATACCCTAAACCCTATATTTTCTAAGTACTTGAAGGTTTATGCCAAGAAACAAGGTGAAGTTTGCTAATAATCATGTTTATTAAGTACTTATTGTGTGGAAAAACCTGGTACTTGGGAAGTTTCAATGATTACATAAAGTGTAGGACCTGCCCTCTCGGAGCTTACAAACTAAAGGTGAAACTCACACACGGAAAAACTTGGCCAGAAACATAAAGTGACATAACAAAGCAATATGTCAATAAAACACTGATTGATAGAGCACTTCAGAGACAACTTACAGGTTAGATCTCTTGGCTTATAGCCTTGGGAGCCAGAAATGTAGCTAGTTCCTGTACACAGAAATGTAGCAATGTGCAAGGGAAAGAACATTAGATTAGGAATAAGTAGACCTGGTATGTAGTCAGTCCTAGCTCTGCCACTTAATAGCTATGTGATCCTCTCACAACTTTTCTGAGTTCCAGTTTTCTCATCTATAAAACTGTGATAATTCTATCTGTATTGGAAGGATTAAAAACCGAGTTAACTGTCGTAACAGAGCTATGTGAATTTAAAATAAGCTATGATGTATATGAAAACACCACATATAAGGTGGTATTGACTATATTGGGTTGTACTAAATGGGCCTACTAAAGCTTTTTTTTCTGGGTCACACATAATATTCCTAGAGTTCAAAGAAGTAACTACTAAAATGACCCAGTACTATCTATGAGCTAACAAAGCAAATCTTAAAGGGTATTCAGTACTGAAATTCAGGGCCATCCATTGTCGATTTTTGATGTATTTAAGCAAATTTATTCCTAATTATCAAGATACAATTAAAACCATGAAAGAAAATAACATTTAAAACAATGATAATAAAAGGGAATATAAGACTGAAGTACAGCTGGCACTCAAGTTTTAGTCTTTTTTAGTTTATTTTTAACATTTTGAGTTTCAAATTCTCTCTTTGCCTCTCACTCCTCCCCCACCCACTGAGAAAGCATGTAAAATGGTATCAATTACGTATGTAAAATGTAAAACATATTTCTATATTAGCCATATTGCAAAGATAAAGAAAGAAAAGTGAGAAAATTATACTTCAATTTTTACTCAGAGTTCATCAGTTTTCTCTCTGGAAGTAGATAGCATATTTTACATGAAGAATCCTTTGGAATTATCTTGGATCATTGTTACTGATCAGAACAGTCAATTTTTACAGTTGATCATCCTTGCAACCATTGTGTTACTGTGCACAATGACCTGGTTCTTAGTACACTTTGCATCAGTTCATATAGGTCTTCCCATGTTTTTTTCTGAAACTACCCCCTTCATTATTTCTTTTTCTTTTTTTTTTTTGGTGAGGCAATTGGGGTTAAGTGACTTGCCCAGGGTCACATAGGTAGTAAGTATTAAGTGTCTGAGGCCGAATTTGAACTCAGGTCCTCCTGACTCCAGGGCTGGTGCTCTATCCACTATGCCACCTAGTTGCCCCCATAGGTTTTTTTTTTTGGAGGGGGGGCAGGCAATTGGGGTCAAGTGACTTGCCCAGGGTCACACAGCTAGTATAAGTGTCTGAGGCTGGATTTGAACTCAGGTCTTCCTGAATCCAGGGCCGGTGCTCTATCCACTGAGCCACCTAGCTGCCCCTCCATCATTTCTTATAGCAAAACAGTGCTCCATCCCAATCATATGCAACAACTTGTTCAGTCATTCCCTAATTGATGAGCATCCCCTCAATTTCCAATTCTCTACCACCACAAAAAGTACTGTTAGAAATATTTTCATACAAAAACATCCTTTTCCTTTTTCTTTGATCACTTTGGGATACAGACCTTGTAGTGGTACTGCTGGATGAAAGGGTATATACAATTTTATAGCCCTTTGGGCAGAGTTCCAAATTGTTCTCCAGAATGACTGAACTAGTTCTTAACTTCACCAACAATTTATCAGTATACCTATTTTTCCTCAAACCCTTCAGCAATTGTCACTTCTGACAGGTGTTAAGTAGTATCTCAGAGTTGTTTTAATTTGCATTTCTTTAATTAATAGTAATTTAGGGGGCAGCTAGGTGGCACAGTGGATAGAGCACTGGCCCTGGAGTCAGGAGTACCTGAGTTCAAATCCAGCCTCAGATACTTAACACGTACTAGCTGTGTGACCCTGGGCAAGTCACTTAACCCAACTGCCTCACTAAAAAAAGTAATTTAGAGCATTTTTATGACTACTCAGATAGCTTTGCTTTCTTCTAAAAGCTATCTGTTCATATTCTTTGACCATTTATCAACTGGGGAATGTATCTTATTTTTAGAAATCTGACTCAGTTCCCTAGAAATCTGAGAAATGAGGTCTTTGTTAGAAAAATTTGATATTACTTTATTGTCTATGGTGCCTCTCAACAAAAAGGAGTTTCTTTTATTTAGATTATCTCTTTTATTTAGGTCTATTTATGCTTTGAGATCATGATTACTATCCCTGTCTTTTTTATTTCAGTGGAAGCATGATAGATTCTGCTCCAGCCCTTTATTTTAACTCTGTGTGTGTGTATTTCTGTTTCAAGTATGTCTCTTGTAAAAAAAATATATTATTGCATTCTGGTTTCTAATCCATTCTCCTTTCTGCTTCCATTTTATGGGTGAGCTCATCCCATTCACAGTTATGATTACAGTGTATTTTCCTCCATCCCATTTTCTTGTTTATCCATCCCCCATCTCTCTCTTTATCCTTCCCCTCCTTCAAAAGACTAGTTTGCTTCTTTTTTTTTTTTTTTTAAGTGAAGCAATTGGGGTTAAGTGACTTGCCCAGGCTCACACAGTCAGTAAGTGTTAAGTGTCTGAGGCCGGATTTGAACTCAGGTACTCCTGAATCCAGGGCCGGTGCTCTATCCACTACGCCACCTAGCTGCCCCGACTAGTTTGCTTCTTACCACTGCCTCCCTTAATACCTTGAATCACTGCCTCCTATCTCTTACCCCCTCCCCCAATTTCCCTATTGATTCAGATAGATTTCTATACCCAAATAATTGTATTTATTTATCCTTTTCACTTTGAACCAATTCCAATGAAAGGTTTAAGCATTACCCACCCCACCCTATTTCTCCCTCTACTATTAAAGCTCTTCCTTGCATGACTTTTTTATGTGAGAAAATCACCCCATTCTACCTCTCCCCTCCACCTCATCCCAGGGTATTCTTCTTTCTTCCTTTCTTTTTTTGGGGGGGAGAGGGAGAGAGATCATCCCAACATAACTGACTTACACGCCCTCTGTCTATATGTACTCCTAACTGTCCTAATAATGATAAAGTTCTTAGAAGTTACATGTATTATCTTTCCATATGTAATATAAACAGTTTAAACATATTAAATTCCTTTTGATTTCTCTTTCCTCTTTACCTTTTATTTTTTGAGGGCAATGAGGGTTAAGTGACTTGCCCAGGGTCACACAGCTAGTAAGTGTCAAGTGTCTGAGGCTGGATTTGAACTTAGGTCCTCCTCAATCTAGGGTCAGTGCTTTACCCACTGTGCCACCTAGCTGCCCCCGAAACATTTTTCTTTCAATCCAAATAAAAGATCTTATTGTGTGAATGCTACCTGGGATTTAAAGTTAAAGATCAACACTTACTAGCTGTGTGACCCTGGGCAAGTCACTTAACCCCAAATGCCTCACCCTCCCCCCCCCCCCCCCCCCCCCGGCCAAAAAAAGTTAATGATCTCTTCAGGAATAATCTCTGAGCCCCCAGGTTCACCGTTGCTAAGCAAGGATTTGGGTAGCTATTTTGATTGTAATCCACTGTTTTGGACGAAATAACTATTTTTTTCTTGTAGCATGGATAATCTCTCTCTCTCTCTTTTTTTTGCAGGGCAATGAGGATTAAGTGACTTGTCACACAGCTCGTAAGTGTCAAGTGTCTGAGGCTGGATTTGAACTCAGGTCCTCCTGAATCCAGGGCTAGTGCTTTATCCACTGCACCACCTAGCTGCTCCTGTAGCATAGATAATCAAGAGATGACTAAAGTACCTTTTCTTCAGAAGAATTCAGAAAGCTCTAACAAAATGAGCTCAAATACCTGTTGGCACAAGCAAGAAGCCCACCAAAAAACAAAGGAGAAAAACATGCCAATTCCTTGTCTCAGGTATTTTCTGTTCACTTGGAATGAATGGCTTCTTTAAAAACAACAACAACAACAACAACAACAACAAAACAGAGGAAAGAGGGTACAATGGAAAAGGCAATGTACTTTAGAGTCAGGGAAAGCCTATGTTCAAATCCTGCCTTTGACATTTACTAGGTATAGTACCTTGAACAGAACACTTCAAGTCTCAGGTTCCTCATTTGTAAAATGCAGATGATAATCTGTAGCACCTACTTTATAGGGCTATGAGAATGAAATAAAATAATATATAAAGTACTCTAAACCTTAAAGCACTATATAATTTTAATTACTTATTCTTCTCATGTCATAGACAAGGTAATAGAAATATGTCAGATCAGGAGAAAGAGTCAGTGTTTCTATGTTTCCCAGTCATTCCTTCTTTTCAGGCTATGTGCCTAAGTTTATTTTATGCACCCCACACCCCTGTATCCATTATCATCACCACTACCAATGACAGACTTCTGCCCCTAGATGAATAATTAATGTAAGACTAAGTTGATATTTAAAAGGAAGGAGGTAGCTAGGTGGCACAGTGGATAGAGCACTGGCCCTAAAGTCAAGAGGATCTGAGTTCAAATCTGACCTCAGACAACTAGTAGACCTGTTTGACCCTAGGGAAGTCACTTAACCCTGATTGCCTAAAATAAAATAAAATAAAAGGAATGCTGAATGCTCAGTAATATATCAATAAAATGGTGCGTATTGTTTGTTCCAGCTCTCCAATCCTGCTGCCTTCTGAGCCAATCGGCAGTATTCTAATAGTACTTTTTGTGCTTAGAACACTGTATTGGACATTGCAGGAGTTTAGGAAGGAGAAATCCTTATCCTTCCCAAACTTGCAACCTAATAAGCAGCACAAATAAATTCACCTACAACTTAGAGAGACATATATAAATACATAGAGACAACATGGCATAATGGATAGAGAGAGCACTGGATGAGGAAGAGCTGGCTTTGGAGTCTATTCCTGTCTTTGCATTAACTAGATATGTAACCTTGAGCAGGGCACCTCTCTGGGTTTCAGTTTCCTTGGCTGTAAAAAAATAAGTCGAATGCACTGGGTTATCTCTCAGGGTTTCCCCACCAGCTCTTAAAATAGCAGTGATAATCTATGGTTGAGTTGTCTGTTTACAAAAAGTGTACCTTCCTAGATTTGTTGGGAAAAGAAAATTCCTAGAGTAGAACTTAATTCAGTAAGTGCCTCACAAAATAATAACGAACAAAATTATTCTGGTTCCCCAATGTTCTTTTGAACATTCCAACTTTTTGCTAGGAGACCAACGACTAACTAGATATATATCAAAGTCCTCCAGCAGACACTATCACAATCCGTAGTTTTTCTTTGAATATCAACCTGAAAGGAACAGGTCATGACCTGTAGTCCAGTTCCAAAGTCTACAGGTCAGTTAATGCTTATATTCCTAGTCCTTTAATGACCTTAGAACTGCCCCAAAATTAAACTTTTCCTCCTTGATTTCCTTCTTTTTAGTTTGCCATTTCAGATGGAAATATTTGCCCCTTCAGCCTGCTGAGCCCTTTCACCATCGAGTCCATTCTAAAATTCTAATTTTTTATGAAGCCCTAACTTAATGAGGTGGGCTTCAGCTCCATCCTATCTGAACAAGCAAATATCACAATTGTCCCTTTATACACTACCCCCACCATAATGCACTTACCCCTTGGCTTGTACATAATGTTAGTACTTTAAGTTCTCGTTCAATGTTTGTTCAGTTGTCTGAATATCCTTTATGGCTGTCCATGTCAGCATCATCTTAGATTGTAAGCTCCCAGAGGGCAGGGCTCATGTCTGTTTAACTTGCTTTGTACCGTGCCTAGGACAGAACCATGTACAGATAGGTGCTTAATAAATGCTTTCTGATGATTGTAATTTGGCATGACTAGTTGGGGGCCCCTCCAGGACACAGCTCCTTTGGCATTTGGCATTTTATTTGGGCATACAGGCACCCTCCAGTGGGCACTGGAATATGTTAACTCAATGCCAAAGTGTGATAAGTGCTCTGTGGTAGGTATTTGACTATTAAAACAGATTTTAAGATAGGCAACAGCAATAAAATCCTAAGCCAATAAATTTGGGTTTTGCTTAAAAAATAAAATATCTCCAAAACCAATTAGGTTAACAGCTAATGTTATGGAACATTATGGGATTTATTCCCAGGTACAAGAATAGTTTCACCTCTTTCTCCTGTATTCTTCACTGTAGCAAGCACTAGATTTTGTGAAACTGAGGTACAATAACTAATATCAGCTTCAACTTTAAACATAATGCTTGCATTAATGATTATTCCATCTTTCTACAAGGACAGGGACATATTTTCCCCTCTGTACTATGGTCAAACTATAAGATATTTCGCTTATCAACCTGGAACTAAGTCATCAGATTATTAAACATGGCAAGAGGGGCTAAGTTCTTAACCAGAGTACAGAAAACTGTTTCATGGTTAACAATAATGTTGTAAAGGAGACCTATAATCCTCAAAGATAATAAAAATCTGCTGTTTACTGAGACAGCAAAGCTAAAGGTGATTAATAACTAAGCTAATAAACAATAATAAAGGCTCCAGGACAAAGCACAATGTCACCAACTCCACTTGTCCAAGCAGCTACATCCTCAGTGACTACAGTGTAGTTCATAATATCTCTTTACAAAATTGGTAAGGGAAAAACTGTGTCCAATCAAAATTCCCAAAATACATATGCTATACCACCAACTCAACTCAAGCACTTATTAAGCGCCTATTGTTTGCATGGTATTATACAAGGTATAATGGATGGGAAATACAAATGAAGTAGAAAACACTGGTCTCTGCCCTTGAGGAGCCTACAATCTAAGTTGGAGAGAAAAGACAAACATAAACAAAACTAGGACACAGTTCTAAGGCAATAATTAAGCAAAGTACAATGACTGCATAGTATAATCCATAAGCAAGGAAAGCATCTTGGAAGAAGTCTTAACTTGAACCGTGGAATGTGCTGATACCAGTATAGAGAATTCCAGATGGCAAGGATAAGATATTGGCAAAGCAAAGCTAAAAAGTATATGGATGTTGGAGGAGGGATATTTAGGAATAGTGAAAAATTAAGTAATTAGTTTGGGTAGGTAAAGGAGAGACTGAGAATAGATGTCAGGCTTTTAAATTATTTTGGCAACATGAGAAGCATTAGACAGCTGTTTTGTAGGTTATTAAGGAAATGAGAGGGTATCTTTCACTCTTCTCCTCCCCTTCAGTTCTCATAGCCAATAGGTAATCAAGTCTTGCTGTGGATTTCAACGCACATTTTCCACATCCATCTTCATTACTATGTGCCTGAACTACTTCAATGATGTCTTCCCTAAAAGGTTTCTCTACACACTTTCCTTTATCTGATTAGTCCTTTATACCACTGCCAGAATAAGCTCTCTCAAACAAAGATGTAATCATGAGGCCATAGCTAAAAAATCTTTAGTATTCCTCAATTAATGATTGAATTAAAGTCCAACTTTTGGCATTCCAGGCCCTGTACAACTGATGCCACTCTGCCTTTAGAGCTTCATTTCCTATTATTCTCTTGTAAGTATTTTATATTTGAGCCAAACTAGTCTCTTCTTTTTTCCTTCCAATGTACCATGGACCCTCATGCCTGTAAGTAACTGCTTGTGAAAATTTTCTCTATTTTTGGTCGGGATAATTTTCTGTTACTTAATCCTTAAAAATCCCATCCTTAGAAATCCTGAGCATCACCACCTCCATGAAACCTCCTCTGATCCTCTTCTGGGCCAATAAAGACCTTTTCTCTTGGACCTCACACAGTACTTTAAAAAAAAAATACTTCTGTTTGTATTCAGATACCATCATTTCTTTCTCTGTAGATGAATTGCATTTTTTTAAAGTTTTCAACATTTATTTTTATAAGATTTCTCGTTGTGATGAGCAGAACCAGAAAAACATTGTGCACAGTGTCATCAACATTGATATGTTGATGTACTGTGATGGACTATATTCTTCTCACCAATGCAGTGGTACAGAAGAGTTCCAGGGAACTCATGATAGAAGAGGATCTCCAAATCCAGGAAAAACAAACTGTGGAGTATAGATGCTGAATGAACCATACTATTTCTTTTGTTTTTGGTGCTGATGTTTTTCTCTTTTGAGGTTTTTCGTCATTGCTCTGATTATTCTCTTATAACATGACTAATGCAGAAATATGTTTCATGTTATTATGTGAATGTATGTATGTATGCATGTATGTATATATATATATATATATAAAAATATAAAAAACACCTATGTCAGATTACCTGCTGTCTAGGGGAGAGGGGAGGGAGCAGAGGGAGGGAGAAAAATCTGAAATTGGAAAGCTTGTATAAACAAAACTTGAGAACTATCTTTACATGTAACGGGGAAAAAAAATAAAATACTTTATTAATTTAAAAAAACAAACAAACAAACAAGATTTCTCATTTCAAATTTTTCTCCCTCCCTGCCCTCCCAAAGACAGCAAGTAATCTGATATAGGTTATATATGTACAATAACATTAAACATATTTCTGTATGAGTCATGTTATAAGAGAAGAATCAGAGCAAAAAGGAAAAACCTCAAAAAAGAAAAACAACAGCACCAAAACCAAAAGAAATAGTATGGTTCAATCTGCATCCATATTCCACAGTTCTTGTTTTTTTTTTTCCCTCTGGATTTGGAGCGCATTTTCCATCATGAGTCCTTTGGAACTATCTTGGACCATTGTATTGCTGAGAAGAGTCAAGTCTATCACAGTTGATCAACACATAATGTTGATGATACTGCTCACACAGTACTTTTGCAATTTTAAAATGTATTTATCACATAATTGCACATATTATGCCAATGTATGTTTGTCAATGATGCCTTATATGTCTGATTAATAAATGAATAAAAATGGTATTTTAAATAAGTCTTTTAGTGTACAAGATGAGATGAGGTAAAAGAAACTAACATCAATTAAACAATAAACACTTCATACTTGAGGCTGGTCACTGTCTACCTCAGTTCCCTCATCTATAAAATGAGAATAATAATAGCACCCGCCTCCCAGGGTTGTTGTGAAGATAAAATGAGATATTTGTAAAGTACTTTGCAAACTTTAAAGTGTTTTATAAATGCTAGTTGTTTCTCTCTCACACACACGCACACACACACACACGCGCACACACACGCACACACACACATACTTTCTCTCTTTTACTTTTGTATCTACTAATATAAAAAACACAAAGGAATAAAAATGATGACAAAGTCCCTGCTCTTAGGGAATTAATTTAACATGGAAGAAATCATCTAGAAATCTGTAATTAATAAAATTCCTTAAAGGTCTCCCTGAATCTTCAAGCAAAGGGTAGATGACCACTGTGAGATAGGAAAATGGTGCAGTGGATGGAATACTGGATTTTTTGAATCGTGAAGGCCTGTGTTCAAATCTTTTTTTTTTTCCCCTAATGTGTATCACTCTTAGAAGATCCATTCATAAAATGCTCTCCACATCCAGAAAAAGAACTATGGAGTCTGAATACAGATCGAAGCATAGTATTTTCTTTTCTTTTTTTAAATTCATCCATTTATTTATTTTCCAGGGCAATGAGGGTTAAGTGACTTGCCCAAGGTCATACAGCTAGTAAGTGTCAAGTGGCTGAGGTTGGATTTGAACTCAGGTCCTCCTGAATCCAGGACCGGTGCTTTATCCATTGCGCTACCTAGCTGCCCTTGAAGCATAGTATTTTCACTTTATTTTTTGTTTTTTCTTTCTTGTGGTTTTCCCTTTTGTTCTGATTCTTCTTTCACAACATGACTAATGTGGAAATGTTTAATGTGATTGTATATACATAACCTATATCAGACTGCTTGCTGTCTCAGGGAGGGGGAAAGAAGGAGAAAAATTTGGAACTCAAATCTTACAAAAATGATTGTTGAAAACTATCTTTATATGTCATTGAGAAAAAAACACCATTAAGTGGGAAAAAAAGAAGTATACATTTATATGGTATAAACAATGGACAGAAGCAATGCTGCAGGATAGAAACATGTCCAGGTCCTTTCCCTCTGCTTTCAATATAATTAATCTCCTTCCTAAAGGCCATGCCATCTCATCTCTGGATCTCTGACATCCTAACCCCATACATTCCTTTTCTTTTCTTTTTTTTTGCAGGGCAATGAGGGTTAAGTGACTTGCCCAGGGTCACACAGCTAATGTCAAGTGTCTGAGGCTGGATTTGAACTCAGGTCCTCCTGAATCCAGGGCTGGTGCTTTATCCACTGCGCCACCTAGCTGCCCCCGCCCCATACATTATTTTTAAATATTTATTTATTTATTTATTTATTGCGGGGCAATGGGGGTTAAGTGACTTGCCCAGGGTCACACAGCTAGTAAGTGTCTGAGGCCAGATTTGAACTCAGGTACTCCTGAATCTAGGGCCGGTGCTTTATCTACTGCGCCACCTAGCTGCCCCCTACCCATACATTATTTTTACCAGATGCCCCAATTGCCTCACACATCCCTTTTCTCCTGAGCCAAGATACTGCTCACAGGGGCACAAGACTCTCTAAAAGTCTCAACTTTCCAGAATAAACCCATCATTCTCAAAGATAAACAGGACCCCTAAAGGAGTATTTAATGTGCTCTGTCCTCCCTCCCCCATGTTCCCATCTCTGAGACTCAGTCTCTCCTTTCTCTGACCCTCCCATTCTTCTCTAGCAGAAAGGTGAGAGAGAAACCACTTTGTTTCACTCTTTACCCATACATCTAGTAGAAGGGCATTACCTGACTTATCTCCTCTCCATGTACCTCACTGCAATTCATTCCTGTGAAACACACTAATTCACCTCTAGTGGAATCAGGGTAATTATACTTCAGTCCTGCTCTATCTTCAGTTTTCCTGTTTTTTGTTTTTTTTTTTTAAAGTTCTGCTTATATCTTTAACCCTTTAAGTCCTTTTAAAATCACTCGAACCCTTTTTGTTCTTTCTTTGGAGGGCAGGGGGCTCCAGCCAGACCTTCTATTTAAGGAGGGCATCTAGGCTACCATCTCATTTCCCACCAGATTGTATTCATCCCTCTGCCCATTATGCCCCTACCGCTACCCCTTTAATTTCCTTTATGTATTCTTTTCTTCATTAGAATGTAAACTTCTTGAGAGCAGGGACTTTCTTTTTGCTTGTATTTGTATTCTCAGTGCTTGGCACAGTGTCTGGCACATAATAAGCACTTAATAAATGCTTCTTGACTAAATGAAAAACATACACAATCTAAATCTAAACCTTTCAAACATGAGTTAATTGATTCCATTACTCATTCTTTCTTGCTAGTTGCGTTTATTCACTTAGCTTCAATTTCTACTGTGTTGTATGCTTATTAATCAAATAGTCTACTTGGGCCTATTTTTGGATAGGAGGATCTGAGTTCAAATCCAGCCTCAGACACTTGACACTTACTAGCTTTGTGACCTTGGGCAAGTCACTTAACCCCAACTGCTTCACCCCCCCCCAAATAGTTGCTTTGACATATCAAATTAATGTGGTTTTAAAAAATATTGTCCTTTGTTTAACTTTTGCTGAATTTTCCTTCAATCTCTCTTTCACTTCTTTAGAAAAATTCATAACTTTGGATTAATTTTTTCCCTACATTTAATTGAGTTTAATTTTGCATTAAGAGCTCCAAGTTCTGGAATACATTAATTCATTGTGTATTATTTCATTTATAGATGTCATATCTCTTTTGAACCACTCGGATGTTTCTTGTTATTATTCTATGGTTTTTTCGAGTTTAGACATTAATTCCCTTTCCTTTGTATTATAATATTTGTTTAGAGCTTTATATTCTCTTTGAGGATATATATGCTTCTTTCTAGAAAGCCTCTCTTGATTTATCTGTTTTTCCACTGGGCTTTTATTGAAGTTTTTTTTCCTCTTGAAATATTTGGTGTTTTGAGTTTTAAAAAAAACTTTTATATTCCCATCACTCATTTTTAGTCCTTTACCCTTTACTGGTGGAAATATGTTGGAAGATTAGGCTGCAAGGCTGCCTCACTTTCTTTCATGGGTATAAAGAGTTTGTCAAACTGAGTCCCTGCCTGGAGTAGTCTCTGCTGGGTTTCTGTCCCCCTTTTTTTAGGCCCAATGCTTAGCTGCCATTCTTGGCATCCTGCCCCAATCTTCCCTCTGCTTTCTTTTCATACTTGGTTAGGTTGAATCAGCATCTACTGTTTTTCTTAGAGTGGGGAGAAGGTGTCAAGTGAAATGTTGCAGGCAGTTTCTACAAAAAGCATCAAAATGGTTCCATACAAACTTGTGCTTGTTAGTTTGTGATGTTACCAATCACAGAAGCTAGTGGAGGAGATGTGATAAATGATGCTTACTGGAGTTCTGTCTTCTTTCTCCTGTGGATCTAGCTTTAATTTCTCTTTATCTCTGCTTATTCTGGAGGAAAACTGAAGTGGTTTAGAGAAAGTGACTAATTTGACATCTTTCTGGTTTCATGACCTCAGAATCAAAGAGTATTAAAGATCATCCAGTATAATCTCCTCATTTTACCAAAGAAGGTACTAGACCCAGAGAAGTTAAATCATTGGCTCAAGGTCAAACAGCAAGTCAGTAGTTAAGTGTGTACTAGAAAAGTAGGCAAAGATGGGGCAGTTTGGACAAAAGGTCTCCCAAGGAATCAAGAATGTTTTTTTTAAACAGGTTTCTATGTGCTTTAAAAAAAAGTAACAAGCAGCCTTAGAATTTACAGCCACACAAAAGCACGCAGCTGACCCCAGTACTAGATCATCTCTAGGGTATTTCCCAGCTCTAAAAGGAAAATTCAGTGATCCTGATTCCAGTCTAGTGTGACTTCCATTGCATCATAAAGAATTGGGAAGAGGTTAGTGCAAGATATTCTGGGAGCCAGTCATTAATAGATAAAAATATTAGTTTGAGGTTTTTTGGGTTTTGGGGGGCAGGGCAATGAGGGTTAAGTGACTTGCCCAGGGTCTGAGGTAATATTAAGGGACTTTGGAGAGATGCTTTAAAAACCTCGGGGTTAGACTTGAAGAATAGCTTCTAAAAGGTATGAGGCAGGTTTGGGGGAAAAGGGAATGAAGACCATTAAGAAGCTTTCCCAGGAGTTAAGCAGGAAGAACTAAGAAGAAAAAGACCTGTGTTAAAATTATACTCTGTAAGGAGAGAACAGTACAAGGGGGGAGAGGGGGGTTTAGAGGATTCCCAAAATAAGCTTTACTTATCTTTAAGGGAAATCAGTTGTTTTCAAGTGAGACTGGTGGAGTGTTTACCTTTAAATGAACAAAATGGCCCTTAAGCCAGAATACTGAATACTGAAAGTATGGTCTAGCCCATTATACCACCTCTCATGTTCTCTCACTAGGCTACTGTAGGAATCTTACAGAGGTAATGAAGGCTTAGAACAAGTTGGTGGCTATAGAAATGAAAAATAGTTGGATGTGACCTACAGGAGAAAAATAATTGGCAGGACCATGACATTGCTTATTAAGAATACAGGAACAGTAGACAGAGCACTGGCCCTGGAGTCAGGAGGACCTGAGTTCAAATCCAGCTTCAGACACTTAACACTTACTAGCTGTGTGACCCTGGGCAAGTCACTTAACCCTAATTGCCTCACTTCTCCCCCCCCCCCCAAAAAAAAAGAGTAGAGGAAGAGAAAGGATTAATTCCAGGTGAGAATGGTGATTCCTTATAGAAACGGAGAAACTGGGAAGAGGAGTCGGTCTAGGAAGTTTTAGACATGTTGAGTTTAAGGATATAAATAAAGGTTTTTGGGATCCATGCAGAAATGTCCTATAGAAACTGTAGATACGGGTCTGAAATGCAAAGACAATGTAAGAGATGGAGATCTAAATTGGTTTGCCTTCAGCTGAAACTGAGATGAAGGAGTGAACTTTTAGAGAAATTATGGACATTCACAATTAGGCAGAAAGAAGAAGAATAATTAGGGAGACAGGGATGGAACAGTAAAAAGTAAAAATATTATGATAGCATAGTGTAAAAGTAGCTACAGGAAAGAATGTCTCAGGAGCAAAGAACAATCAATAGTTTTCAATTATAACAGAGGACAGGGAAGAAGTCTGAGAAAAGGCTCCTGATTTTGGCAATTCATAGGTTACTACAACCTCGCCCAGTGATGACTAAGAGTGGAAACCAGACTGTAGGAGGTTAATTATAGTATAAAACCACTGCTTAAGGTATTTTGCTGTTAAAGGAATAAAGAAAATTGAGTGATGTTTGATATGGTTATCTTTATTTTTTAAATACAAGGGAAACCAGTATATGTTTAAATTGACAGGATGAAGCTAATGGGAAATGAAAAATGAGTTACTAGACAAGGAGTTGTTGGACATGTGAGAAGTTCATTCTAGTACTGATTCTGCCACTTAATATCCATGTAATCTCGGACAAGTTCTTTAACCCGAGCCAGCTTCTTCATTACAAAAATGGAGATAATTTCTGTTCTGCTTAGGGGTACTGTGAATACATATGGAAATATTCTCAAAGTTGTAAAGCTTATGAAACATATGCACTACACAATTCCTATCTATGTAAGATATGATGATGATAAAATGATGTGATGACAGTGGTGAAGAAGATGGTGGGTAATGGGACAGACAGCTTTGAAGATGAGAAATTTCTTCATCTGAGATTTCGGGAAAGGATGAAAGGAGAGATGCCAAGATAGAGATAGGCTGATGTCTTGATTTTCTCAATGATATGTGACAGGAAGTTGTCAATTTTAAGTGAGGGTGATGATGGGTACTGGAATCCTAAGGAAAAAGGCTTAGGTCAGTTGATTGTCATACCTGTGTATTGAGTCGCAGTAATACTGAAGCCATTAAGGTTAAGAAGTAAGGTAATGTCATTAGGCCACCAATCAACTCAGACCTAGAAAGGTTGATGTTGGTGAAATGAGTTTGGAAGTAACTAGAGATAGTGGGCCGTGCTGATATAACTGATGAGATACATCCATGGTACTGTGACAATTGGAGTGACGCCACCTGCTGGAGAGTTACTGTAGGAAAGCTCCGCCATGAGAAGAAGGCATCTGAGGGCAAGCCATGTGGCTTGGAAGGTCAGTTCCTTGGCATCAGGACGTGACATTTCCTCGTGGGTACTGCTGATCAAAGCTATCAGCCAATTAGTTTGGAGCTCTGTGTGAGTGTGGATGGGATGTTCCTGGTTTCACAGGATGCTTGTGGGAAGAAGGGGTGAAGTGCACTCACACTCTCTCAAACAATGATAAGTTAAGGTAAGAATGATAAGATAAGAAAGGTAAAATACATTATACTGAGAATACTAATGTATGAAGTTTTTTTTTGTGGGGGTGGGGCAAAGCAGGTTAAGTGACTTGCCCAGGGTCACACAGCTAGTGTCAAGTGTCTGAGGCTGGATTTGAACTCAGGTCCTTTTGAATCCAGGGCCGGTGCTTTATCCATTGTGCCACCTTGATGCTCCGCTTTTTTTTTTTTTTAAATGAAGTTTTAAGAATGGTCTATTAATGCACTGATGATGCTTAACTGGGTTGAATAAGCACCAAGGTTACTCCTTTAAGACACTCTGTACCCAAGGCAAATTATATTATGCCCTTCTTCTCTCTGTCATGAAATCGGGTTAAAACTGAACATTAACAGCAATCTTTATAAACCCAGAATTTAAAGATTAGAAATATCCTACAGAAAAGAGGTCACAAGAAGCCATTTAGCATAACTAAATCACTAGCAACACAAGGAGAAAAACCAGGAGTCTATGCTGATACTATTTTACACCTAGATATCTGGAAGTCAGAACAAATCAATTATTGCCCACAGAACTAATTACATAAATGTTGGTTAGGGCCCCAGGCTAGTCCATAGAAACCTATTTGATCAACAATGTACTAGCCAGATTTGGATTCTGAACACCAGGTTCATTTGGTAGAGGAGGGAGGAGGAAGAAAAGAACGTTCTGATAATTTCCTAGAGACAAGGCTTAGAAAAAATTCTGAAATCAATACAGCTTATTTTTGGCATTCTCTCACCTAGTACTGTTCTCTCCTAAGTCCTAAGCTCCCAGCGTCACTATGCTATGTGAAGCTCCTGCTATGGGCCGCCTCAACTCAGGCTTTCCCCCCCCTTCATCCTAAGTGCTTCATGCTCTAAGATTACCTATTATTTTTACCTTATAATTGAAACTCATTTCCTTAGAGCTTAAGAGTAAAGCAATCTGATTAAATCTGAATTGACATTAAAGAGAAGCCCAAATGAACAAAGCTTAGGTTCTGTGGTATAGTTTGGGTGGGGGTAGAGAAACTGGTATTTGTACCAATGAGTCTTTGTATATAAAGGTCTATATAATGCACAGATGTTTTACTAAGTTGTTGTAGATGGTTACAAGTTAATAGACATCTTCTCTATTTCCTAGTACCAAGTTTAGGTTCCCTGCCAACCTTTCTATAAGCATGAAAGAGAATATATTTTCATCAATTTTTTTTGTCAGTTTTTGAAAACTGGAATCTGAGAGGGCACTGAACTCTCACAGCTTAAACACTATGACAATTACAAAAATAATAACAACTCACACTTATGTAGTAATTTATAATTTACCAAACATTTTCCTCACAACAATTCTGTGAAATAGACTCAGAGAGGCTAGCTGGCTTCTCTGATGTCTGATGGCTAGTAAGTGGCAGAGACAGGATTCAAATCCAGGGCTTCTCACTCCTAATTTACTCTCTTTCCTCCATCCCATGCTGCTTCTCCTACTCAAGAAACCAGTTGAGTGAATATGAGAGTCTATGCTACTCTTGGGAACAAGTAGTATGACTATGACACAATGCAGTTGCTTTAGTGTTTTCTCTGTTTCTCTTTTTCACTGACAAATAGAGGGCCCAAAACTTGATTGCTAACGTTCTCAGGGACCAGCACAATGGGCAAAGATAGAAAGAAAAGACGACAAATACTGGACATAGGCATCAGGTTTTTCACTCTCTTGGCTTTAGCCATACCAATTCATAGAAAGAAAGCAGCCAGTACTGACAAAACGGTGGTTTGTTTTAGAAGTCAAAAAGTAAGGCATGTCTCACAGATTGCAAATGAATCCAATACATATATAACGTGCTCAGAAGAATGCACAGAGTATGGACTGGATGTGTCCAGGTTTACAGAACACCTCGCCTTTGCTCTATGCAGCTCTATAAATGTGCTTCCATGGATTACTCTGGGTCTGCAAATAAACACAATTCCTATGACATTACTAAGTGTGGTGAGACTGGCTAAAAAAGTGAATGTATTTGCATTTGGTAGTGTGTGTTTTTTAAAAACAAACAAAACATCTGTGCTAGAATGATTCCAGTATATCATAAAAAAATAAAACCCAAGGGATTCTATTACCAATTTTGGCCTTGTTTAATTAAGGTATTACTTTAATTCTCTTCCTTTTAAAAATTAATATTACTCCAAACAGTAATAAAGGGCCTCAAAATTCCAGAGGAGGAAAAGAAGGGATGGGACAGAGTCTATAACAGACCTATCAGACTGCACTCTTATAAACAAACAAGGTAGTTACAAGGTAGCTCTATTTTATTATTAGGTACAGTTTCCATTTTCAACAACGGCCTCCTTCCCTGCTACAAAGGGAAACAATGGTGAAATGAGTCAGCCAACAGATCCATTTAGTCACAGTTATATAACAGCTTCTAGAAGGAGTTTCATCCAAATACCTTTTCATCCTTGAACCACACCCAAGGACACCTCTGCTTTCCGGCTGGGATACCAAAGGACTTCATAAATATTATCTTATCTCAGTAACTATCTTATTATCCTTAACTACTGTTTATCCAAATTCAGCTTGTTATCGATCTATATCTCCGGGCTGTTTGGTGAACAAGACGCTCATCTCTCAGCTCAGGACATTTTCTCTGGCTGTCCAGGTGCCTGGAATTGCCTGGAATGTTCTCCCTGCTCAACTCCCCCTCCTACCTACCTTCAAGTGCCAGCTAAATCCTATCTTCTACAGGAAATTTTTTCCAACCGCTCTTATTTCTGGAGCCTTCCCTCTTTGAATGGTTTCCTATTTATCTTGTACATAGCTTATTTGTACATGTTTGCTTGCTGTCTCTCCCCTACTAGAGACTGAGCTCCCTGAAGGGAAGGGCTTTCTTTTGCCTCTCCTTTGTGTCCCCAGTCCTTACTACAGTGCCAGGCACACAGTAGGCTGTTACCAAATGTTTACTGACTGATTGAATGGAGTTTTTCAGGTGAGGACACAGCTCAGTCATATTCATGGCTTTCATTTCCATGGTTTTCATTTCAGTTTTCAGCATTGCCCATGACTAACACATGATAAAGCCCTGGGCAAGGGAAGGGTAATCATAATTCACTATATACTTCTATTTGCTGCTTTTTGGAGTTCTTACCATTTGGTTTGGGCTCCCAGCCTACAACACTGGCTCCCTCCCTTTTGTTAACTCTGGACACCCTGGTACTAGGAAGCAGAAGAAATACTAACCATTCTTCTAACACAGCCACAGATTACTTTCCAGATTTCTACTTTCTGGTCTGACAGTGGTAACCCTCCTTTGTTCCACTCTTTTCCCTAACAACACATATGAAATCAACAGGGACATGAGAGGCCTTTATTATAAGGTGCTAAATGAAAAATGGATTGGGGGGGGGAATCATATTTTTTGTGTGTGAGGAAATTGGGGTTAAGTGACTTGCCCAGGGTCACACAGCTAGTAAGTGTTAAGTGTCTGAGGCCGGATTTGAACTCAGGTCCTCCTGACTCCAGGGCTGGTGCTCTATCCACTGTGCCACCTAGCTGCCCTGAAAAATCAATTTTTAAAAGTATCCAGTTTTAGTTACAATAAAACATAATTGTGGCTATGTCTGAATCTGACCATTATAGTAGTGGATCCTATCATTCAAGATGGAAAACAACTTTCCACGTTTGGAGAGTTCCTCTTCATGCTAATCAATCAATTCCTAGACTATGAATATCGGGTTTTCTGCCTTATTTTCAGATCATACTACATCTGCTCTGCAACCACCTCTCTGTTCCTCTGGGGTCTAAGTGCCTAGTGTAGAAATGAAATTTCTTATTTAGGCCACAAAATGTTATTCCACATGTCCAAAATGGACCTGGCAGATGCTTCTTCTTGGTTCTCAGATTCAGAAATTTTATTCTCTCCAGCGCCATTTTTCTTCCTGGTTCAAACAGGTCTTACAACTCTCCCTAATTTATCCAAGTTAATCTGTTCTAATTGTTCTATATTGTTATTCTTGCTAGCCAGTTTCTTAAAGCTTGTGTCATTACATCAATATATCAAAGACCTGTAAAGGCAGTGCATTATTAACATAATAACATCAACATAATACTTATGATGGTAATGGTAGTAACTATTCATATTTATATAATGCTTACACTAAACAGGTATTTCTTTTTTTTTTTTAAACAGGTATTTCTTCCATGAGATCACTTCCCCCTGTTGCTAGTTTTAAGTAGTTACCTAAATATCTGTATAATTTAGATAGTGTTCAAATGCTACTCTGGCTCTTTACTGCCATGTGGTCTACTTCTTTTAATCCTACCATCTGATCTCTGCCCTCTATATTCATGTGGAGAATCATACAATCAGACTTTGCAGACAGATAAAAGCCCTCAGAGGACAGCTAGTAAAACCTTCTCATTCTAAGTAATTTGCTCAAAGACACATAGGTGATAAAGCCAGAGTCTGAAATTGATGTCCTCGGACTACAATCCAGCACCCTTTCCACTGCACTTTGCTGCAATTACTCTACTGTCTATCTGAAAAATATTTTAAATTTAAGAATCTATTTTCCCTTTCCAATTCCCCAACCCATTAAAAAAACCAAACCAAACCCAAATTCCTTGTTATACATAAATTCCCTCCTTGGCTGTATGTGTGTTTTTTAAAATTCTCATTTTGTACCCTTAATATATCACTTCTCTGTCAGGAAGTAGGTAACATGCTTCATCAGTGATCTTCTGGAATCAAGGATGGTCATTACATTGATTAGAGTACTTACAGCTCTCAAAGTTACTACTGTATAAACAGTTTTCCTGGTTCTGCTCATTTCATCCTTTATCAGTTTATGAAAGCTCTCAAAATTGTTCATTTTTATAATATAGATGTTATAGTATAAATTGTTCTCTTGGTTCTGCCAACCTCCCTTTAGTTTCTATTTTCAAATCAGCTGTCAAAATTCTGCTTCTTTCCTCTTCAGCATCCAAGATCTGTTTCCTTGGTCTGAGTACAAAAGCAACTCAGTGATTATCCCTAATTCCTTCCCTTCTATATCTGTAAACATTATAATAAGGTCTTTAGGGGAACAAAAATCACATTGTACTAAATAATTAAGTTTAAATATTTGCCACAAAAACTGAATGGGGACTTTTCTATCACGGGCACCTTCCTGCAGCTTCAACCACCTTAAAAAGTTGACTCACAAACCACTCAATCCAGGTCTGACTTCACTCCTGAATTCTAAATCCACACTTTCAGTAGACTACAGGTCACCTATACTTGGAGATCTCTGCTACCACTATTGCACAAACCCTTCTTCCTAGCTACAATTGTGATGGACAAACATCCATCAATCTCATTGCTATCCACAGAACATCTTCATGCTCAAAACCATCTAGTAAGTTCCCATTTTCCCACCAAACAAAATTTAAACATCTTGGCTTGTAATTCAAGGCCTTCCAAAATCTGGCAACAATCGTCAACCTTTCCAGCCTCCTAGCTTACTAGACTTCCTTCCCTACACCTCCCACCACCTCCCCATGCCTTTCTTCACACTGTTCCGCATATGTAGGATGCCCTCCTCCCCTCTTTTCACACACTGAAGTCTGACTTATTCATATGGTACTTCCTCCATGTACCCTTCTCTGATCCTTTCAATGAGTAATTTCTTCCTCTAGACCTTAAACAAAACCAGTTGTGTTTTTCTTATTCAATTATGTATTAGTTATTTGTACATATATCATATTTTACCCCTCCTCCACAAGACTATATCCTGAGGTTATGTATAGCGGTGTATTGTCTAAACTTTGTGTCCTTCGCTTGTGTCTCAGCTCTTAACACACGCACATAAATACTTCATAAATGTCTCTGGATTGAATTTTTTGGTTAGGCCATTATGATAGCCTTGATTCCCGTCCTTGTAAATTCTGGCGAAAACATAAAAATAAATATAATGACAATGAGAAAGATTCACAGTTGAACTAGGGAAATAAGACCACGAGTTCTCACACCATTCAATAGGCACAATAGTATCAACTACACAGATGTAATCTAACAACTCAGACTAGGCTCAAGAGAGGGGTGGGAGTATGTTTATGGAGGCCTGTAGGCTCAGACCCATGGAAAACTCCCATAATGACACGGTAATAATTATCAATGTAGCAGATCACAAATGTAATGGCCAATCCCAGTTGGTAGTTGGCAATAGGTCTTCACAAATATACTGGAAGCTATGAATAGCTAAAAATATTTAACTGTTAATAAGACTTAAAAATTTTTAAAAAAATAAGATTTAGTAAAATATTTGTATTTTGCCAGACTGAAAGGTCAGTTCTGGGGTAAAGCATCATTATAATGGAAAGCCCTCACTAAGGGGCTTAAGGGAGAATTAAGGAGGAGGGGGATAATTTAGAGACTTAGGTTTAATAAAAACAAAGCAAAATGAATACATTTTGACACACAGTATACTTGTTTTTGAAAAAGAAGAAATTTCTCTTTTGCATGTATTTTAATAAAGTATGCTAATCACTGTATATGGGATACAAATAACAACTCTGAACTCATTCTCAACAACAACAAAACAGGATATCTTTAGAAATTTAAAGCAAAGGAAACTATTGTGGTTGATTCAAAACTTCTCTTTTAAAAATATAACTTTATTGTTGGCAACCAATATAAATTAGAGTTTATCAGGTAGCCCAGTTTTCTTCAATTGTTGGCTTAGGAAGTTTTAAATAGCCTTCACCAACCAGTTATTCTTTTCCTGGCTTTGTGCATCAGGCCTTTCTCTGCTATGCTCTTCAAATATAGGAAATTTAGATAAATGATGCTAGTTATATGAGAAATAATAAAGTGTGTGTATATGGAGGGGAGAATCAACAAATGGTTAGAATAACATTTTTTCATTAATCTGAAACTTAACTGTATATCCATGTAGATTATATGTACACTAAATACAATTATGCATGCTTGTGTGTTTGTGTTATGGTTAATGCCAAAAGGTCCATTATAAATAATGCACAATGGCTTATTCACTTTGTTGTCCTCAGGTGCTTTTTGATGTGTCAAGAAGATAACAGAAAAAGTATCAAGAGGATAATAGAAAAGAAAAGGATATTTATCACATCATCAAAGACCATTTTGACGTTAACAACCCTATCCCTTAATAAAGAAATAATCAGTTACAGCTTTTTCATTATTACATTGAAAAGATAAAATCAACCAACACACGCACGATCCACTAATTTATTAAGCACAAGTAAATATCTGAAAGTTCATGGACACATATGTTTTCTATCATTTCTATCATTTTCATAAGTATGTCAAACACTTAGATTTGAGGCCTGAACAATTTTTTCTTTTCTTTTTCTTTTTTACAGAATTAAAAATTTTATTAAATATTTCTATTGGTAGCTAGGTGGTTCAGTGGATAAAGTGCTGGCTCTGAAGTAAAAAAGAGTCCTCCACCCGAATTTAAATTTGGCCTCAGACACTCACCAGGTGTGTGACTCTGGACAAGTCACTTAATCTGTTTGCCTTAGTTTCCTCATCCGTAAAATGAGCTAGAGAATGGCAAACCACTCCAATATCTTTGCTAAGAAACCCCAAATAGGGTCACAAAGAATCGGACACGACCGAACAACAATAAAATATTTCCTTGTGCAAAGCAATGTACCTGGAAAAATTTTCATTGCATCTCATAGATAGTTTAATAGTCAAGATACAGACATGAGGGTAGCTGAATTCCTCACCTCTCAAGCTTCACAATCATTTTACTCTGAAGCATTAGTTCTCATACTTTAAATCATTGAGTGATCTTCCTCCAGCAAAATAGTCAAGACCAGCTAATTATCTGGGGCAACATGTTGGAACTAAGGGGTCAATCCAGAAAAATTCCATGTAGTTGAGAAGGGAAGGAGGAGAAACAAAGAAGGAAAGTCAAAGGCAATTAGAAGAGTCTCAAGAGGTAGAACAGTCATTTGAAAGGAAGGTGGAAGGGAACAGAAAGCAAGATGCATATAACTTGCTGAGTGGGAGAGAGTCAGGCCAAAGAAGGTGCACTCAAGTCTGGTTTATGCTTAAAGGAAGAGCAATGTATGCAAACCAGCCTTTGGGATTCCTGAGGGATTACAACTTCCAGTTTAAGAAACTGCTCTAAATTCTTTTGGCAGAGTTGATTCATGTTATAACAGGGTCTGGAATTATACAGCAAGATCATAACTTGCCTTAGAGAAGATTCACAAAGAAATCACTGTATTTGCTATTGACTACCTGAAATATTTACCTTTAAATTGGCTAATGGTAGACATACAAGTCATTGGAACTGGAAAGAAGAAAAGCAGTCCCCAAAAGAGCAAGAATGAAAGTTGTATGGATGGCCTCTACAATTTTTGAACCTGAACTCTCCACATGCACTCACTAACGAAAAATATCCACTAATTCCCCAAGAATAAATAAGAGATTGGGTAGCAAGGATAGCCGATTAAGGCCAGGACCATGTGGAATGGAGTAATATGCTTCTTTTTCCACTTGTTGCCTGGCACCTGACAGATTTTCTTTGGCTTCTTCTCCTCCATTTCCTCTCTCTCTTCCCTCTTCTAGGCATAACTTTTTTCCTACTTCTCCCTACACTATGCTAAAAAAGAAATAAAAATAGTTAAACACAGAAGCATTTTGTTTGTGGCTCATTTGAAAAATATTTTTACTACAAATGCCTGCATTTGCATTGTCCCATTTTTAGAAGTTCATAGAGTGAGAAGTGCACATTTAATTTAATTCCATGTAACATCTAGCATATACATAAAGTTTATCATGATTTCAACTTTCCCCTAAAATCTCTTTTGTTCTGGCTTTCCCAGAGTCCAGATTTTTCCAAATCCTTTTGATTCCAATAACCTCATGACAATATGCCCTGCCCTGTTTCTTGCAGGTGTTTCAGTCATACCCTGTAGTTCTTATTACCAGAAAATAAATACTTTTTAAGAAGAAAACCACAAGATAAGAATCTGGTGGGTGAGTGTGAGTATTAATTTTTCTAAAAACTTTATAAAAATTCAACTTTAGCCATACTAATATGAATCCTTCAAATGTGAAACAACAGACTTGGAGAATGTAAAAATAAGGAGTAGGGCATTAAAATGAGGACAAGAAAAGAAAAGGGAACATTATCGCTCTCTTTTGCCAACCAGATATCATCAGAGATAGAGGGATCATTTAAGTCTTAACATATTTTAGCCCTTTTACTTAATCATGGTCAAATAGGTAAATTCCTTTTCCACTTCTCAACTAATTAGTACAAAGGCTTAAAATGTATTTGTAGATATGTTCATATTATGCTATAAATCATAGGCAGAGAAAAAGGTTTATGATTCTCAAGTAAGAACACTGTACAAAGCGGTTATAGGAAAACATGCTAGGCCAAGTTACAGACTCTAGTTAAAAATGGCTTCCCAGGATTCATGCATATGAAAAGATTTAAATATATTATGTTCAAATTTGGGAGAGTTTCTCTTACCCAACTTTGGAAATACTATTAAGTATTCTGCATTGCACTGAGGACATGCCACTCGTGCTGTACTATTTCCTCTTTGTTTTTCATCTACCCAGCGTTGCAGACAAGCTTGGTGAACCCATTTTGTAGATCCTCTGCATCTGCATGGTCTCACCCACTCAGCTGTTCGATCATCTTCATCAGTAGCAAAACATACCCAGCAACTTCTAGAAATTAAAATAAAACCCATATATTAGCAAGAACGGTAACACTATAAATTCTTTATGCTAAACGATTTTTAACAGGTATATCCAATATGATTAATATAGGCTTAATAAATGATGCATAAACAACATGATGAAATATTTAATATGAATTTACTATGTAAAAGGCCCCATGTTTAAGCATTGGGAAATTACAAAGATGGAAAAAAAATACCATAACAGCATAATCTTTGCTTTCAAGAAATTTATGAACTAGTTGGAGACAAAGATAAAATATATAAAGAAAAGTGTAATAATGACAACAATTATTACCTTTATTCACCTTACATTTATTTATATAGAAGTTTTATGTAGATGAAATTCTTCACAAAAACCCTATGATTTTAAGCATTACCCCCATTTTACAAATGAGGACACCTGGTGTGTGTGTGTGTGTGTGTGTGTGTGTGTGTGTGAGTGAGAGAGTGAGAGAGAGAGAGAGAGATGATTTATCAATAGGGTAACTGCTAAAGGTGGAAATGAAATTTAAACCTAGGTTTACTACCTTTATGTTCAGTATTCATTCCATTATACCAAAGTTGTATGACCATTTTTCATTTTTTTAACAGTGAAAACTTTCATTACCCCGCCCCCAGCACTTTTCCTTTAAAACTGTAAATTGAATTTCATTTTTTTAATCAGCAAAAATTTGTATTCTCTCCTCACCCCTCAAACTGAGAAAGAAAACCAAAACCTGTTACAAACGTATGTAGACAAGCCAAAACAAATTTCCACACTGGCCATCTCCAAAAAACTCCAAATCAAACCAACAAACAAAAAAACCCCAATCCACTGAGTTTTTCACCTCTTCAGAATGGGAATCATGATACCCTAACCAGAGCTCCTACATCTTTCAAAGTTGTTGTACTGTTATCATTGTACATAAAACTGTTTGCCTGGTTCTGCTCACTTCACTCTGCATGTTCGCGCAAGTCTTTCTAACCATTTTTTTCAACATAATAGTTTTGCATTACTTTATATAGCATAAAGTGCTCATATTCCTCAATTGATGTGTCTCTCCCCAGAGTTTCCAATACTTTGCCACAGCAAAGAGCTTCTTTTGATGTTTCTCCCAACTCCTGTGTTTGTGCCAAAGATTCTATGCAACTATGGTCTTTCAATCAGGAATGCTTGCAAGTCTCCTACTTTATCAAAGGTTTATTTCTTTTTCCATGTAGGATTATACTCAGTTTTGCTAGGTTATTCTTCGTTGTAAGCCTCTCTTTTGCTTTTTGGAATACTGTATTTCAAGATCCCCACTCCTTTACGGTGATATCCGAGAAGTTCTCTGTGATCCTAACAGTGGCTCATTATTTGAATTCTTTCTGGCTGCTTGCAGTATTTTTTTCTTTGACCTGGAATCTCTGGATTTTGGCTATATGTTTCTTGGTAGTTTTCATTTTGGGATTTCTTTCAGGAGGTGACCAGTGGATTATTTCTATTTTTGCTTTATGGTTCTAAGAGAGTTGGGCAGTTTTTATGATTTCTTGAAATATTTTGTGTAGGCTCTTAATATCTCTCCTTGATCCTTTCAGGACAATTATTTTTGCTAGGAGATACCTTTCATTTTCTACCTTTTTAGTCTTTTCACTTTGTTTTACTATTTATAGAATACCTGGATCTTCAAGTACTTTGGGTTTAAGCTACTAATACAACCTGTCTACAAAATACAGTGAGGTATCAAGTGAATTCTTAAAAGAAAATGGCTCATCTGCTCTCCAAATCCAGAAATTTAAAAAAACCACTGTTGAATCTGGATGCAGATTGAACCATGCTATTTATATTGTTTTTGTTGTTGTTTTTCTTTTTTGAGGTTTTTCCTTTTTGTCCTGATTCTTCTCTCATAACATGACTAATACAGAAATATGTTTAATGTGATTGTACATATATATCCTATATCAGATTACTTGCTGTCTTGGGGAGGGGGGAGGGAGGGAGAAAAATTTGAAACTAGAAATTGAATAAAAACAAATGTTGAACACCTATCAGATTGGCTAAAATGACAAAAAAGGAAGATAACAAATGTTGGAGAGGCTGTGGGAAAATTGGAACACTAATGCATTGTTGGTGGAGCTGTGAGCTGATCCAACCATTCTGGAGAGCAATTTGGAATTATGCCCAAAGGGCAATAAAGCTGTGCATACCCTTTGACCCAGCAATCCCACTTTTAGGTCTTTTGCCCAAAGAAATCATGGAAGGGGGAAAGGGACCCACATGTACAAAAATATTTATAGCTGCTCTTTCCGTGGTAGCAAGGAATTGGAAGTTGAGGGGGTGCCCATCCATTGGGGAATGGCTGGACAAGTTGTGGTATATGAATACAATGGAATACTATTGTGCTGTAAGAAATGATGAGCAGGAGGAGTTCAGAGAAACCTGGAGGGTCTTACGTGAGCTGATGATGAGTGAGATGAGCAGAACCAGAAGAACATTGTACACAGTATCATCAACATTGAGTGTTGACCTACTGTGATGGACTATATTCTTCTCACCAATGCAATGGTACAGAAGAGTTCCAGGGAACTCATGATAGAAGAGGATCTCCAAATCCAAGAAAAAAAAAAAAGAAAGAAAGAACTGTGGAGTATAGATGCTGATTGAACCATAATATTTCTTTTGTTTGGGGTGCTGTTGGTTTTTTTTCTTCTATTTTGAGGTTTTGCATCACTGCTCTGATTCTCTTGTAACAGGATTAATGCAGAAATAGGATTAATGTTATTATGTGTATATATATATATATATATATATGTGTGTGTGTGTGTGTATATATATCTATATGTATATGTATATGTATAGAGATATATAGACATAACCTATATCAGACTACCTGCTGTCTAGGGGAGGGGAGAGGGAGGGGAGGGAGGGAGAAAAATCTGAAATTGTAAAGCTTGTATAAACAAAAGTTGAGAACTATCTTTACATGTAACGGAAAAAATAAAATACCTCATACATTAAAAAAAAATGTTAAAAACTATCTCTAAATGTAACTGGAAAATAATAAAATCTTTATATGAAAAAAAAAGAAAATGGCTCATTTACAGATGCTGGAGATATTGTAAATTCTCAGTTACTGTGTTGTTATCATGTTTTTAAGGCTTGTCCTTTCTCTTGGTTTCTCCTCTTCTGTTAGTAACTTTGTAAGCACTTCCTTGCTTGGTTAACATTATTAGAGACTGAAGCAAAAGGTATCTAAACCTAAGCCAATTTCTATTTAGTATGTCTTTTCTTCTTTAGGAGATTGTCTAGTCTGGGGTGGTTTTGTTGATCTAAAAAAATCCAATTAGAAAATGACATGACAAAAAGTTAATAAATGTCCAACAACATCTCAAACCATTTAATAGGAAAGAGTGGAGACAGGTAAGTGTGTGTGTGTGTGTGGGGGGGTAGGGCTTGCTAGCTAATGATGAAATTATTGCCACTTAACACTGAGGTAGTCAAAAGATTTAACTATAGAAGAGGCTTATGCTTATGATGAACATACTTTACACAGAAATTAAAGAATTTCTAAGATGGAAGGGATCTTAGAAAATCATTAACTCCAATTTCATTCCTTTCTTTTTTATACATAAACAAAGTGAGGTCTAAGCAGGTTAAGGTACTTGCCCAAAGTCAATAGAGTAACATAACTGGCACTGGAATTCAGGTCTTACAATTCCTCTATCTGGTGCATTGATGAAAAAAGATTACATGACTGAAAAAGCATTCATAAAGAAATGAAAAACGTGGGTATCTATAAATATTTCATATTAAAGAAATCTTTTAATCTTGATGTGATTTTTTAAAGGATTCCTTATATCTTAATATCTTTTTTTTTTCTTTTGGTGAGGCAATTGGGGTTAAGTGACTTGCTCAGGATCGCACAGCTAGTAAGTGTCAAATGTCTGAGGTTGGATTTGAACTCAGGTCCTCCTGAATCCAGGGCCAGTGTTCTATCCACTGTGCCACCTAGCTGCCCTATATCTTAATAACTTAAAGACATATTTCTAGTTGATTACATTACCCAGTTCTTCAATTAGTAAGAAGACCAGACCTGAAATAAATGGTGCAAAAAGTAAAGTAAATAAATTGGCTGAAATATGAGCTTAGGAAAAAAACAGTAAATTCCCTTCTGTTATCTTTTGTTCTTTCTTAAATTTGGCAATAACCTTTTTTTTCCTTTTTCTGGCAACACTATTGAAAGTCCCTTTCCCCTCCACATCTCTTCCCTCATTAAAAAGAACAATAAGGGGGCAGCTAGATGGCGCAGTGGATAGAGCACCGGCCCTGGAGTCAGGAGTACCTGAGTTCAAATCCGGCCTCAGACACTTAACACTTACTAGCTGTGTAACCCTGGGCAAGTCACTTAACCCCCATTGCCTCACTTAAAAAAAAAAAAAGAACAATAGGGGGCAGCTAGATGTTGAAACAGATAAAGCACTGGCCTTGGATTCAGGAGGACCTGAGTTCAAATCCGGCCTCAGACACTTGAGACTTACTAGTTGTGTGACCCTGGGCAAGTCGCTTAACCTCCATTGCCCTGCAAAAAAAAATTATTGCTATACCTAGCCCTATTATGTGACAGGCACTGTGCTAAGCACTTCACAAATATCGCATCTGATCCTCACAACAACTCTGTGAGGTAGATGCTTATTATTCCCATTTTGCAGTTAAGGAAACTGAGGCACATTAAAGTTGTGACTTGCCCAGAGTCACAAAGCTAGTAAGTGTCTGAGACTGGATTTGAACTTTGGTATTTCTAACTCCAGGCCCAGTTCTCCATCTACTGCACAATCTAGCTGCCTCTAACTTAACCATTTCTTTTTATATATGCCCAGAAAGGGAAGTATCTGAATAATACCCTTCTTTTTTTATAGGAATGTTTTTGTTTTTGTTTTGTTTTTGTCGGGGCAATGAGGGTTAAGTGACTTGCCCAGGGTCACACAGCTGGTAAGTGTCAAGTGTCTGAAGCCAGATTTGAACTCAGATCCTCCTGAATTCAGGGTCAGTGCTTTATCCACTGAGCCACCTAGCTGCCCCTTACCCTTTTTTTTTTAATTTTATTTTTTTATACCCTTCTTTTTTAATGCTACAACCTTTTGTCCCCGTAGAATCTATCAAATTCTTCCTCTTATACTCCTTTGTAAACAAATTATAGGTATGGCATTTGGCTAGATTTTTCAGGTGTTATTAAGATACAATCTCAATTTGTATTCTTCAGAACTCATATATGTTTCATTTCTAACCTGTTTTTCTTCTTTAGATTAATTCTGCAACTATTCTATGTGAGAAAAATGACAGATGACGGTCATTTTATTTATCAAAGTTAAATAATTGTAAAATCTTTAGGGTTTTAGCTATGCTTTACAGTGTTTTGCACATGGGAATTCAACTAAATGAATGTTTGTGTAGATAATCTTGTTTTTAATGGTTGGGTTACAATGAGTATCAAAAATGTTAAAATTCATAAATTTAGATTTTTGGAGTAAAAACCATTAAAACTGAAATGAAACTGGGGGAGGGATGGAATTTATTGATAAGTTTAAAAATGAAAAAGCCTTCCTTTCATTGAAATTCAACCATCTTTGCTTGACACCTTGATGAGCATCTATTAACTCAGCGCCCTCTCTCTCCCTTAATTTCATATTTACTGGAATGCTCTTTTTTCTCATCTATACTTTTTAGAAGCCCTTAGCCTTTTATAAGGCTAAATTCAAGTAACAGTTTCTTAAAGATTTTTAGGATTTCTTCAAAAGTGAAC
Source organism: Dromiciops gliroides (assembly GCF_019393635.1). Classification (NCBI taxonomy): domain Eukaryota; kingdom Metazoa; phylum Chordata; class Mammalia; order Microbiotheria; family Microbiotheriidae; genus Dromiciops; species Dromiciops gliroides. The sequence continues at coordinate 81,511,842 of NC_057862.1, forward strand.
TACCCTCCCCCTTTGTCCCCACCTTATTACTTCATACTTAATTTGTATCTGTTTTACATTTACTTTTCTGGCAACATGGCATATACTTTAAGTAGAATATAAGTTCTTCGAGGGAAGAGACTAGATCACCTTTGTATTTGTATTCCCAGTACCTAGCATACTGCCTTTATATAGCAAGGTACAAAGACCCAGAGAAGAGAATGATTAACAGTGTGAAAGAAGTGAAGAATCATTAACTTTCAGTATAGTCATTCAACTAGTTACAAACCCACTTACTTGTTACCATCTATTCCACCTTTTCTAAAAGATCAGCATGAGCTATTATCCAATGCTTTGCTACATATACAACTTTTCTTGATACACCAACCAAGCAAATCTGTCAAAAAAGAAATTAAGATTCTGGCAAGACCATTTCCTGATCTACCAATCTAGTAAACATATTAAAAGAAAATAAGGTTATTCTGGTATGACTTATTTACTGAGAACAGTAGAAAGATAAGCCATAAAGCACTATGAATACAAATACTAGCAAAAAGACAGTCCTTACCCTCAAAGAGCTTACCTCTCTGTGGGAAGAACAACAACTAAATGGACCTGAAATGGAAAGTGGGGGGTGGGGAAGGGAAGGTGAGAGAAAGTAGGCCCTTGGTAGACAAATCTGAAGAGTCAGAAGCAGAGCCTGGAATAGCGTAAAAGAGTGAGAATGGATGGTTTGGGTACTTCCTCCAAAGCTGAGGCTCTGGAAGAAGTTTACCAGAGAAGGAGTGGAGGTAATTTCCATGGTGAGAAGGCCACAGAAATATAGAGGATTTCCCTCTAATTCCCTTTTCAGATATTCATTAACCATCCCATTATCAACATGTTTTAGAATTTTGTCAGGAAATGAAGTCAAACTCACTTATTTTTACAGTGCTGCAGACTCTATTCCCTTCCCTTTTCTGGAAATCTGAACATCTATTTTTTTTTTTTGCAGGGCAATGGGGGTTAAGTGACTTGCCCAGGGTCACACAGCTAGCAAGTGTCAAGTGTCTGAGGCTGGATTTGAACTCAGGTACTCCTGAATCCAGGGCCAGTGCTTTATCCACTGCGCCACCTAGCTGCCCCCTGAACATCTATTCTTATCCAGCACTGGGGCACATCTCTATTATTCTATCTTTCAAAGAGAAGTGACAATGGTTCAGCAATCACATCTTCTGGTTGTTCAGTATTTCTGGGATCTAGTTCATCTGAAATAGGTGATTAGGCCTCAGCCAACATCAGCTAATAGTCTCTCATGACTACATCTCCTATTACTGCTGGCTATGAACCCCCTGTTAAAAATTTTATTTTTATTTTTTACAATTCAAGATCCTCCTCCCTCAAGTAAGTTGAGCAGTTTTGCATTCTCTTTATTGTCTACTACCATCCCATTCAAGTAGTGTTGCTATCCCTTCTCTGATTTTTTTCCCTAATATAGCTATCCTCCCAAAAGAAAACCAGACTACCAAGACACCCCTTTATATTATCCTTAGTTTTGCTATCAACTTCAATTAATTCTGAGCTTTCCCAGTTCCTGACTCTTTTCTTATAGGATTCTGCCAAATTTTTGTATGCAATACCCATCTTTGATAGTATTTTTATTACCTGCCCTTATTTCCCTCATTCAGTAGAATGGAAACTCCTTGAGGGTAGTGTGTGTTTTCCATTTTGTTTCTAGGACCAAGTAGAACATCTACACAGAAAAGGAGGTGCCTAATACTTTTCGAATTAAATTACACATGATTAAAAAAAAATTATGTCAGACCATTACCATCTTCTATTCTCTATCACAAGTCTAAAATGGAGAGATTACTTTCTCCCAAAGTCCTTTATTATCACATTCACCCAAGGAACCAGTTTTTCTTTTTTGATGATAAGCAGAGCTGGAATGGAATTTCCCTGTTTTTGCTTTTTCTACCTTTTGAATAATGAAATTATAATAAAACCCAGTCAAATTATTAGATATTTTGCATCTAGCAGAGCATGATCCAGCAAGTTTCCAGATTATTCAAGTTCCCTATCACTAGTTTGTCATGCTTATGCATTCAATCTCTGGATTTTACTATGATACTTCAGCTTTCAGCTGCCTTTTCCTACCCCACCCCCACCCCCCACTGGTGAGTTCCCCTGGAACTTTCATTTTGAGGAAGGGTCCAAGTCAGTCATCCTTCTCTGGACTTCACTACCATGTCTTTGCATGGATACCTCCCCACAATCTTCCCTTACCATTAGAACGTAAGCTACTTGAAGGCAGGTACTGACTTTCTTTCTGCTTGTGTTTTTATTCCCAATGTCTGGCATACTAAATGCTTAATAAATGACTGCTGACTTGATTTTGTGCTAGGCTTGTGATCTATCCTAATTCCTCATCTACTTCTTCTTTCTATGCATGTGGCCTGCAGGACAATCAATGATACTCCAAGGTCTACATCTATGATATAGCTTATTCTGTCTACAGTGACCTTCCCCTCTCTGGTTTCTCAAGTTCCTCATGAAAATATACAATGCTACTCTTCTCATAACCCTAACCCATTACCTGTTTCTTTTGAATAAAGCATACCCTTCTATATTCATAGTTAATGGATGTTATTTTACTTAATGCCAGAATCTGCCTCCTTATGCTAGTTTATTTTGCTTCTATATATGAACATCTAAGGCCATTGTAAAGTTGCTATCTAGCTATACAGTCTAAAAATCTAATGAGTGGTCGCCAATAAATTAGAAGCTTTAGCAAGAGTTTAGAATTTTAAGTATTTATTAAAGAGCATTAGGATCTAATGATCAGAGAGAAAGGTAAAAATCTAACTATTTTTAAGAGACCTCATCACCCGACCTGCCATAGCAAGGTCAGGAACAAAAAGGACCCAATGCTTCCTTCTTCCTCCTAGAAGCCTCTCCTCGAAAACTGAAACAGCCCCCCCCCCCCCAGCTCCAAGCTAATTGGCTGGTAACTTTGATAGACAGACAGTACCCACAAGCAAATGTCACTTCTTGATGCCAAGGAACTGACCTTCCAAGCCATATGGCTTGCCCTCAGATGCCTTCTCCTCATGGCAGAGCTTTCCTACAGTAACTCTCCAGCAGGTGGCATCACTCTAATTGTCACATCATAGATTTTATCGACTCTCTTCTTGGATTCTGGCTCATGTAAACTTCTGAATGTCTATATCACTTTCTCCTTAATCCATTGTAACTTTGCTTTGTTACAGATAGAGATAACTTAGATATATATTATAGATAGTTTTCTGCCTTTTTCTCTTTCTTTTTGAAATTCTCTTAGACTTACAAGACTTAAAGCAAATACATTAACAGGATTTACTTACTAGATACACTCCTCAGCTAGAAAACTATCATTCCTATATTTGAAAACATGTCCAGAGCTCCAAGCTACTTTCTTAAACATCATTTTCTTGAACATTCATTCAATTTCTGAACTGTCTCTTCTGAATCCCTTGTCTTCAAGAGTAAAAATAATGACAATACCACCTAAAGTTTTCTAATAGTAATCTTTAGCAAGTTTCTAAGTTTCTTCTGGCAGCATTATTTGTACCCTCATGAATACTAGCAGTGGGTAAGTAGTCAGTTTGAGAAATCTTGGGCACATGGCCAGGGAAAATAGTAGTCCTCTTAACAATAGTGATCTGTATAACAAATAGCTGCTTTAATACTCCTTGGAGACTGAAGCAATCAACACTACTCATCTCTTCTTCCTCTGATCCTTACTCTATGATGAGAGGCTGCTAGATACAACTGAAAAGTATACTAGTTTGGGATTTAGAGAACCTGAATTCAAATTCTCCTGTGTGACAACAGGCAGAGTTAACTGATACAGTAGACAGAGCACTGGGCTTGGAATTAGGAAGACTCCTCTTCATAAGTCCAGCCTCCGATGCTTACTAGCTATGTGACACTGGACAAGTCACTTTACCCTGTTTGCCTCAGCTTCTTCATCTGTAAAATGAGCTGGAGAAGGAAATGGCAAACCTCTCCAGCATCTCTGCCAAGAAAACCCCAGAAGGGGTCATGAGGAGTTGTACATGACTGAAATGACTGAACAATGTGTGACAAAGTCATTTAACATCGTTAGGCCTCTACTCGCTCATCTGTAAAATGAAGGGGTTGGCTTAGATGGCTTTTGAGGTCCCTTTCATCTAAATCTATGATCCTCGTATCCTCTTTCCTAAATCACCTTGCATTTATTTTATATTTATTCTGCATATACCTGTCTCTTCTGATTGAAAGCAATCTCTTCATAAACAGAGAATGTTTCATTTTTGTCTTTGTATCTCCAACATTTTAATATAGCACCTGGCACACAGTAGGCCCTTAATAAATACCTGTTGACTGAGCAATCCTATGGTCTTGGTGCTTTCCTCTCTAACCCACCTTTTATTTATTTTGTATATAATCTATATATACAACTATCAAACTCACAGTCACCCAGGCTTAAAACCTAAATGTAATCCTTAACTCCTCATTCTCTCAGCCCCCATATTAATCTGTTGGCAAATTCTGTTGATTCTGCCTCTGGAGACAATCTCTCTTGTGTGCTCCCCTTTCTCTCTTGTCAGCACCCTGACTCAGGCCTTCATCACAGTGCCAGTCACAGAATAGGCACTTAATAAATGCCTGTTGACTTGATCACATACACAGTGGCAGAACTGGGTTTCAGTGGAAATCAGGGCTTCTCATTCCAAGAATACAGCTCTTTAAAAGATTACCATGGGGCAGCTAGGTGGCGCAGTGGATAAAGCACCGGCCCTGGAGTCAGGAGTACCTGAGTTTAAATCCTACTTAAGATGCTTGACACCTACTAGCTGTATGACCCTGGGCAAGTCACTTAACCCTAATTGCCTCATCAAAAAAAAAAAAAAAAAGAAAGATTACCACACAAGTTGTATTCCAGTGAGAATTTGCAGATTTGCTTATTTGGAAGTAAATAAAAACTTCTGACCATTTCTAATTTAAATGAAAGTATATTATAATGTCAATGGAATTTCACAAAGGCTAGGAATCTGGAAACCAGGATAGTCCTAGGACCCCCTTGATACATTCATTTCATTAACTCCAGAAAGACTAAATGGTGTCTATCATCACCTTTACCTCCTAATAACTGGAACTATAGCCGAAAGACCTAAATATAACTATCTGTATATGTGTGTGTTCTTGTTTATGACAACTTTTCTATTTTTTTCCACATGGAACATGACCTTCATTCTGCTACTTAACTGGGATATTTCTCAGATAACCTAAAGATGCTGACACAAGTGAATCAAAGCAACACATTAAAGTTTTTATTATAGTTTATAATTTTCCATTTCAATGTTTATTGCCCTGTATTCAGTCATCAGTTCTGGGAAATGAAGCTCTACCATCTCAGTGCCTAAGGATCACTTATATTCCTTTCTGTTTTCTGCCCTATTCCCACTACTCAATTCCAGTCCCATTACTTCCCCCTCTGCCACTTACTCACCAATTATCTATCTCCTGACTAACCACAATTTCTCTTCTACCATCTTTCCTATCTATTTGATATCCAAGTCACTTACTTACCCACTCAATCTAAGTGAAGTTAAAGCAGAAGCAAGTTAGACAGCACCAGCAGGTAACTCAAAAGAAGGTTAGTAAAATGGAAAGTCTTTATGATTAACTGGCTAAGGAAAAGCCTGATTTGGTTTAGTGACTGCCAATGAAAAAAATATACAAAGATGAATAAAAAAATTATTAAAAGATTTACAGCCTGTGGTAACACTGACAGAAACAGGGAAATCAGAATGAAGTAGAGAATATGAGTTATTTTGGATATGTTGAGTTTGAGATCATAGTGCTTGATCTAAGTTCTCAGTGGACCTTCAGGTATAATTAAGAGACTAAAGAAAACCTGATCATGGGGATTCAAGAGGAAAAGAAAAGCACTGGACACAGATCATACATTCTACATACCTGACAATTAAAGAATACAAACAAGGCAGAAGCTAAGAAGGTAGAGATTTTGTTTTTTTAACATTCTTTTTCTTTTTTTTTTTTGAATTGAATGCAATTTAATTATAAATCCACAGTTCCTAGGAGGACACAGATTATAAACTTCTTTTTTCCTTTTTTTTTAAAGTAATAAACATTTTTATTTATAGTTCGGGGTTCCAATTTTTATCCCTCCTTCCCTCCCTCCCCTCCCCTCTCCCTGAAGCGGTAAGCAATCAGATATAGGTTATACATGTTATGGAAATTTTTTTTTAAATCTTAAACCAATAATAAAAAGGGGGAATGTTTCTGTATCAAAGTACAAGAGAAAAAGAGGATTATATGTAAAAGTACTACATATAGCTTTCTTTAAAAAAAAAGTATGACTGCTTATCTGTACTTCCTTCTAAACTTCCTTTTGTTCTCTTCTGGGAATTTTTTTTAAAAGCCTTGCATATGGGGCAGCTAGGTAGTGCAGTGGATAGAGCACTGGCCCTGGAGTCAGGAGTACCTAAGTTCAAATCCGGCCTCAGACACTTGACACTTACTAGCTGTGTGACCCTGGGCAAGTCACTTAACCCCAATTGCCTCACTACAAAAAAAAAAAAAAGCCTTACATATTCTTTTCTTCCTTTGTAATCTTTTTTTGGGGAAACACTATCACTAACTCCTCCCTAAAGAAAAAAGAAAAACAAAATTCTTGTAACAAAGTTAACAGTCAAGCAAAACAAATCCACACATTGGTTATGTCCAAAAATGTATGTCCTATCCTGCATCTTGAGTCTCTGTCAGGAGGTGGATAGTAAGTGGTAATAGAGGTATGCCGCCCCCCAGGGCATATGGCAAAAGCTTATCTATCAGAGCCAGGAGATCTAATCATAAAATCTAAGGTTCCATTGGGAGGCAGAAGAGGATGAATAAAGGTTGACAACCAGAGATCAGATGTCATGGTGAAGAGATACCAGGAAGTTGGGTAGAGGTCTTAGAACTCTAGAAATAAGATAAAAACCTCACCTATCAGAGCTTAGAAACCTAGAATGGAGTTCCATATACATTAAACCAGACTATAAAATGCTCTCCCTCTCTTTTCATATTTTCTGTTCATGTTTCCTCCCATTTCAAAATGTTCACTGCAATCTTTTTTTTGTGGTCTAAACTTTTTTAAACTTGCTTTGTTGGATCACCACAGCCATGCGGTTTCTAGGCACAATGTCTATTCCCCTGAGTATAAAGGGAGTACTATTTATTCTTGCATTATATTACTTTGTGGAGCTGGTCTTTGCCACACTTCTTGTACTAATTTTTGCAAGTTTAAGGTTCACTATTTTGGTAGCAACAGTATCAATATTAAGAGCAGATAAGATTTTTTTTAAAGCAACAGACCTATTAAATTGTTTAATATTCACTTTCTGTTATGGTCCTTAATTGCACTAGAGAGATAAATGCACTGCTACAGAATGAAAAAAAAAAGAATAATTTAAAACTATGAGAGAAAAGAACTGTATTTAGAAATAATATCCTGGGGGCAGTTAGGTGGTGTAGTGGATAAAGCACTGGCCCTGGATCCAGGAGGACCTGAGTTCAAATCTGACAGTAGCTATGTGACCCTGGGGCAAGTCACTTAACCCTCATTGCCCTGCAAAAACAAAAAACAAAAAAACAAAACAAAAGAAAGAAAGAAATAATATTCTGCCACATTTAAAACATGCCTAGGATATGGGAAATGAGGAAAAGAAAGGAATTCAAGAAGATTCTGAAGTTTCAACAGGGAAGTAAGGAAGAAGAACCAGTTTCATAAAAATTCAGTTTTATTTATCTGAGGGGACAGAAAATTCTGATAATGAATAATCTTTGTCTTATTTTGACCACTTGACTGTAAGCTCCATGAAGGCAAGAACTATGTCTTTATATTTCCTCTAGTGCCTAGTGTCCTGCATGGTGCAGGCACGTAGTGTTTGCTTATAAATGAACCATAAGACCCATATTTAAGAGAGAGAGAGAAGCCAGAAGTGATCATGAAAATAAGTGGAGACCCAGAATACAGCAGTATCACAGAAAGCATAGAAGGAATGTTTTCAGAAGGAGATGACAGCATGAGGACTGAGAAATGGCTATTCAATTATGAGATAAGGCACTTAATTTCAATAAGTATTAAATTTCCTATTTAAACAGGGCATTATTAGGGGTTAGAAAAGATACAAAGTTTAGCATTGAAAGGTCCCTACCCTGATGAGCTTACACAGTTTGAGTGAGGAGAAAATAATAAGCACAATGATAAGCACAGTAATACAAATAAAACCTTAAAAACTATAAAAGAGAAAAGAAAATTAAAAAGCTGACATTTATGCAGTCCCTCAAGATTGACAAATATTATCTTACTACAGTTTTATAACAATCCTGTGAGGTAGATGCTATTATGTCCATTTTATAGATGAGGACACAAGCTCGGAATACTTAACTGACTTGTGTGTGGGCATACAACGATAGTATCAGAAGCAGGATTCAAGCCCTTTCCTGATTCTACGTCCAGTGTTCCATGCAGTCACTATGATGTGCTGGCTCTAGCAAAGTGCTATCAGAGGTTTCAGAGGAAGAGATCATTACAGACTTGGGAGACCAGGAAAGGATTTATGCAAAAGGCAGTATTTAAATTGGATTTTGATGGATAGATAGGAATTCAACAGGTGAAGAATTCCAGGTAGAGAGAAAACATCACAAGGAAAAGCACAGTGTTTTGGAGATAAGAGAATAAGCAGGGAGGGTTTAGAAACAGAAAGTAATCCAATTGGCTCTAGCTCACAGTTAAGAGGACAGAAGAAATAATTATATCACAAGGTGCTTTCCTTAAAAGAACCCTATGAGTTAGACATTGCAAGTATCATCACACCATTTTACAGGTAAGGAAACAAAAGCTTAGTGTTGTGTGACAGAGACACAGGAAAGGCCAGACTATTTTCTACTATGTTTTAGAAAGGTAGGGTGGTGGAAGATTCCTGAGGACCTTATATAACCAGGTGAAGGAGTTTAGGCATGACAGAGTCAAAAGAGTGTTAGATTTAGAGTCAGAAGTCTTGGGTTTTAATCTAGGCTTTGTCATTTACTGCATGTGTAAACCTGGTTAAGTCACATAATCTTAGTGGGCCTTAGTTTCCTCATATGAGAAACAAAATGAGTGAACAGATGATTTCTGTGGTCCTTTCCAATCTTGATTTTATATGACCAGATCTATACACGTGGATGAGTTTAGTCAAAGCATGAAGGACACATTGGAAAAGCACGGCAATCTCACTATTCTAGAAGGGACAAATCTGGCTTTGCCACTTACTATTTGGGTGGTCTTTTAGTAAATCACTTCAATTCCTTGGGCTTCAAATCCCTTATCTGTAAAGCAGGGGTTTAAACTTTGTGAAAACACATGCTAAGAAAGCAGAAACAAAAACTGCAGAATAAATGTTAAAGAAAAGAACAGATCCAATTACCATGGTAAATAAGGGTCAGGAATATTCAATATAGTTGGAATCTAGGGACAAAAGTATTTGCTATACCAGAAAGGAGTCCCCTGCCAATACTCCCCCAAGTCATTTGACTTATATTTTCAAAATTCAAGTAGCCATCCTTTAGTATTTAGGTTTCTAAAACCTGGCACAATTGAGTGAAGTAACTTGTCTAAGATTCTATAATTAATGTCTTCTAGGATTATGCTTTATTGAATTCAAAAGGTTCAAAATAATAAACTTGAAAACAGTTCCAAAATACATTTGAAAATATACTTACTGCGGAGGTACCACCTCCCAGGTATCACAAATATATAATTGGCTAATATGACAAAGGAAAATGATAAATGTTGGAAAAGATGTGGGAAAACTGGCACATTAATGCACTGTTGGTGAAACTGTGAACTGACCCAACCATTCTGAAGAACAATTTGGAACCATGCCCAAAAGGCTATAAAACTATGCATACCCATTAGCCCAGTAATAGCACTACTAGGTCTATATCTCAAAGGGATCATAAAAAAGGGAAAAGGACCCACATGTACAAAAATATTTATATCTGCTCTTTTTGTGGTGGAAAAGAACTGGAAATTGAGGGGATGCCCATCAATTGTGGAATGGCTAAACAAATTGTGGTATATGAATGTAATGGAGTACTATTGTGCTCTAAGAAATGATGAGCAGGCAGATTTCAGAAAAACCTGACGACTTACATGAATTGAACCAAGAGAACATTGTATACAGTATCAACAAAATTATGTTGATCGACTGTGATAGACTTAGCTCTTCTCAGCAATACAATGATCCAAGACAATGCCAAAAGACTCATGATGGAAAATGTTCTCTGTATCCAAAAAAAAGAACTATGGAATCTGAATGCAGATTGAAGCATACTATTTTCACTTATGTTGGGTTTTTTTAGTCATCATTATTTCTTCTTTCTTGTGTTTTTCCCCCTTTTGTTTTGATTCTTCCTTCACAACATAACTAATGTGGACATATGCTTAACAGGAATGTAACGTATAACCTATATCAGATTGCTTGCTAGCTTTGGGAGAAGGGGTGGAAGGAGGGTGGAAGAAAAATTCAGAACTCAAAATCTTAGAAAAATGAATGCTGAAAACTACATATACATATAATTGGAAAAAAAAATACTAAGAGAAAAAATAAGGAAATGTACTTACTTGGGGCAAAGCCAAGATGGTTGTGTAAAGGTGGGGACTCTCCTGACTTCTCCTACACTCCCCTTCAAACAATGTTAAAATAACACCTCAAATAAATTCTGAAGCAGCAGAACAAACAAAAGGATGGGGTAAAAGAAATTTTCCTCCACAAGGCAACTCAGAAGGTCAGTAGGAAAGGTCTTACTGGGGTGAGAATGGAGTGAAGTTCAGCAGGCCTTCAGGGGTGACTGAATTGGAGGCAGTCAGAGCTATTAGATCACAGAGGGTAAGGGGGGTGGACAACTGGCCAGAAGAAGCACTAGTAGGAGAGAGAATGCTGGACACAGTTCCAGCACAGGCCAGGAAAACAGTGACCACACCACTCTTTAGATCATACCACCATGGAAGAAGTGAAAACTTACAGACTCCCAGAAATAGATCTGAAAACAGCAGCCCCCAAGCCCCTGAAACTTGGAGCAGTTGCCCCTCCGCCCCAGGAGCAGATTTAACATAAAGGTAAGGGTCAAGAAACAGACTAGAAAAATGAACAAACAACAAAAAAATAACTTGATCACAGAAAGTTACTAGGGTAACAGGGAAGGGCAAAACACAAACTCAGAAGAAGACATCTAAATGAAAGGAGCTACATGCAAAACCACAAAGAAAAATGTAAATTGGTCTTAGGCCCTCGATGAGCTGAAAAAGTATTTTAGAAATGAAATGAGAGGTACAGGAAAAATTGGGAAATGAGTGATGCAAGAAAATCATGAAAAAATTCAACAGCTTGGTAAAAGGAGACACAAAAAATACTGAAGAAAACAACACCTTAAAAAATAGAATGGGATAAATGGTAAAAAAAAAAAAAAGGGACAAAAATCCAATGAAGAAAAGAATGCCTTCAAAAGCAGAATTGGACAAATGGAAAAAAATAGTTAAAAATTCACTGATGAAAAGAACTCCTCAATAAGTAGAACTGGCCATATGGAAAAAGGAGGTAGAAAAGCTCACTGAAAGAAAGTAATTCCTTAAAAATTAGAACTGGACAAATGGAGGCTAATGACTCTATGAGACATCAAGAAACTATCAAAAAAATTTTTAAAAAGGAAAAAAATAGAAGAATATGTGGAATTTCTCATTGGAAAAAACAACTGACCTGGAAAATAGATCCAGGAGAGATTATTTAAGAATTATTGGACTACCTGAAAGCCATGATCAAAAAAGAGCCCAGAACATCTTTCAAGAAATTATTAAGGAAAACAGTCCTGATATCCTAGAACCACAAGGTAAAATAGAAATTAAAAGAATTCACCAATCACTTCCTGAGATTCCCAAATGAAAATTTCAATTAACATTACAGTCAAATTTCAGAGTTCTTAGGTCAAGGAGAAAATACTGTAAGCAGTCAGAAAGAAATCATTCAAATATTGTAGAGCCACAGTCAGGATAACATAAGATCTAGGAGCTTCTATATGAAAGAATCAGAGTACTTGAGGAATATGCACAGAAGGCACAAGTATGAATTATGATGGGAGATTATGTATATATGTGTATGTATGTATATATGTGTGTGTATATATACATATATACATATAGATATATAGATAATTGAGAAAGAGGGATATACTGGATAAAGAGAGAGGTAGAATAGGGTAAATTATCTGACATAAAAGAGGCACTAAAGAGCAATGATGGGGAGGGTAGCAGGCAACACATAAACCTTACTCTCAGAAGAATTGGCTCAAAGAGGGAACATCATACACATTTAGATGGGTATAGAAATCTCTTACCCTGCAGGGAAGTAGGAAGGGAAGAGGATTGGGGGCAGGGGGAGACTGACTGATAGAAGGGAGGATAAATTGGGGGAGGAGGTGGCCAGAAGCAAAACACTTTTGAGGAGGAGCAGGGAGAAAGGAGAAAGAAGGATAAATGGAGGGGGGGGGGGTATGGAGGGAAATAAACAGTAATCATAACTGAATGTGAATGGGATGAACTAACCCATAAAACAGAAGTAGATAGCAGAGTGGATTACTTGATTTAGACATAAAGGGTAATACCATAAGCAAACTGGGGGTGGGGGTGGGGGAAGAGCATGGAATAGTTTACCTGTCAGACCTATAGATAAAGAAAGAATTTATGATCAAATAAGAACTAGAGAGCATTACAGGATATAAAATGGACAATTCTGATTACATTAAAGTTTTTATACAAATAAAATCAATTTGGCCAAGATTCGAAGGAAAGCAGAAAACTGGGAGAAAATTTTTTACAGCTATTTTCTCTGATAAAGGCCCCACTTCTCAAATATATAGAGAACTGAGTCAAATTTATAAAACCACAAGTCATTCCCCAATTGACAAATGGCCAAAGGATATGAACAACTGTTTTCAGATGAAGACATCAAAGCTATCCACAGTTATATGAAAAAATGCTCTGCTTCATTATTGATTAGAGAAATGCAAATTAAAATAATTCTAAGGTACCATCTTAAACCTATCAGATTGGTTGATATAACAGAAAGGGAAAATGACAAGTGTTGAAAGGGATATGGAAAAACTGGGACACTAATGCACTGTTGGTGGAGTTGTGAACTGATCCAACCATTCTGAAGAGCAATATGGAACTATGCCAAAAGGGCAATCAAACTGTGTATACCCCTTGACCCAGCAATACCACTACTAGATCTGTATCCCAAAGAGATTCCTCCCACTCCCCCCCAAAAATGAAATGGACATCAGTACAAAAAAATTTCTAGCAACTTTTTTTGTAGTGGCAAAGAATTGGAAATTGAGGAGCTACCCATCAATTAGAAATGGCTTAACAAAATGTGGTAAATGATTTTGATGTAATATTATTATGCTATAAGAAAGGACAAGCAAGGGGGCAGCTAGGTGGTACAGTGGATAAAGTACTGGCCCTGGATTCAGGAGGACCTGAGTTTAAATCCGGCTTCAGACACTTGACACTTACTAGCTGTGTGACCTGGGCAAGTCCCTTAACACCCATTGCCCCACCAAAAAAGACAAAAACAAAAAAACCCCCCAAAAAAACACAAACAGAAAGGACGAGCAAGATGCTTCCAGAAAAACCTGGAAAGACTTACATGAACAGATGTGCAAACTGAAGTGAGTAGAACCAGAAGACTGTAGCCAACAAAGATTGACTTGGCTATTCTCAGCAATAAAACGATGTAAGACAATTTTGAAGGACTTATGATGAAAAATACTATCTACTTTCACTGAAAGAACTGGAGTCTAAATGCAGATTGAAATATATTTTTTAAAAAATTTCTTTCTTTTTCTTGGGGGGGTTTTTGTCTGTGTTTTCTTTCACAATGTAACTAATGTGGAAATATGTTTTACACAACTGTACATGTATAATCCATATCAAATTGCTTGCCTTCTCAATAAGAGGGAGAGAACTGGGAGCTCAAAATTTTAAAAAACAAATGTAAAAAACTGTTTTACATATAATTGGAAAAATATAGAAAGGAAAAAAATATACTTGCTTTTTGCCATCAAGCACTACATGAACAAAAGTCATCAGATATATCAGATATAATAACCAGTCACTATACTCAAGTTAGTAAAATAAAAATACAACTCAATTTTTCTTTCAATAATAAAGTTTTTTTTGTTGCTTAAATGGCTTGCAACATTAAGTAATGACAACTGAACATATCATTTATGTTGTACGAAATGGAACCTTTGTTTTCCTTGGCAGTTTATGAAATATATATAAATGAGGTGTATGCATGCACGCATATGTGTATACACATATACACACAATACATATATAAATATATATGAAACACAGACATAGGTTTTTGTTTTGTTTTGTTTTTGTAGGACAATGAGGGTTAAGTGACTTGCCCAGGGTCACACAGCTTGTAAGTGTCAAGTGTTTGAGGCTGGATTTGAACTCAGGTCCTCCTGAATCCAGGGTGGGTGCTTTATCCACTGCACCACCTAGCTGCTCCCTAGACATAGGTTTTTATTATAGATTAATAACACCATGTGCTGTGATCTAGGAGCAAAAGAACAGTACTGCTGTCTTACAGAAAAATAAATATCCCTTAGATTTTAGGATGACAACCTCAACTTCATAGATACAACTAAAACAAGGCAATGGCAGGTTTTTTCCTTTTTCTACGTATTCTCTATCATGTTCTTTTATCAAGAAACAAACCAGAAAATAAAGTGACTTTATATGCATGCTTAAGACACTTAATAAAAATCCCATTTTGTGCCCACAATCTTGGGTATCCCTCTAGAAGTAGGAACATTAGGACATTATTTCTAGGTGAGGATATCAAATGAATATATGTAAAATACTTTGCAAACCTCAAAGCACAATATGAACATGAACTAGTATTAATATCGTTTATCTTTAGGTGCCTGCAACATTAATATTAACATTAATTAATAGGTTAGGTTAGGTCACTGGAGCTCCAGGGCTTTCTGGGGTTTCAGAGATACATTTGGAAGTACAGTCCGAAGATTTTCCCTATTTACCAACAGCTCTTAAGAGCAATCAAATAACAAGCATTTATTAATTGCTAACTATCCGACAGACCTAGGGAGTAAAAGATTAAAAAAACAACAACCTCAAGGAGCTTACATTCTATCTAGGAAGAAACAGGCACACTAATACACACACACACATATATATATATGGATATATGATATAGATACAAGGTAAACTATTTATTTGGAGGAATGGGAAATCAGGAGAGTGATTTTGTAGGACGTGGCCCTTGAGCTGAGTTTTGAAAGAAATTAGGGAATTTAAAGATATTCTGACTTGCCCAAGTTCACATGGTCAGTAATGGTCATGAATAAATCCAAATCCCCAGACTCCAGAACCAATGTTCTGTCTACACAATGTTTCTAAAATAAATGTTGTCCAGAGAGAACATGTAAGTTGGAATGTGCCTAGAATATTATGATCTCACTCAACAGGGATGGCGTAGTGGTCCCTCTGATCAAATGTCACTGACAGTCCAATATATAATCTGCCTCTCTTCCCAGTGACAATGAGAGGAAAATGAGGTGACCCGCTAGACTCTGAACAATCAGGATAACTAGGGAACTAGGTTTCTTTATAAGGGATGCTGGTATAGCATCAGAGCTGTTACCCATGGGTCATTCTACCAGAGAAACAAGTACATGGTTTTCATTTAAAAGCTTAAATATTTCTATTTTATAAGTATCCAAATCTATCCTTTTCATCTTGGGTGAATCTCATCCATGTCCTCCCATAAATCCTCCAGAGCAGGTGTCAAATACAAAGATTTGTGGGCTGAACTAGATTAAAATGTAATTAGGACGTATTTAACAAAATAAACAAAAATACTTTAGAACATAATGTTACTGTGGTTTTCTAGTCAGTATGCACCAACAGGGATCCTAATATATGATGTAGTGGCCCCTATTTCTATTTGGGTTGGACACCATTGCTCCAAAGAAACCACTGAAGAAGTTTCTAGGTCTCTTATTTTAAGTCAGGCAGAGCTTCAGTGGAAATGGGGGAGGGGGACACAGAACCTACTCAAGGATAAGCCTTTATTTTAGGTTGTGCCTTAAGATTACCTATAAACAGATAAGTATTGTCTCCAAAAGAGGAAAAATAAATTTAATATCTTATAGCTGTACTATCCAGAAAGGGTTGAAATTATTTGCTGATTCAGCAGAGAAGATCTGTGCTATGCTTCTAAGTATCATTGTTAGTCTAGACAATTTACTGGACCAGGATTGATAAACAAAGACTGTTGGGCAGAAATCTCCGAAGTCTGAGTTTCTAGTTTCAGCTCCCTCACTGGTCAAGTAGACTTAAGTTTTACCAGTTAATATTTTAAAAAAGACAAACTGCCAAAAAACTGCTCTCTGAACTGCTAAATCCATGGCCTTTTTCTCTTGTCCCATGTGAACTTGGCAGCTTTTGAAGCTATTGCTTTCTTGTCCTGGATTCTGGGTTTTTATGATAGCACTCTTTCCTGGTTTTCCTACTTGTCTGGCTAGTCTTCCTCAGCCTCCTTTGCTCCTCCATCCCTTAGTATAAATGCACCCCATGCCAGTGCCACCTCCTAAAGTAGGCCTCTCCCTCTCAGCTGCTGGTAACCTCTCCCAAGATTTTACTTTTGTATTTTGCGTTTACTTTTCTGTTTCCAAGTTGTCTCTTCCTCCCTAAATCTAACATGTAAGCTTCTTGAGGACAAGGATTCATGCAAGAAGCTACCACACAACCAACAAGCCCATACATGCCAGGAATCGTATTAAGCCCTGGGAATGAAGATGCTCAGAATGAAACAATCCCTACTCTCGAGGATCGAGGATTCAGTGGGGGAGACATAGAAGTACATACAGAATAAATATAAACAGGCAAAAAATAGACCTCGACATGGTTTATACCATCCTCAAAGAATCATAAATGATACTGGAAAATACTAATTATTAAGTGTTAGATTCATGTCTTTTTTCATATTATCTGTTACTGTTAACTTGCATTTTAACAAAGCTACATACCTCCTGCCTTTCTTGCTTGGAAACTGGAGAAATGGAAACCAGCCTCCTGGTTTTTCCATTAGTGATTATCCCAGGTTGTTGGAACTCAGGAAGCTTAAACCAGTGGGGAAGTCACACCCCCTTGAGCTCCTGCTAGGCTCAGGCCTCTATGAAGCCTTCCTTGTCCCCTCCCCCAATAGTTACTCCCTCCTCAAATTACTTAGTATTTACTTATGGGTGTACAAGTTGTTTTCCCTTAGTGGAACGTAAGCTCCTAGAGAGAGGGATTCTTTCTCTCCCTCCCCTCTTTTTCTTCATATATAGATTGATTCCTTTCCTCCCTGTGTGTACGTGTGTACACACACACACACACACACACACACACAATCAATCAATCAATCAATCAATCAATCCCCAGTGCCTAGCACACAGGAGGCACTCGTAAACGTCTGCTGAACTGAACTCAAAGGTAACGCAGCTCTTCTTTCACAGGAGACAAAACAGGCTCTCTAGACCGCTTGGGAATGTCTAGTTTTCTGTGGGGATCTTGATCTTTCTCCTTCTGAGTTTTGGGTTTCTGCTCCCTCCCTCTCCTGAAATTCCTTGGTATTTCCCAATCTCTATACAAAGGGTAAGCTGGTTGAGGGCAGGCGTGTTTGTTTTTTGTTTTTTTAATTCCCAGTGCAAAATAGCAGACGCTTGAGAAACATTTGCCGAATCGAATTAGGTAGTCAAATCTTTGGTGAAACTCCATCGGGGCGTCCCCCTCCCCGAATGCTTCTATTTTCCGACAAGCCCACCCATTTGAGGCCATTTGAGTTAAGGGTAGTCTTTGAGGTGCTGGTCCTTCCTGACCCGGAGGGGGGGGGGCGAAGAAACGTGGGGACCAAACCCGCCCGTGCCCACACGCCTCGTATGGGTGGGAGGGTGCTAACAACTTTCTCGGTTCCGCAGACCCCCGAGCTCGTCTCTCAGCCCCCTCCCCAAACTGGCCAGACCACGGACACAGAAAGCTGGGGCCTCCCCGGCCCGGCGTTCCCCGTACCTGTCCAGCATCTGCTGCAGGGCTTGGTCGGGCATCTTCTCGAGGCCCTCCCCGCGGAGCCGAGCCGAGACGAGGCGGCGGCGGCGGCGTAGGCTGCAGCGGCGAGCGCCGGGCCCCAGAGAGAGACAATAGCGGCGGCGGTGGGCGGGCGAACTAGGCCTCAGCCGGGCTCCAGCCGCGGCGAGCTCTCCTCACCGCCTCCCCGGGCGGCTCGGCAGCGGCTCGGAGCGACCTTTGGGCTCCGGGAGGACGCGGGGGAGGGAGGAGGAAGAGGACGAGCGGGAGGAGGCTGAGGAGGCGGCGGCGGGAGGAGGGGCCTAGGACTAGGAGGCGGCGATCGCGGCGCGGGTTCCTGCCCGTCTCCCCACGGTTCCGGTCCATGGACCGCGGCCGAGGAGCAGAGGCTGGCGGCGGGGCTACCTCTGTGAGGTAAGAGTCGCCGCCTCCGTGCGCACCGGGGTCACGACGCAGGGGCAGCCCAGAGCAGCCTGGGAGATGTAGTCCCAGTACCGACTCCTGGCGAAGGGACCGACAAAGCCTACTTTTGAACATCTCCGCCGTCCTCCTCTCCGGCCTGCTGCCCGGCACACACTCACACACACGTACACGCACACGCACACACACACACACACACACACACACACACGCGCGCGCGCGCACACACGGGAGTCTACTTTTTTTTTCCTGCCCGAGGGGAGAAATGTCCTTCGTGCCGCTCTCTAAGAAACAGCAGGATGTACCGCTCCAGCGCTGTCAGTAGGAAAAAGGTCAGCCCCCCCATTGAGGTCGTCTTCTCCTCTCCCTCGCCCCCCGCCCCCCTCCGTGGCTCCTCCTCTCTGGGTGAGCCGCAGTTAGGTGCGGGAGCTCGGCTCTGGCCAGGTGCTGAGGCTGCAGCAGCCCAGCCATCCCGGCAAGGGCTGTCACCAGAGTAGGGCGGGCCAACCCAGCCAGAGGGACGCCTTGGGATGCGGCCAACGTTTTCTTAGCTACTTCAGCCCTCGGAGCCCCTTTGTGAATGGGATTGCTTCTTTCTGGTTGTGGGAATATCTAAGAAGCGCCGGTGGCTAGATCCTGTTATTATTATCAAGGCTCAGAGGAAACGGTTTCCAGCTTAGCCTTCCACTGAAGACTGTTGACACAAGGGAACGAAAATTCCCCCTTCAGGAACCTTCTAAACTGTGTCTACTGCTTACTACCACCGACTGTCAGAATTGAACCAACCCGTTTGTAAGCAAACAGCCCGGCCAGGCCGGGGAGGCAAAAGTAGGAAAAAACCAAACCAGTTGGTTTGGTTCATTCTTAGAACCTTTTAGTTAGGTGAAAGACATTGACTAAAATGAGTTGTGGGAATCTCAGCTGGTTTCACCTCTGCTAGAAGAGTCCCCTTAGTCAACAGAACAAGCCATACACAAGTCGAGGCATATGTTTTAAATATGCTTAGATTCTATTGTGAGTTGTGGTATTTTTGCATCTTCGTTGTATAGAGTTTTGGGGGGAGGGGGAGGGGGAGGTCAATTTTCATCAAATTTTGAAATCAAATCTTAATTCATCAGTTTAGTTTACAGTACCTGAGAAACACACCAACTACTTTGGCAGTAAGTATATCTGACCATGTTTATTCAGAGTCCAATTACTGTAATATGATTCTCTGAAAAGTTTTAGAAGCTGTTATAATGAATGCCCTAGCCTCCTTTAAGAAATGAAGAACATGCCCACACTAGGGAAGTAAAGTGAATATTCTGTTTAATCAGCATGTTTTATATTTTCAGTTCTTATTAGCCCTAGTGAATATGCATTCCCTTACAGTGTATGAAAATTTCCTGGGCAGCTTTATCAGCAGTGTGGAAGATATGTAAAGCCTGTTTTAAAACTAATTTGAGGGGCAGCTAGGTGGTGCAGTGGATAAAGCACCGGCCCTGGATTCAGGAGTTCCTGAGTTCAAATCCGACCTCAGACACTTGACACTTACTGGCTGTGTGACCCTGGGCAAGTCACTTAACCCCATTGCCCCATTAAAAAAACAAAAACAAAAACAAAAACTAATTTGATTCCAACTGTTGATTAAATAGTCCAGTACAAACTCAATTTAGATTTATGATTTAAACTAAAGAGTTTTCTACTTGTCTTAGAATTTCTTTGTATATATTTAAAAGTAATATGTGTAGTTCTGTTGATAGCTCAGCTGTGTGCAAATTCCCTGGTGGTTTTGTCCAATGTTTATGCCATGAAGTATTTTTAGGAAAAACTTTTAAAATCAGTGACCCTTCTCTCATATAATGCTTAACATTTTTAAAAGTTCATTTTAAGTTTGTCTATACTATGATCACAAGTGCATTAGAATTTTTCTTTCTCTTTTTTTTTTTTAGTGAGGCCGTTGAGGTTAAGTGACTTGCCCAGGGTCACACAGCTAGTAAGTGTTAAGTGTCTGAGGCCGGATTTGAGCTCAGGTACTCCTGACTCCAGGGCCGGTGCTCTATCCACTTCACCACCTAGCTTCCCCCGAATTTTTATTTTTTGAAAAATTAAAAGTTCTTTATTATCAAACCTAACTCTTTATCATTATCAGTACAAAACCCTGCTACTTACAACTTACAAAAGAAATGGAAATAATACGTGAATTTGGAACAGGTGTGGTACAGATATTAGGCTGAATTTCAAAACCTGTTGTCATCTTAGGTGTTTCTATAGTTGCTACATTATAAAAACAAAACAGGTTAAATCGACAGCAATTACTTTTTGACTTTGAAAATAGAGAAATCTTAATGAGTAAGATTTAGTCAATAATTGGAGGCCCCCAAAATGAAAAAAAAAAGTCAAAGTGGTTTTCTGATTAAGTTTATTTATTTATATTTTTTTGCAAGGCAATGGGGGTTAAGTGACTTGCCCAGGGTCACACAGGTAGTAAGTGTCAAGTGTCTGGGGCTGGATTTGAACTCAGGTACTCCTGAATCCAAGGCCGGTGCTTTATCCACTGCGCTACCTAGCTGCCCCTGATTAAGTTTATGTAGAAGTGAAACCACTTTTGTGGATCTAATATAGGCTTGTAAATTAGGCCTATGTGATGTGAGCAGCTGGTTACCATAGATGTTTTAAAAAATTGTTAAGAATATATTCTTCCGGGGGCAGCTAGATGGCGCAGTGGATAGAGCACCGGCCCTGGAGTCAGGAGTACCTGAGTTCAAATCTGGCCTCAGACACTTAACACTTACTAGCTGTGTGACCCTGGGCAAGTCACTTAACCCCAATTGCCTCACTAAAAACAAACAAAAAAAAGAATATATTCTTCGGAGCAGCTAGGTGGCACAGTGGATAGAGCACCGGCCCTGGAGTCAGGAGGACCTGAGTTCAAATCCGGCTTTAGACACTTAACACTTACTAGCTGTGTGACCCTGGGCAAGTCACTTAACCCCAATTGCCTCACTTAAAAAAATATATATATATATATATTCTTCATGGGGCAGCTAGGTGGCTCAGGGGCAGCTAGGTGGCACAGTGGATAAAGCACCGGCCCTGGAGTCAGGAGGACCTGAGTTCAAATCCGGCTTCAGACACTTAACACTTACTAGCTGTGTGACCCTGGGCAAGTCACTTAACCCCAATTGCCTCACTAAAAACAAACAAAAAAAAGAATATATTCTTCGGAGCAGCTAGGTGGCACAGTGGATAGAGCACCGGCCCTGGAGTCAGGAGGACCTGAGTTCAAATCCGGCTTCAGACACTTAACACTTACTAGCCGTGTGACCCTGGGCAAGTCACTTAACCCCAATTGCCTCACCAAAAAACAAAAACAAAACAAAAACAAACAAAAAAAGAATATATTCTTCATTTTAAATTGCTTAATTGAAAATGTTCAATATTCCCAGCTTCAGAACTAGACTTATACACACTGAAATTATGGGGCTAAAATACCCTCAAAAACCTAGTCCTGCTATGATGGGCTCAGGAATGCCCAGACATGAATCACTCCTAAGCTTTAGGAAACACTGATTTGCACATCACTTGAAACCTTTTCCAGAGAACATATTTTTAAATGTCTAAAGAAAGTATTGTACACAACACTAGTGACGTCAGTATGTTCCCGAGTCTGCTAAGAAGTGCTGGTATGCTTGCCATATTCCAAACTTGGTAGTAAACTTTCAGCAGAATTAGCATTGCAGGAACATGGTATGGGAGAAAGTGACTAAATGTGGGGCTGAAGCAAAGGAACATCTCAAAGATGACTGAGATGCTGAGCTCTGTAATGGAGACAATGATGTTGCCATTGACAGAACTAGGAAGGGGAACTTGATCTTCTGGGGTGGGTAGTGGAATGAATACCTAACTTGAAGTGAGAAATTTGGTTTTTAATCTCCCACCCTTCACACAGGATACATAGTATCTGGGTGACCATGGCACTCAACCACTCTGAGATACAGTTTGTTCATCTGTAAAATGGGGATGGTGGTTGATACTCATTCTTCTCAGGGTTATATTGAGGATAAAATGGGATAATGTAGGCACAGAGTCTTGTAAACCTTAAATGGATGAAATAAATGTCAGCTATTATGGCTTTAGCCATTCATGCCTTTAATCAGTCAATATCAATTGAGCACCTGCCAGGAGCTGTAGGGAATGCAAGGCAAAAAAAAAATAATTCTTGTCCAACCAATGAACTTGCATTCTAGTTAGGAAGAAAGGACAGGCACAGGAAATGTGCAATAATAGAACAAGGCTGTAGATGATTCAGTGTCAAATGAATAGTATAGACAGATGCTGAGATCAGAAGAAGGGAAGACTATTGGAAACCAAATTGTCTTTGAATGGAAGGCTTCATAGAGCAGATGGGACTCAAGCTGGATCAAGATGAAGAGGAGGAAGAAGGAATATCTATGGTGGGGACCTGGAGGCACCTCGATTTGGGGATAGTGCATAAATCAGTTGAGATAGAGTGAAGGATTTGCATTGTGTAAAAGTTAAGAATTTGGGTGGAAAAGTAGATTGGGATTAGATTGTTGAGGGTGTTAAATGTGAAGCTAAAAGACTAAGACTTGGGCAGCTAGGTGGCGCAGTGGAGAAAGCACTGGCCTTGGATTCAAGAGGACCTGAGTTCAAATGTGACCTCAGATACTTGACACTTACTAGGTGTGTGACCCTGGGCAAGTCACTTAACCTTCATTGCCCCCCCCCCCCAAAAAAGACTAAGACTTTATCTTGTAGGTTATAGAAGAGAGAACCTTGACAATTTTTTAATTAGAGGAATGGTAGGATAAAAACCATTATTTCAGAAAACTTCATCTGACAGCTGTGAGTAGAATTGTAGCAGGAGGAGAAAAAGGAAGGAGAGACCAGTTTGGAGGCTGGTACTCTTGTCCAAGTATAAAATGATAAAAGATCTGAATGAATTAGGGTAATGTATTAAGACTGGAAGAAAAAAAGCAATGGACAGCTGTTTTAGGGTAAAGATGATTAATTCAGTTTTAGGCATGTTATATCTGAGGCAATGGTAGGTTATCCAGTAGAAATGTTTTCAGTAGGCAGTTAAATATAAAAGCCCAGAAATAAGTAATAACAGTTTTAAGGTCACAAAGTGTGAGGAAGGCAGTACAAGTTTTTGATTAAAAAAAAAAAGAGAGAGAGGTTCAGTTAAATATCTTACCAGAGACATAGAGTAAATATCTGGGAAAGGATTCAAATCCAGGTCTTCCAGTTCCCAGTCCAGCGCTCTGTGAGTATCCTTCTTTCTTGCTTCCTAGGCAAGAAGCCAGGGCTAGATCTATAAACTTGGGAGTTATTAATCAATGTCTCCTGACTCTGAGTCATCCCTGGAACTTGAAACAAGTTTGAGATTCTAAGGGGAACCAGGTCAGGGTTGGAATAGATCTTGGTTATCAACTTTGTACAGTTCTCTATCCTCAGTGGTCTGTTAATTGAAGGACAAAGGTCCTAAAAATTCTGGAATAGGCTGGTGCTGGACCTTTCAAAAGTATTCTAATCTATTTGGGATATTTATTCCCACTACCTTCAGGAAACTTTACAGATTCCTGTAATGCCCTTGTTCTCCTAGGGCCGATGAAGACCCATGTAGGAAGCTTCCAGTACTATTTTCTAAGCTCTGTCATTTTTGTAGTTTCTAGAAGATTCTTATCCCTGAAGCCACATGAAGAGAATTTCCTGAGACGGCTGTCCTAAGAGTAGCATCCAGTACTAAAATAGTTTGCAAGAGAAGGAGCATTATGGGGTAGTCAATGTCAAATTTGTTCAAGGAACATTATGTGGAAGAGATAAATTTACCCAACCTCCATGAGGTAAAAAACCAAAACTAGTGCAGTTCTATTCATAAATGTGCCAGAGAGCTGATTTCAGAATATAAATTTAGATCTCTGCGTACTGAGTTCACAAATCCCTTACTCACAGAATCATAGGCATATAGAATCTATATGTAAAAATATGCAACCCACTGCAAATTTTCAAATGCAAAATGAATTATGGACTTGAAGTCCATATGAATAATGGTTTAAAAAGCATTTATTCTTGGACCAAGTTAGGAAGTATAGGACCACAGATGAAGACTGTTGTTCAGCCTGCCTCTCTCTCTCTCTCTCTCTCTCTCTCTCTCTCTCTCTCTCTCTCTCTCTCTTTCTGTCTCTCTGTCTCATTATCTTTTGTTTTTATATCATCCTTATATCCCAAGATATCCTTCCCTCTCCCCCTTTGAGAGCCATCTCTTATAACAAAGAATAAAGCAGAAGGGGAAGAAGAGTCAGAAGAGGAAAAACCAACCAGCACATCATTCATGTCTAGTACCTGACCACTGTCAAGAAAGGAGGAGGAAAGGGCATTCTCATTGTTCATTATAGTTATACAACATTCAATATGGAATTTTGTTGTTTTGTTTTGTTATTTCCATTTGTGTTGTTGTGGCCACTGTGTATATTCTTGTCTTGGTTCTGTGTACTTTGCATCATAAAATCTTCCCATTGTGTAATTTAAATTTCTAAATGTAGGTTCTAATCTGTTCCCCCAGTTTTGGGGGGAAACTGACTAAAATCACTGATAAACAAGTTTAAGTTTTTTAAGGGTTTATTGAAAGATAGTAAAAGAGAAAGATTGAGAACAGAATTTCTACAACCTGGCAATCCTATCTTTCCTCAACTCCTCTGTGTAATCCTCTGCCACCACTGTGATGTCAGGAACCAAAGAGACAGAGCTCCTTGCACAGGCTCTCCTTCCTCCTTCCTGTCCCCTCCCAGAAATGGGAGGTTCTTCAAGCTGGTTGGTTGACTAGGCCAGAAGTTCAAATTTTGTTAGCTTCTGAGAACCATGCTTTCATTTTTGTTTTGTTTTTTAATTTTTGTAAGGCAATGAGGGTTAAGTGACTTGCCCAGGGTCACACAGCTAGTTAAGTGTCATGTGTCTGAGGCTGGATTTGAACTCCGGTACTCCTGAATCCAAGGCCAGTGCTTTATCCACTACACCACCTAGCTGCCCCGAGAACCATGCTTTCTTAAGTACTCTCAAGTACCAGCCAGATGTGTTTAGAATCTAGTCAACTATAAATCAGCCAGTAATCCAGTCAAGTCAGCCAGTAATCCACTCAGGTGGGCTCCTGAGTATCTGCCAGATCTCATCTATCACATCCATTATCTTGACACCATGCCTCCTTGTATTTTTTTTTCTTTTTTTATGGGGAAATGAGGTTTAAGTGACTTGCCCAGGGTCACACAGCTAGTAAGTGTCAAAGTGTCTGAGGCTCGATTTGAACTCAGGTACTCCTGAATCCAGGGCCTGTGCTTTATCCACTGCACCACCTAGCTGCCCCTGTATTTTTCATGTTAATAATTTCTTATAGTGCAATAATATTTTCTGATGTGCATGTATAGCAAGGCAGCTAGATGCCATAGTGGACAGAGTGCAGGGTCTGGAGTCATTAAGACTCATCTTTTTTTTGTTTTGTTTTGTTTTAGGGAGGCAATTGGGGTTAAGTGACTTCCCCAAGGTCACACAGCTAGTAAGTGTCAAGTGTTTGAGGCCAGATTTGAACTCAGAGCCTGACTACAGGGCTGGTGCTCTATCCACTGTGCCACCCAGCTGCCCCAAGACTCATCGTTTTGAGTTCAAATCTGGCCTCACACACTTACTAGTTGTGTGTCTCTGGGCAAGTCACTTAGCCCTGTTTACTTCAGTTTCTTCTTCTGTAAAATGAGCAGGAAAAGTAAACATCAAATCACTCCTTGCAAAGAAAACCTCAAGTGGGGTCACTGAGAGTTGGATGGAACTGAAAATGACTGAACAATAATAACAAATGTGTAGCAATTTACTTAATTGTTCTCCAATTGATGGGTGTCTACTTTGTTTCCAAAGCATTTGGCATTATGAAGAGTATAACTACAAAAAGTATATGTGGGAAAGGCAGCTAGGTGGTGCAGTGGATAGAGCACTGGCCCTGGAGTCAGGAAGACCTGAGTTCAACGTACTAGCTGTGTGACCCTGGGCAAGTCACTTAATCCTGATTGCCTCACCAAAAAAGAAAAAAGTATATGTAGGACTTTTCTTTCTGTCTTTGACCTCTGTGGAAGATATGCCTAACAGTGGAATTTCTAGATCAAAGAATATGAGCATTTTAATCACTTAGCATAATTTTACATTCTTTTCCAGATTGGTCAGATCATTTCACAGCTTCATCAATAGTAAATTACTGTGACTGTCTAAAAAAATTAAATCTATAAAATTTTCTTTTTATTGTGAACTTAATCATTAATGAAAACAAACATTTCAAGATAGAATAGGGATGATTAAATAAGAAAATTTGACTACTGTTAGAGTTTGCTTTTTGTCTAAGTGATATATATCACATATATAATATATACACATACAATCTATATCTATACAGTTTAATGAGTAGCAACAAAATTGCTGTGTGTCACCTTTTGCATTTTTTCGTCTGAGCATTTAAAAATGTTTTGTTGAAGCTTTCTTCCCCTCTATTATCTCATTTTCTCTTCTGTTTCCTTGGAGGCCTTCTCTAACATATATACATATATGCATACATATGTGTATATGTATACATATATTTAAATTCATGCAAAATAAATGAACACATTGGCTGTTTCTGAGAATGCATCTCTCATTCTCTACTATTACTCCATTCTGGCTGCCACAAATTGGGAAATATGTTGAATCATTAGTCTTTTAAAGACAGAATTAGTCACTGTTCTATTGAAAATTCTGAGATCTTTTGAAGTTACTTCCCCTCACATTAATATTGTTTTTGTACAAGTAGTTTTCCTAGCTCTGTTTATTTCATTGTGCATCAGTTTGTCAGTCTTTTTATATTTTTCTAAATCCATCATATTCATCCTTTCATATAACCTGATAAAACTCTCTCACATTCTTCTGCTGCAATTTATTCAGCCATTTCCTAATTGATGGTCACATATTATTTCTAGGTCTTTGCCTCAACAAAAAGTGCTGCTATAAGGATTGCTATACATTCACATATGTTTATACATTTTATAGCATTTTAATATGGTTATTTAAAGTTGTTATTTGTTTATTCATTCAGGTCCTTTTCCTCTATCCTTTGCTGTGTCAAAAAATAGGTACATTTTGAGTAATGAAATAATCAGATTGATTCTGTATCATCTTTTTGTTTTCTTTTAGTTTTTTTTTTCTTTTCAGGGCAATGAGGGTTAAGTGACTTGCCCAGGGTCACACAGCTAGTAAGTATCAAGTGTCTGAGGCCAGATTTGAATTCAGGTCCTCCTGACTCTAGGGTTGGTGCTTTATCTACTACACCACCTAGCTACTCCCAATTCTGTATCATCTTTTAATTGGTCCCATTTACAGTTAATTGATTTATCCTCTAATTGCCTAAGTCATGGTTCTTTAGCTCTCAGCTGGCCTGTAATGAGTTAAGTTTAGAAATCCAGTTCTCTTGTTAATCACTGCTCTATTTTTGTGTCAAGGAAATCTGTTACCCTCGAAGAATGCAGGTGGACACCAGGTGGACACTGGTCTAGTGTGTCTTTACACCACCAAGCTATCCTTCAAGGATGTCTGCTTTGTTATCCAGAGAAATCTAGTGCACTATCTCTAACCCTGCAAATGAACTCAAAACAATGAACATTTTTCTTAGTTCTCTTAGGAGGGGGTTGTTGCTAGCCTCTCATTCCCGATTTCTAACCAATCATATTGTCTCCCATGCCTCAACTCTTTATCCAATCATATTGATTTCATCGTTTATGATGTAGAATTCTTTTAACCAATTATAACTTGTTCCCAACCTATGAAGTCCTGTTCTTTGAAATGTACTCCCCTAAAAACTATAAAAGGGGTCTTAGTTAAACTAGTTATTGGTAAATTCACTCTTTACTAATAAATTGATTGTGTTCAGAACTTTATGCTTCAGTTACTTAAATTTTAACTGTCACAGTGACTTTTTGAATATCATTCCAAGTTGTTTTCCAGAATGGTGATACCAATTTACAATTATATAAGCAGTGTATTAGTGTTCTTGTTTTCCTACAATGATTCTAATTATTGCTATTTTCTTGTTTTATCATCTTTGCCAATCTGATAAGTGTGAGGTGGAACCTCAGAGTTATATTTTGCATTTCTCTTATTAGTGATTTGGAGCAATTTTTTTTCACATTGGTTTTGAAAGCTTTCATTTGTTTATTTGAGAACTGACTTCTTATATCCCTTAACTATTTATCTATTGGGGAGAATGTTTCTTGTTCTTGCATACTTGGCTTTTAAAATAAATGTATTTTCTTGTATACTTGTATACAGTTTTTATTTATATCTTGAATAGTTGTGATAGGAATTGGATCTGTGAGATAATTCTTATAGGGAATTCCCAGATAAACTCCCCCTACCAAAGTAAGTTTGTACCTTTAATCTTTTTGCTTTGTTTTTGTTTTGTTTTGAGACTAGGCTTCCCTACTCAACCAGGCAGGAAATGCAGGTGCCAGTGATTGGCATACAGTAAAGCTTTGAACTGCCCAGTTTCTGACTTGAGCTGGTTATCCCTCTCCTTTGGCAGTCTGGTGATCCCCAACTCTTGGGGACCTGCCATATTGGTTCCAAACTTGTTATTTACATCCAATTGACTTTAGCCCTACTGAAGCTCAAAACTCCTGAACTTAATTGATCCACGAACCTCAGTTCCCTCAATAGCAGGAACTATAGGCATGGGCTACCATGCCCAGCTTCTGTAACTTAGTCTTAGACCATTGCCTAGAGCACTGAGAGACTAAATGACTTGTCCAAGGTCACAGAGCTAGTGTTTGTCAGAAATGGAAGGTAAACCCAAATCTTCCTGGTTCCAAGACTGTCATTAACAGCTTATCAAAAAATTTCAATGTGATTTAAAGTATTCATTGATATCTTTTGTCTTTTATGTTAATAGAATCTCTTCTATAATTTTTTCATTCCTCCCTACCCAGAAAGGCTATATAATAAATAATACTTTTTAATTTTGAAATTTTGAAAAAAAAATTTATTTATTTATTTTAGTTTTCAATATTTGTTTAGATAAGATTTCCAATTTCAAGTTTTTCTCCCTCCCTGCTCCCCTAGACAGCAGGTAATCTGATATAGGTTATATATATATACATATATATATATGTACATATATTTATTAACATTAAACATATTTCTGCATTAATCATGTTATAAGAGAAGAATCAGAGCAAAAAGGAAAAACCTGAAAAAAGGAAAACAAAGCACCAAAAACAAAAGAAATAGTATGGTCCAATCAGCGTCCATATTCCACAGTTCCTTTTTTTCCCCTGGATTTGGAGAGCCTTTTCCATCATGAATCCTTTGGGACTTTCTTGTACCATTGGATTGGTGAGAAGAATCTAGTCTATCACAGTTGATCAACACACAACGTTGATAAATAATACTTTTTTAAAGAAAAAAAAAGGAAAAAGGAAAAGACCAAAAAATCAGCAGCCTGAAAATATATCTAACGTATAATACCCCAAGACCTTCCATTCCTGCAAAGAAGTGGACTTGGGAAGTGATTTTCATCCTTTTTATTCTTTGGAGCCATGCATGTTTAGGTTTTGTTTTTTTGTTTTTGTTTTTGTTTTTTTTTGGGGGGGGACATTTTGGCAACATTCACTTTATATTATTCTGTAGTTACTCTTTCTATGTACATTCCTGTGTACATATATGTTGTGATTGTTATATAAGTTGTTTTTTAGGCCTTTGCTTACTTTGTTCAGTATCACATCATTTAAATGTTTTCTTGTTTCTTTATATATCATATTCATAATTTCTTATAATACAATAATATTCCATTACATTGATGTACCAGATTAAGTTTATCTATTCTTTAACTGATGGGCGTCTGCTTTGTTTCCATTTCTTTGCCATCACAAAAAGTGCTCATATAAACATTTTGGTGTACATATGCTTACTTCTTATTTGTAGCAGCCTCTTTTTTTTTCTTCTCTTTTCTCTTTCTTTCTTTCTTTCTCTTTCTTTCTTTCTTTCTTTCTTTTTTTTTTGTAGGGCAATGAGGGGTAAGTGACTTGCCCAGGGTCACATAGCTAGTAAGTGTCAAGTGTCTGAGGTGGGATTTGAACTCAGGTCCTCCTGAATCCAGGGCTAATGCTTTATCCACTGTACCACCTAGCTGCCCCCTGCTTACTTCTTATTAATGATCTTCTTAGGGCATAAGCCAATAGAGATATCTCTGGGTCAGAGTGTATGAACTTTTACAATTCCAAATTGCTTTCCTGAATGGTTATGGTAATTCACAGCTCCATCAAGAATGCATTAGTTGAATGCATTGTTGGTGGAGCTGTGAACTGATCCAATCATTTTGGAGAGCAATTTGGAATTGTGCCCAAAGGGCTATAAAGCTGTGCATACCCTTTGACCCAGCAATACCACTGTTAGGTCTTTTTCCCAAAGAGATCATAAAAAGGGAAAAGGACCCACATGTACAAAAATATTTATAGGTGCTCTTTTTGTGGTGGCAAGGAATTGGAAATTGAGGGGTTGCCCATCAATTGGGGAATGGCTGAACAAGTTGTGGTATATGAATGTAATGGAATACTATTGTGCTGTAAGAAATGATGAGCAGGCAGATTTCAGAGAAACCTGGAAGGACTTGCATGAATTGATGCTGAGTGAGATGAGCAGAACCAGGAGAACATTGTACACAGTATCATCAACATTATGTGTTAATCAGACTTGATTGTTCTCAGCAATACAATGGTCCAAGATAGTTCCAAGGGACTCATCATGGAAAATGTTCTCCAAATCCAGAAAAAAAAAAGAACTGTGGAATATGGATGCAGATTGAACCATACTATTTCTTTTGGTTTGGGTACTGTTGTTTTTCTTTTTTGAGGTTTTTCCTTTTTGCTCTGATTCTTCTTTCACAGTAAGACTAATGCAGAAATATGTTTAATGTGATTATACATATATAACCTATATCAGATTACTTGCTGTCTTGGGGAGGGGGGAGGGAGGGGATGGAGGGAAAAAATTTGAAAATAGAAATCTTATAAAAATGAATGTTGAAAACTATCTCTACATGTAACTGGAAAATAAAATACTTTTATAATTAAAAAGACATTAAATAATAATAATAAAAAAAAGAATGCATTAGTTGAATAACCTCTCAGAGCTCCCCACATGACCTCACAAAAAAGCTCCAAATAATTCCATAAGACAATTCCTGGAGCAGCAGAACCCACAAAAGGACAGGGTAAGATCATTTTCTAGCCAAAGATGGCTTAGAAGGTCAACAGGAAAGGAGTAGAGCCCAGCCCCATGGCTATGCTGACACACATTCAGCCCCAGGCTACAGCAAAGAAAAAGACCTCCAGAGCTTCTGAATTGGCTGTAGCAGCAGCTTCTTCTGGAATTCAGCTCACAGTCTGGTGAGAGGGTTTCACAGTTCACCAGGGAAAGATTACAGGGGGCTCTGCTGGCACTGAGGTGCCTATTCTGGGAACCAGGAAGTAGTCTTGAGTGGTGGTGGTCCAAGTGGGGGAGGGACACAGGCTCACCTGGAGCTTGCAACCACAGTGAAACAGAATTTTGTTTCTGGGTTAAAGAGCAAGCAAAGCTGGGGCTATGTACAGACTAAAACACAGGCCAGGCAAGTAGAGAACCTGATTCTCCTTAAATCATACCACCTGGGGCCCCCAGAAGTTTTAGACAGTGTGTCCTGGAAGCAGTGCTCCACTTTAAGAAGCAGTTAAAAGGCATATGAACAGACAGAAAAAAAATGCAGACCATAGAAAGTTTCTTTGGTGACAAAGAAGATTAAAATACACCCTCAGAAGAAGATAACAAAGTCAAAGCTCCTACATCCAAAGCTTCCAAGATACATATTAATTGGTTGCAGGCCACAGAAGCACTCAAAAAGGACTTTGAAGATAAAGTAAGAGAGGTGGAGGAAAAAATGGGAGCGATGCAAGAAAGTCATGAAGAAAAGAGTCAACAACTTGAAAAGCCAAATGGAAAAGCCCTCTGAAGAAAATAATTGCTTAAGAATTAGGATTGAACAAATGGAAACTAAAGACTTTATGAGAAACCAAGACACAATAAAGCAAACCCAAATGAATGAAAAAATAGAGGGCAATGTGAAATATCTCCTTGGCAAAACAGCTGACCTGGAAAATAGATCCAGGAGAGATAATTTGAAAATTATTGGACTCCCTGAAAACCATGATCAAAATAAGAGTTTAGACATCATCTTTCGAGAGATTGTCAGGGAAAATTGTCCCAATATTCTAGAAGCAGAAGGTAAATAGAAATTGAAAGAATTCACTGATCACCTCCTGAAAGAGATCCCCAAATGGAAACTTCCAGGAATATTACAGCCAAATTCCAGAGCTCCCAGGTCAAGGAGAAAATAGTGCAAGCAACCAGAAAGAAACAATTCAAGTACTATGGAACTACAGTCAGGATAACACAAGATCCAGCAGCTTCTACATTAAAGGATTGGAGGGCATGGAATATGATATTCCAGAGGGCAAAGGAATTGGGATTACAACCAAAAATCATCTACCCTACAAAACTGATTATCATCTTTCAGGTGAAAAAATGGGACTTCAGTGAAAAAGAAGAATTTCAGGCATTTGTGACCTGAACTGAATAGAAAATTTGACTTACAAATACAAGACCCCAGAGAAGCATAAAAAGGTAAACAGGAAAAAGAAATTATGAGGGATGTTAAAAGGTTAAACTGTTTACATTCCTACATGGGAAGATGATACTTCTAACTTATAAGAACTTTCTTAGTATTAGGGCAGCTGAAAGGAATACATTTAGACAGAGGGCACAGGTGAGAATTTATTATGAAGGAATGATATCTATAAAGCATTTATTTTTTGTTTATCTTTTTTTTTGGTAGGGTATTTGGGGTTGGGTGGCATACCCAGGGTAGTACAATTGGGGAGTATATTATGTCTGAGGCCGGATTTGGGCTTGGGTCCTCCTGGGTCCAGGGCAGGTACTTTGTCCACTGTGTCACCTAGCTGCCCCATGATGGCATATTTAAAATAATATTAAGGGGTGAGAAGATTGCACTGGGAGAAAGGGAAAGGGAGAGGTGGAGTGGGGTAAAGTATCTCACATAAAAGAAGCAAGAAAAAACTTATGGAGTGGAAGGGAAGATGGGGGAGGAGCAGGGTAATGAATGAATCTTACTCTCATCAGAATTGGCTCAAAGAGGGAATAACATACACACTCAAGTGGGTATAGTAATATATCTTGCCCTGAGGGAAAGTGGGAGGGGAAGAGGATAAGGGGGGAGGGATGAAGGAAGGGAAGGCAGATTGGAGGAGGGGCAGTCAGAAGCAAAACACATTTGAGGAGGGATAGGGTAAAAGAAGATAGAAAATAAAGTAAATATCATGGGGAGCAAATAGGATGGATGGAAACACAATTAGCAATAGTAACTGGGAAAAAAATTTGAAGCAGAGGCAAGAGCAATTTAAGATAATGATGGGGTGAGGGTGGGGGTGATAGTGGTGGTACTTACTTTGCTGGGCTATTGTGAAGAAAATTCTTTGTCAGGTATTAGGTATTATATAAATGTTAGCTAGTATTGTTGTAATAATCAACCACATGGGTATTTTATAAGGAAATCTCCCTTTAAAGTACTATATAAATGTAGATTACTATTAAAAAAAAAAAAGATGAGCAGGATGTTATCAGAAAACCTGGAAAGACTTACATGAGCTAATGCAACGCGAAATGTACTGTATACAAAATAACAGCAATATTCTAAGATAATTTGGTGAAAATGACTTAGTTATTTTCAGCAATGCAATGATCCAAGACAACTGTGAAGGACTTATGAATTAAAAATGCAATCCATCTATAGAGAAAGAACTGATGGTACCTGAACACAAATGGAAATATATTTTGTTGCTGTTAGTTCCTTTTTCTAAAGTTTTTTGTTTGTTTGTTTGTTTGTTTTGTGAGGCAATTGGGGTTAAGTGACTTGCCCAGGGTCACACAGCTAGTAAGTGTCAAGTGTCTGAGACTGGATTTGAACTCAGGTACTCCTGAATCCAGGGCCGGTGCTTTATCCACTGTGCCATCTAAGCTGTCCTTCTGAAGTTTTTTTTTTGTCTGCTATGTTTTTCATCACTGCACATGTATAATATATTGAATTGCTTGAGTTCTCAAGATGGGGATAGAAAGGAAGGATGAGAATTTGGCACACAAACTTAAGAATCAATGTTACAATTTGTTTTTACATGTAAGGTGGGGGGGAAACCCTAAATAAATAAGAATACACTAGTGTATTTGTCTTTCCATTACCCCTCCAACATCAACTATTCCTATCTTTTCTCATCTTTGCCAATTGGAAGGGTGTAAGGTGAAATCTAAGGGTTTTGATTTGCATTTCTCTTATTTAGAGCATTCTTTAAACCTCTACTTTCTAATAGTCTATATGCAGTATTTTGGATACCAAACCCTATATGAGAAATTTGCTACAAAAAAATATCCCCCATTTGATTGCTTTCCTTGTTATCCTAGATATATTAATTTTATTTGTGATGAAGCTTTTTTAGTTTCTTATAATTGAATTATCTATATTTTTTAATTGCCTTTGTCTTGTGCTTTGTTAAGCATACATTTCCTACCTACTTATAGCTGTAAAAGGTAAATAATCTGTTTCTTTTCTATTTTTGTTTCCTTTCCTCTTTTTTTTTTTAATTTTAGCAACAAACATTTATTTTATTTTCCAGTTACATGTAAGGGTACTTTTCAACATTCATTTTCATAAGATTTA
This sequence comes from Dromiciops gliroides, assembly GCF_019393635.1. Classification (NCBI taxonomy): domain Eukaryota; kingdom Metazoa; phylum Chordata; class Mammalia; order Microbiotheria; family Microbiotheriidae; genus Dromiciops; species Dromiciops gliroides. The sequence continues at coordinate 81,547,280 of NC_057862.1, forward strand.
GAGTTCCAAGTTTTTCTCCCTCCCTTTCCTCCCCCCTCCACAAGATTGCAACCAGGTTATATATATACAATCCACAAGTGTTCTATTTATCAGTTCTTTCTATAGGGGTGCATAGTAAGCATCCTCATTAGTTCCTTGGGATTGTCTTGGATCATTGCATTGCTGAGAGTAGTTAAGTCATTCACAATCGCTCATTGAACAATACTGCTGTCACTATGCACAATGTCCTCCCAGCTCTGCTCACTTCACTATACATTGATGTTTATTAGTCTTTCCAGGTTTTTTGGGATCATCCTGTTTGTAATTTCCTGTAGCACAAGACCATTCCACTACAATCATATAGCACAGCTTTTTCCATCATTCCTCAATTGATGGACATTCCTCCAATTCTCAATTCTTAGCCTCCACCAAGAGTTGCTATAAATATTTTTTGTACAATTTTCTCCCTTTTCTCTTTTTCATGATTATTATTGTTAACCGTTTTCCTTCCATCCTATTCCCTTCCCCATGATATTTATTCTATTATCCATCTTCTTTCATCCTATCACTCTTCCAAAGGGATTTGCTTTTGTCTGTCCCCTCCCCCACTGTGCCCTTCCTTCTTTTGCCCCTCTCTCTTTATCCCCTTCCCCTCCTATTTTTCTGCAGGGTTAGAGAGATTACTCTACCCAATTGAGTGTGTACATTATTCCCTCCTTGAGCCAATTCTAATGAGATTGAGGTCTTTGAGCCAATTTTGATGAGTGTCAGGCTCATTTACTGCTCAGATTAAATAGATTACTCTACCCAGTTGGGTGTGTCTGTTAGTCTCTCCTTGAGGCAGCTCTGTTGAGTTTAAGATCTTTGAGCCTTTTCTGATGAGTGTAAAATTCATTTACTGCCCTGCTCCTCCCCCTCTCTTCCCCCACTCCATAAGCCTTTTCCTGTTTCTTTCATGTAGGATTTCACCTCTGCCCTTCTCCCTCCCCAAGTGAATGCCCTTCACCCCTCAATTTAACCCTAAAGATGTCATTACCTAGCTAAGTGACACAGTGGACAAAGCATCACCCCTGGACCCAGGGGTATCCCAGCCAAAACCCAGCCTCAGACACGACAGTTTGCCCTAGACACGAGAACCTTCTTAACCCCTAAATGTAGGCCTGACAGAAAAGAGCAGTCATGACAAGAGCAAGGAGCTGTACGACCCCAGGTATGTCTCCCAGCTCCAATTTATTATGGTTCTCTAGGGTCTTGTATTTGAAAATCTAATTAGCCATTCAGTTCAGGTCTTTTCATCACACATATCTTTTCATTAAAGTCCCATTTTTTCCGCTGAAGGATTATGCTGAGTTTTGCTGAGTAGGTGATTCTTGGTTATAATCCCATTTCCTTTGCCCTTTGGAATATCATATTCCATGCCCTTTGGTCCTTTAATGTAGAAGCTGCAGGATCTTGTGCTATCCTGACTGGGGCTCCACAGTACTTGAATTCTTTCTTTTTGGCAGCTTGCAATATTTTCTCCTTGACCTGAGAGTTCTGGAATTTGGCTATAATATTCCTAGGAGTTTTCCTTTTGGGATCTCTTTCTGGAGGTGATTAGTGGATTCTTTCGATTTCTATTTTAGCTTCTTCAGGGGCAATTTCCCCTGATAATATCTTGGAAGATGATATCTAAACTCTTTCCTTGATCATGGTTTTCAGGTAGACCAATAATTTTCAAATTATCTCTCCTGGACTTCTTTTCTTTCTTTTTTTTTTTGTTTTTGTGAGGCAATTGGGGTTAAGTGACTTGCCCAGGGTCACACAGCTAGTAAGTGTTAAGTGTTTGAGGCCGGATTTGAACTCAGGTCCTCCTGAATCCAGGGCCAGTGCTCTATCCACTGCACCACCTAGCTGCCCCTCCTGCACCTATTTTCCAGGTCAGCAGTTTTTCCCAGAAGATATTTCACATTGCCCTCTATTTTTTTATTCATTTGGATTTGCTTTATTGTGTCTTGGTTTCTCATAAAGTCACTGGCTTCCATTTGTTCAATCCTCATTCTTAGGCAATTATTTTCATTGGAGAGCTTTTGTACCTCCTTTTCCATTTGGCCAATTTGACTTTTCAAGCTGTTGACATTTTTCTCCTGTCTTTCCTGCATCTCCCTCATTTCTCTTTCCATTTTTTCCTCTACCTCTCTAACTTTATCTTCAAAGTCCTTTTTGAGCACCTCTATGGCCTGAGAGCAATTCATATTTTTCTTGGAAGCTTTAGATATAGGGGCCCTGATGTTGATATCTTCCTCTGAGGTTACCCCTTGGTCTTCCTTGTTACTGAAGAAACTTTCTTGACTCCTGTATTTAGCACAGCAGCTCCCTCCTTCTGACCTTCCAAGACGTTCTTGGTTAGAAGATGATTTCAGCACATTTTTCTGTGAGTTTTGCTGCTCCAGGCATTTTTCTATGGCGTTATTTGGATGTTTTTTGGAGCAATTGTGTCATGAGTTTGGGAGCTCACTGCCTGTCCTCTGCCATCTTGGCCCCACCTCTTTTCTATTTTCTTAATGGTAGAATCTTTAATACTAAGGACATATATCCATTTTGTAATTATTTTGGAATATGACTTAAAACGTTGATCTAAGCCTATTTTCTGCAAGACTGCTTTCCTAGCAGTTTGTATCAAATAGGGAATTCTTTCCTGATTCATTTCTGATTACTCAAATATTAGATTATTGAGTATCATTGTCTCTGGTTCTCCTCTGTCTGGTCTGTTCCATTTATCTCTTTTTTTAAACCAATACCAAATAGTTTTATGATTGCTGCTTTATAGTTGGAGATGTAAAAGTCCTATTCCACCTTCATTCCTTCTTTTTAGTGTAATAAACATTTTTATTTATAGTTTTGGGTTACACTTTTTATCCTTCCTTCCCTCCTCTTTGCCCTCCCTGAGGCAACAAGCTCCTCCTTCATTTCTACCTTTTAAAATTATTTCCCTTGATAGTTTAGATCTTTAGTTTCTCTAGATGAATGTTATTATTATTTTGTTGATTTCTATAAAGTATCCCATCAATAGTTTAGTATAAAATTAAATCTGAAAGTTAACTTCGGTTGTATTGTTACTTATTATATTGGCATGTCCCACCTATGAGCATTGAATATTCTTCCAACTATTTAAGTTTTGCTTTATTTTTTAAAGAAGCATTTTATAATTGGACAGTGTAAATATTTTGAGTGCATTTTGTAGTTATTTGGAATAGGATTTCCCTTTTTGTTATTGATTTTTGGATTTTGTCATGTAGAAATGTATTATTATATAGAAATGCTATCAATTTTTGCTAGTGTAGTTTGTAACCTGTAAATTTGCTGAAACTATCAGTTGTCTCAATTTGTATTTTTGATTATTCTCTATGACTTTCTTTATAAACCATCATATCATCAGTGAAGAGGGTTAGTTTTATTTTCTTCTTGTATGTCTTTACACTTTTAATTTCTTCTCTTATTGCTAGCATTTCTAGCATTATATCTACTAAGAGTGGGAAGAGTAGATGGCCTTTTTTTTACTCCCTTATATTTTTGGGAAAGCTTCTGGTGTATTCTAATCATATATGATACTTATTTTTGGTTTTAGATAGCTATTTTCCATGATATTAAAAATGGTCCCTCTATGCCTATAATTTGTAGGCATGCATGTTTTTTTTAAATGAGCATTGTACTTTGTCAAAGCCTTTTTCTGTATTAAGATAATTATGTGGTTTAAAAGTTTCTGTTCTTAATATGATTAATTATGTGGGGTTTTAAAAAAATGTTGAACCATCATCCTTGTATGCCTGGTATAATTTCAATTTGGTCATAATGCTTAGTTTCTTGGATGACTTGCTGTAGCATGTCAGGATTTTATTTAAAATTTTTGAATTTATATTGTACCCTCTGGCTCTCTAGAGTTCATAGTCCTGCCTTTTGAGCCAGAGGGTACAATCAGAGAGCCAGAGTACAGATGACATGTGAGTGCTGGAAATCAGACTCCCAGTAAGTAAGGGGATTCCCAAATCATATACATTCTATAGATATTTTGAAAAAGATTCCCTTTAAAAATCTCTTTCTGCTGTGTTTGGTTAGTAATATATAGAAAGAGTATTGATTTAGTGGGTTGTTTTCTTTACTGCTACTTTATAGGCATTATCATTTCAATTTTTAACTGAATCTTTAGAGTGCTCTAACTAGGCTTTTAGTGATAATTTTATTTGCTTTTTGCTAAAACTTATTTTTTAAATTTCTTTTTGTCTTATTGCTAATGTAACTAGCTTTAAAGTTGTACTTAGGGGGCAGCTAGATGGCGCAGTGGTTAAAGCACCGGCCCTGGATTCAGGAGTACCTGAGTTCAAATCCGGCCTCAGACACTTGACACTTACTATCTGTGTGACCCTGGGCAAGTCACTTAACCCCCATTGCCTAAAAAAAAAAAAAAAAAAAAAAAAAGTTGTACTTAAAGGAATGCTGAATAACATTGTTGACAATGGACATGCATGCTTTAACTCTGATATTACTATAAAGAGCTCTAGTGTTTCTGCTACTGCAGATAATGATAATTCTTGGTTTTCTCTGGATTTTACCTTCTCAGTTAACAAAAGACTGTTTATTCTTGTTTTCTAGTATTTTTAGTATTGGTCGAGTGTTTAATTTTGTAAAAAATCTTTCCTTCATATATTGAAATAATCTTTGTTTTATTTTTACTGTTAATATAAGTCTTTAGTCTTTATAGTTTCCCTAATATTGGACTAACCCTACTTTGCTGGAATGATTCCAACCTAATAATAGTGAATATTTTTTAACTATGTTGCTGTGGCCTTGTTGCTAATACTTCAGTTAATATCTTTGTATCAATATTCATTAAATGGGATTTTTTTTTTTTTGGTGAGACAGTTAGGGTTAAGTGACTTGCCCAGGGTCACACAGCTAGTAAATGTCAAGTGTCTGAGGCCAGATTTGAACTCAGGTCCTCCTGACTCCAGGGGTAGTGCTTTATCCACTGCACCACCTAGCTGCCCCAATATCAGTATTCATTAGAAATTTTTTTTTTATAATTGTCTATTTTTGCTTTCTCTCCAGTTTAGCTATCAAGACCATTTTTGTTTCACAAAAGGAACTTGGTAGGATAACTTCTTTCTCTCCCTCTTTTCAATAAACAATTTATATAGTATTAGAGTTAATTGTTCTTTGAAAATTAGATATAATTCACTTGAAAATACTTCTAGCCCTGTGTTTTTCTTTGGAAATTCATTTATGGCATAATCAATTTCCCCCCCCAAGATTTGGTTTGATTAAAGCCTCTATTATTCCGTTAATTTGGAAATTTAAATTTTTGCAAATATTCATCTATTTCTTTTAAGCTATTGACATAGCTGGGTAAGATAATTTCTAATAGTATCCTTTATTTATCTGTTTCTTGATTCTAATATTTATAATTTGACTTTCCTTTGATGAAATTATTTAATCATTTATTTTAGTTATCTTTTAAAAACATTTTTTATTTCAAATTTTTATTTTCATTTTTGCTTATTTATTATCAGTATTTATGCTTTTATATTTATTTGGAGGGGTTTGATTTGTTTTTCTAGGGTTGTTTTTTTTTAGCTGCATACCCAATTTATGGATCTCTTCTATATTTTATTGGTGAGCATATTTAAAGAGTCAAGTCAAGAGAAGTCAACAAATATTAAATGCTTACTATGTGCTAGGCACTTTGCTAAGTAAGCACTTGGGGTGCAAAGAGGCTAACTACCACCCCCGCCCCACTGGAAAAAAAACCTAGTCCCTGCTTTCAAGGAGCTCAAAGTTTAATAGGAGAGATAACATGAAAACAACAACATACAAATTAGATATATGCAAGATAAATTATTGATAAACTTAGAGTGAAGGCACTAAGAGAAGGAGGGAAAGTTTTCTTGCAGAACCTGTGACTTTAGCTGATTTTTTAAGGAAGCCCCAGGGAAGCCAAGAGCCAGAGATAAGGGAGGAGGGAGGAACAGAGAAAGATCCGGAGGAGGAAGTGGAAGAAGAGGGAGGAGGAGCAAAAGAGATCAAGTTCCAGAGGAATTGTCTCATTTTAGAAATATCAAGGAGAGACCAGTTTCTAAACTATGAGTTTGAAAAAGGGAGTCAGATGTGAGAAGATTAGAAAGTTATGAAGGGGGCAGGTTATGAAGAGGGCAGGCTTTGGAATCCAAACAGATGGCCACATATTTGATCATGGGGACACTGACATTTACTGAACACGGGTAGGACATCCACCTGTGCTTTAGGAAGATTAGTTTGACACCTGAGTTGGAGGATGATACTTGAGGCAAGGAGATGAACCAGGAGGCTATTACAACAATCCCAACATAATGTGAGGAGGGCTTGGACCAGGGTGGGGACAGTGTCAGAGGAGAAAAGGGGGCATATAGGAGAAATGTTTAGAAAGTAAAAAGAGTAAGACTTAGCTACTGATTAGATATGGGTCAGGATCAGTAAGCTGTGAGAAAATGAAGAGTTGGTTTTGCTGGCTCTCGCATAATTGTGAAGCCCAGGTGACTTGGACGATGGTTGTTTCCTCAACAGTGAAGGGGAAGGGGCAGCTAGGTGGCGCAGTGGATAGAGCACCGGCCCTGGAGTCAGGAGTACCTGAGTTCAAATCCGGCCTCAGACACTTAACACTTACTAGCTGTGTGACCCTGGGCAAGTCACTTAACCCCAATTGCCTCACTAAAATTAAAAAAGACAAAAACAAAAACAAAACAGTGAAGGGGAACTTGGGATGGGAGATGGCTTTGGGGAAACAATAATGAGTTTAGTTTTGAGCATATAGAATTTATAATCTCTATGGGACATCCAATTTGCACTTATAGAGCGGTAAGACCAGAGGTCCAGAGAGAAGGTAGGGCTAAATAAATGAATGTCCATAGAGAAAATAATTGACTCCATAGCAATTGAGGAGCTAACTGAGTGAAAAAGTATAGAAGAAAGGAGGGCTCAGTACCAGTCCTTGGGAAATACATACAGAACCTAGTTTAGCAGGTATGACTTGGTTGCAGATCCAACAATGGAGACTAAGAAAGAATGGTTGGACAGGTAAGAGTAGGACTAGGAGAGAGCAGTGTCACCAAAACTTAGTGAGTAGAGAGTACGAAGGGGAAGGTGACTGACAGTGTCAAAGGTTATAAAAAGGTCAAGAATGATGAGAACTGAAAAGAAGTCAGTGGATTTGGCAATTAAGAGATCATAAGTAACTTTGGAGAGAGTCTCTTCAGTTGAATGATGAATTCAGAAGATTATAGAGATGTAAAAAGAGTGAGAAGAAGGGAAGTGGAGGCAGCTATTGTAGACAGCCTTTTATTTGTTTTTGTGTTTTGTTTTGTTTTGCAGGGCCATGAGAGTGATTTGCCCAGGGTCACACAGCTAGTAAATGTCAAGTGTCTGAGGCCGGATTTGAACTCAGGTCCTCCTGAATCCAGGGCTGGTGCTTTACCCACTGTGCCACCTAGTTGCCCACTGTAGATAGCCTTTTAAAGGAGGGAGGAGAGATATGAAATGATAGCTAGAGGGGATAAAAGGGTCAAGTGAGGGTTTTTGAGGATGGGGGAGACATGGGTATGTGTTTTTTGTTTTTTTGGTTTTTTTTTAAAGGGCAACGGGGGTTAAGTGACTTGCCCAGGGTCACACAGCTAGTAAGTGTCAAGTGTCTGAGGCCGGATTTGAACTCAGGTACTCCTGAATCCAGGGCCGGTGTTTTATCCACTGCGCCACCTAGCCGCCCCTCATGGGTATGTTTTTAGGCAATAAGGAAGCAGCCAGTAGATAGGGAGAGATTAAAGATAAATGAGAGAATGGGGAGAATAGAGGGAACAAATTTCTGGAGAAGACAGAATGGAATATAGGATCACTTGTATATATAAAGGGATTTACCTTGGCAAGAAGAGCCACCTCATTATGTGAAATGGGTGAAGGAGGAGAGAGTGTCAGAAAACATCTAGGTAATGAGAGATGAGAAGGAGGGGCAAATGGCCTTAATTGTTTTCAGTAAAATATGAGGCAAGGTTCTCAGCCCGGAGAATGGGGCAAGGGGAGCCATGGGGTGCTTGAGAAGGGATAAAAAGGTTTGGAAGGGGGACTGTGGTGAGTGAGAGAGTGAGTTAATAAGGGAGGTTTAAAAGGATTGATTGCCTTTCAGCAGTGAGTACTTGAGGTTATGTGACATGAATTTGTAGTGGACCTAGTTAGCATGGTTTTATGATCTTTTTTTCCTAGCTTCATTCAGCAGCATATGTGTAGGAGCAAAGACAGCAGATGGCTTGGTGCTCCACCACTTAGGTTTGACAGGTCAAGAACCTCAGGAGAAGAGGCCCTTGTAGAGTTAAGGCCAATGTGGCAAAAAGAGAAGGAGGGTATAGTTCATGCAAGGGAAGAAGTGTGAAAGAAGAGAAAGAAGTGAGGGTTTGAGGAAATGGAGATCAAGGTATGGAAGAAGAATAGGGTTTAGGAGCAAAGGCAGGGGATAGTAGGATTAATCCAAGACTGAAGCTTGGCAGGACAAGATCTGTGATTGGATAAGGAGGCAAAGGATTTAGGAGAACAATGTGGAGTTGAACTGTGTTAAACTGGTCAAGGGAGAAGAGTATATCCAGTGTAGGCATGATGGCCGCAAAAACAAACAAAAAACAAACCCTGAGAGTTGGAGAGATTGATGTCACCATGAGAAGCTTTCACAAATAATAGTGTGCTATAGAGAAAACATGCTCAACTTCTCTAGCTAGATATATTAGAAATTAAGCTAGATAGATAGGATTTGAAGATAACTTCCCTAACATTAACAAAGTTCTTCTTTCTTGTCTTGTGTTTTTATTAAACAATTTATGTTATATTCTGTAGGAGATTTAGGAAGAAATATTTTAATTTTTGTTTCCCCCTTTTCCATTTTTTTATTTTTTGCGGGGCAATGGGGGTTAAGTGACTTGCCCAGGGTCACTCAGCTAGTAAGTGTCAAGTGTCTGAGGCCAGATTTGAACTCAGGTACTCCTGAATCTAGGGCTGGTGCTTTATCCACTGCGCCACCTAGCTACCCCCCCCATTTGTTTTTTATTTTATTTTCTGTAATTGTTTCTGACTGCTTTATGCTCTATTATATAGCCAGTTTTTGTAAAGGTAACAATTCAAAGGTGAGAAATATATATACTCTTTATGATTCCCATTCAGTAGTCATGGAACATCTAGTATATATAACTTTTCTAAAATTCTATTTAGTTTTAAAACTTCTTTCTTATTTATCATTTTATTACCTAATTGTCACTTGCCTCCTTTTATGTTTCAGAGATTCTGCCAAACTCTGGTTTTCTCAACAATGTTTGAAAATCCTCTATTCTATTAAAGTTCCATTTGCCCCCATAGAATTAAACTTGATTTTTCAGGATAAATTGTTCATAATTATAAATCTTTTTCTTTTGCCCATTGGTATATCATTCTAAGATTTTTCTTTCTTTTATAGTAGTTAATCCTAAGCCTTAAGTACTGTTGATTTGGGTTCCATACTCTCTTCCTGGCTAATTGCAATATTTTTTTTTCTTAAACCTGAAACCTTTGACTTTGGGCTATAAAATTTATGGCTGTGTTCAATTCAGGATTATTTTTTCAAGGGCTAACCAGTAGACTCTATTTTCATTTTACCCTATGGCCTAAGACTTCTTGGCCTTGCATTTTCCCTTCCTCTTTCTCTTTACTCACCTTTTGCCCCTTTCCTTTCTCTTTCCAACTGGGACTTCCTGTGTTGCCTAGACTAGAAGTGCAGCAGCCACTCAACAGGCACAACCTCACTCCTAACTGGCACAGAAATTGTTCCTACTCCGGGAGGCTCAAAATTGTGGTGGCAGACTCAGTGTGGATGTCCAATCAGCTTTAGCTCTACTGCAGCTCACAACTCTCAAACTCAAGTGGGTCAATACTATTACCATCCCCTAGCAGCAGAGATTACAACCCTATACCACTATGCCTGGCAGTAATTTTCTTTTATGATTTCTTGAAATGTAGTATATAAGTTTTTTTAGGTTGGTCATGGAATTCAGAAAGTCTAATACTAAATTCTCTTTCCTTGTCCTGTTTTCTAGGTCAATTGTTTTTGATAAGATGTCACTTGCCCTAATATTTTAGTCTTTTGATCTTGTTCTAATATTTTTTGTTGTCTTATTGAAGTTTTTTTCTCCATTCTCTTTTTCAAGGTGTTGATGACATGCTTTTGTCTTCTTTCTCATCTGTTTATTCTTCTTCCAAGTGTTGTAGTTGTATTTATTTATTTTTTAAAATCTTGCTTCAACTCTTTGTTTATGCTGTCTACTCTTGGAGTTCTGTGTGTGTGTGTGTGTGTGTGTGTGTGTGTGTGTGTGTGTGTTTTGTGGGGCAACGAGGGTTAAGTGACTTGCCCAGGGTCACACAGCTAGTGTCAAGTGTCTGAGGCTGGATTTGAACTCAGGTCTTCCTGAATCCAGGGCCGGTGCTTTGTCCACTGCGCCACCTAGCTGCCCTACTCTTGGAGTTCTTAAAGTTAATACATTCTTTATTTTTTTTCTGAGATTCTGCTTATGATTATTTCAGAGTTATTTCCTTCCCTGAAATTTTATCTTGGAATTTTGTTGACTCATAGAAATTTTTCATTGTGGTAGGAGTTTTATTCTGTTTGCCTATATCTGTAGTTTCAGTTCTTGGGTGAGGACTTTGTTCCAGAGCCAGCTTTATACCTCATGCATTATTGAGAGGAATCATTAGGTCTCTAGCTTGTCTCCTGCTAAAGTCCTGGTGTAAGATATTGTCTTACTGAGGCTAAGTCCTGCTCCTATCGCACTTTGGAAGCTGTAGCCTTCTAGTTCCTGTATTCCATACGCTGCCCTCTCCTCCCGACTCCCCCCCCCCTTACCCATATTCTCTTTTTATCCTAGGTGTGTTTATTAGCAAAAGTATTTCCATTTCATTTAATAGAAATTAATTTACCTTTAGTGATTGCTTCTATCATTTGTTTAATTAAGAATTCTCCCCCTGGCCATATCTGTGAAAGGTACTTGATTTAATATTCTTCTAATTTTTTATGGTTGTGATTTTTTTTTTAACATATAAGGTATTTTATTTTTTCCGTTACATGTAAAGATAGTTCTCAACTTTTGTTTATACAAGCTTTACAATTTCAGATTTTTCTCCCCCCCTCCCCTCCCTCCCCTCCCTCCCCCCCTCCCCTAGACAGCAGGTAATCTGATATAGGTTATGTCTATATATCTATATATCTATATACATATACATATATATCTATACACACACATATACACACATAATAACATTAATCCTATTCCTGCATTAATCCTGTTATAAGAGAAAAAATCAGAGCAGTAATGCAAAACCTCAAAATAGAAAAAAAAAAAAACAACAGCACCCAAAACAAAAGAAATAGTATGGTTCAATCAGCATCTATACTCCACAGTTCTTTTTTTTTTTTTTTTTTTGCCTTGGATTTGGAGATCCTCTTCTATCACGAGTTCCCTGGAACTCTTCTGTACCATTGCATTGGTGAGAAGAATGTAGTCCATCACAGTAGGTCAACACTCAATGTTGATGATATGTGTACAATGTTCTTCTGGTTCTACTCATCTCACTCATCATCAGCTCACGTAAGACCCTCCAGGTTTCTCTGAACTCCTCCTGCTCATCATTTCTTACAGCACAATAGTATTCCATTGTATTCATATATATGGTTGTGATTTTTAAGGTCAAGTACTCATTTTGAGCTTCTGGTGGCATATAATATAAATATTGGTTTAAATCTAGTTTCTGCCAAACTATTTTCCAGTTTTCCCAGCAGTTCTTGTCAAATAAGAAGTTCTTCCCCAATTAATAGATTTATTGAATTCCTGGTTGGTTTTCAGTTTCTGGTTCACCTTTATTTAGTTTGATTTGCTTTCTATTTCTTTTTTAAAAACAAGTATCACATAGTTTGGATGATTATTGCTTTTTTTTTTCTTTTCTATTTGCAGGGCAATGAGGGTTAAATGACATGCCCAGGGTCACACAGCTATTAAGTGTCAAGTGTCTGAGGCTGTATTTGAACTCAGGTCCTCTGAATCCAAGGCCAGTGCTTTATCCACTGCGCCACCTAGCTGCCCCTGATTATTGCTTTATAATGTCATTTTAGGTCTGGTAATTCTTCATTCCTACTTTTTCATTATTTTCTGTGAGATTCTAGATCCAGAATCCTTAACCTTTTTTTGTGTTTTGGGAATTTTTGACAGTCTGGTGAAGCCTGTGGACTCCTCAGAATAATGTTATTAAATGCATAAAATAAACTACATAGGATTACAAAGGAAACCAATTATATTAAAATATAGTTATCAAAATATTTTTTAAAAAACAAGTTGATAGACCCTAGGTTAAGAACCCTTATTTGGGACCTTTTTTTTTTCTTCAAATGAATTTTGTTTTCTTGTCTAATTCTATATCTTATCCTCATTGGTAGGTGGATTGGCATAGCACAAAATCTGTTAATTTAGGTAGTATTGTCATTTTTTTTTTATCATTTTGATATGGCCTAGGCATGAACACCAGATATTCTATTAGTTATTTATGTCATTTTTTCTTTAAAGAGTCTCTCATTCATGGAGAAGATAAAAGGACCCACATGTACAAAAATATTTATAGCTGCTCTTTTTGTGGTAGCAAGTAATTGGAAATTGAGGGGTTGCCCATCAATTGGGGAATGGTTGAACAAGTTGTGGTAATTGAATTTAATGGAATTCTATTGTGCTGTAAGAAGTGATGAGCAGGAGGAGTTCAGAGAAACCTGGAAGGACTTGCATGAACTGATGATAAGTGAGATGAGCAGAACCTGTAATGATTGGAATGATACCACCTGCTGGAGACTTACTGTAGAAAAGTTCCGCCATGAGGTGAAGGTCTTTGAGGGCAAGACCATGCATATTTTCTTTGGTGTCAGGAAGTGACGTTTGCTGGTGGGAGGAAGAAGGGGGAGCCTGGCACTCTGACTAGGGCTTTTTCCTGTGGACTCTGGCGGAGAGCAGAGCTAGAAATGTGCTCTCCCTTTGAAAGATAGATGAATGTAGGCCTTTCTCTCTTTACCAAATTCTTATTCTCCTTAATAAATGCTTAAAAGTCTAACTCTTGCTAAAGCTTATAATTTATTGGCGACCACTCAGATATTTTAGACAGACTAGCTAGAATTTTAGCTTTAACAAACCAGAAGAACATTATACATAGTATCATCAACATTATGCGTTGATCAACCGTGATAGACTAGATTCTTCTCACCAACACAACGGTACAAGAAAGTTCCAAAGGATTCATGATGGAAAAGGCTCTACAAATCCAGAAAAAAAAAAACAACTATGAAATATGGATGCTGATTGAACCATACTATTTCTTTTGTTTTTGGTGCTGTTGTTTTTCTTTTTTTGAGGTTTTTCCTTTTTGCTCTGATTCTTCTCTTATAACATGACTAATGCAGAAATATGTTTAATGTTATACACACACACACACACACACATATATATATATATATATGTATATAACCTATATCAGATTACCTGCTGTCTAGGGGAAGGGGGGAGGGAGAGAGAAAAATTTGAAATTAGAAATCTTATATAAAATGTTGAAAACAAAAAAAAAGAGTCTCATAATTGTATCTATATAAGTTTTAGAGTGTGCATTGGTGAGTTGATTCTCAGGTGTTTTATACATTTTTTAGTTATTTTGAATGATACTTCCCTTTCTATCATTTCCTCTTAGATTTATAATTTTATTATTGCTATTTAGAAATACTTTTGATGCGTGAGTTTTTTTTAAAATTTGGTCACTCTAGGGAGAGAAGAGAGAAGGAAATAAGCATTTACAGAGTTCCTACTATATGCTGGGCACTGTGCTAAGCACTTTTACAAATATTACCCCATTTGATCCTCAGAACAACCCTACAAGGTAGGTGCTATTATTATCCCCATTTTATATCTGAGAAAACTGAGGTAAACAGGAGTTAATTGGCTTTCCCAGGGTTATACAGCTAATAAGTGTCTGAGGCTGGATTTAAATTCAGGTCTTCCTGACTCCAGACCCAGCATTCTATTTATTGCACCACCAGCTGGCTTTACTCTATTAATTTTATCATTAATTTCTTTGTTGATTGTTGGGTATTTTTATATAAATCATCACCACCAACAACAATTAGATCTAGTTTTATCTTTGACAGGGTTTATACCTTTAATTTATTTATCTTGGTCTATTACAAGTTAGTATTTCTAGTTCTATCTCAGATAACAGTGGAGACAAGTGGAGCATCATCGCTTCCTCCCTGTATTTATTAGAACTAATATTGTTTTCCCCTTATAGATGATATTAGCTTTGATTGGAATAGGGAGGGGTTCACTGGATTTACCTTACTTCCAAAGGGGTTCATGAAAGAAAGTAATTAAGAACTTCTGTATTAAGGAGTCACCTATAGCCCCAAGAGGTTATGTGACTTGCCTGGAGTTATACAGCTATGTCAATGAGTAGCAGAATTTGTACCCAAATCTTCTTGGCTCTGAGGCTAGCTCTTAGCCACTATACCATGCTGCCTCTTAACTAGATATGCTTTATCATATTAAAAATGCTTTTTTATTCCTATATTTTATAGAGTTTTAAAAATATAAATGAGTTGCATTTTCATCAAAAGTTTGTTAATTGTTTTCTTAATGTTGAAACATCCTGATATCCACAGTTCAAATCCAACTTGATCACAGTCAATACTTTTATTTTGTTTTGTTTTGTTTTTGAGAGGCAGTGGGGGTTAAGTGACTTGCCCAGGGTCACACAGCTAGTAAGTGTTAAGTGGCTGAGGCCGGCTTTGAACTCGGGTCCTTCTGAATCCAGGGCCCGTGCTTTATCCACTGTGCCACCTAGCTGCCCCCCACAGTCAATACTTAAAAAAAATAGATCCCTACAGTTTTTTTGTCAGTATTTAAAATTTTTTTTTACAATTGATTATCATTAGTGAAACTGATCTTAAGTCCTCTATCTTTGCTTTATCCTTCTTTTTTTTAGGACCATATCTCATAAGACATTTGGTAGAGTGTTTTCTTCCTTAAGTCATCTAATATAGATATTATACGCACTCATACAGTATAGATAGTATCTCTTAATTCTTAATTCATATAGTACAGATATACCATGTGTCTAAAACCAAAATCATTATCTTTCCTTTACCCATGTTCTGTTTTGTGGTATCTTCACCTTCTTATTCTTACTCATTCCATCTATCCACTAGGTTACCACATCTTGTATTTCTGTCTCTGCTTGTATCTATACTCATCTCAACCTGGTTTAGGTGCTTATTACCTCTTACTTCTATTATTGCTGTAGCCCCCCCCCCGCCTCCCGCCCCAATTGATCTCCTTGCTTCAGGGCTCTCCACTGCAATCCATGCTCCAAAAAGCTATTAAATGGATTTTCCTAAACCATAAATCCAACTCTATCACTTCCCTACTCAGTATACTCCAGTGGTTCTCTATTACCTTTAGAATCAAATAAAAACTCCTATGTTTGGAATGTACTTACTCCTTACTTCCATCCCTTAGAATCCACTGTTTTCTTGGGGTTCAGCTTGAGCATCATCCATACGAGGCCTTTCCTCATTTCCCCAACTACTCTTCTCCCCTCCTCCCCCATCACTTAGTATTTATTTATATGCACTTACATACATAAATATATACATACACATATACATATGTATATATATGTTGTCTCGTTTAACCAAATTGTAAGATCCTTGAAGACAGACTGTTTTCATTTTACTCCTTGTATTCCTAGCACTGGGCAGCTAGGTTATTCATTGGATAGAGTACCTGGCTTGAAGTCAGGAAGACTCATCTTTCTGAATTCATATTTGGCCTCAGATACTTACTAGCTGTGTGATTCTGGGCAAGTCATTTAACTGTTCACCTCAGTTTCTTCAGATATTAAATGAGCTGGAGAAGGAAATGGCAAACCACTCCAGTATCTTTGCCAAGAAAACCCCAAATGGGGTCACGAAGACTCAGACAGGACTGAAAATGACTGAACGACACCATTCCCAACACCAAACACAGTGCTTGTCATGGAATTGGTGCTTAATAAATGCAATTGATAATTATCCTTTAACAATTTGACAGAACTCAGCAGTAAATCCATCTGAACTAGGGTTTTTTCCCCTTTGGTAGTTTATCCACTACATGTCTAATTATGGAATAGATATTTTCTTGACTATTTCAAGAAACTGTGGTTTTATCAGTGTGGGTTAGGGTCAGACCTCCGCCACAGGAGATCGCTCCTCCTCCGTGCCTTGATAGACAGTCTTTATGAGTTGTGCTGGCCAAAAAATTTTATTACTTGTTGGTTTGTCTTCTAGGTAGCGTTGGAAGGGATCTCGGAGAACATCTCGTTCATTCACTTCATTTTATGGTTGAGACAATTGAGGTCCATGGGATGAACTAACTAGCTTAGGGTCCCATAGATAATAAACACTAGAGCTGAGATTTGAAACCAGGTTCTGTGAAGCCAGTGCTGTTTCTATCACATCTTCCTAGTTACAAGTTGTCTACCTAGTGACAAGTCTCCTGAACTTAGCTAGCTTCATACTCAGATGAATACAGTCCATTATTTATTTATTTATTTTTTTGCTGGGCAATGGGGGTTAAGTGACTTGCCCAGGGTCAAACAGCTAGTAAGTCAAGTGTCTGAGGCTGGATTTGAACTCAGGTACTCCTGAATCCAAGGCCGGTGCTTTATCCACTGCGCCACCTAGCCGCCCTCGGATACAGTCCATTATTAAAAGCCTTTCCATCTTAGTTGGACTTGGCAAGTTATACTCTAGTGGCACAGCCTGTGAGAACCTAGTGTCAACCCTAAGTCACATTGTGGTGGAAGAGTAGGGACTTCCTGGGAAAAATAAACATTGTGGCTGGAAGAATTGCCAGCTAATAGATTTCATATCTATCTATCATTATATACTTAGTTATCATATGTTTTATGGTGTTTTAGCCTTTCTTTGTATCCCTAGGGCTTAGCACAGTGCCTGGCACATAGCAAACACTCAATAAAGGCTTGTTGGCTGACTGATGTGAAATATGGACAAAGCATTTGGGGAAGAAATAGTTTGGAGAAGAATGCCATAGGTGATTAAATATTTTAAAACATTGAAGGGAAGTGTGGCATCATGTAGAGTTAATTTTGGAGTCAAGGAGACCTAAGTTCAAGTCTTGCCTGTCACTGGTTCTGTGACTGTGGCAAACCATTTAACTTCTCAGTGTCCCAGGCAACTCTCCATGATATGCAGTTGGATGGAGAACCCATAGAACTGGTCTGTCAGTACATAGAACTTGGACAAACAGTGTGGGTAGACCTAGAATTGACCAGGAAAAGAGTGGAATGGATTACTGTGGATAAAGTATCAAGAATTTTTAATGACCATAAGCTTCTCCTTGAAACAAAGGTCCATCTTTTTTAATAGGGATCTTTACTCGTGGAACACAACAATCGCCAAAGAATGCTAGTTCATGGGATTGGTTTCCAAGATTTAGAAGCCAGATCTTCCCAAAAGAGTATCCAAGTTGTTTTTTTGTTCAACTTAACCAGGATATGGGATAAATCCCTGAGTCACATAATCAGAAAAAATATCAGAGATGGAAGAGATCACAGATTTCATTCAGTTACACTACTACGCAAATTTATGATGTAGTGGATTGGACACCTGCCTTGGAGTCAGAAAGACTGGGCTCAAATCTAGTTTCATATATTAACCAGCTTTTTTACCCTGGGCAAGTATTTTTTAAGAAGATTGGGGGGGGGTTATTATGATGAAATTAATTTTTAATTAAAATTTTTTTAACTAACATTTTTATTTAAAATTTTGAATTTCAAATTCTATCTCTCCCTCTTTTCCTCCTTCCTCTCTTCCCTCCCTGAGGCAGTAAAAATCAGATATAGGTTATGCATGTACAATTATGTAAAACATTTCTATATTTGTCATTTTATATAAGAAGACTCAGATAAAAGAAAAGAAAGAAAATGAAAAACAGTATACTTCAGTCTGTGTTCAATCAATATCAGTTATTTCTCTGGAGTTGAATAGTATGCTTCATCATTAGTATTTTGGGATTGTCTTTGATTATTGTATGGCTGGGAATAGCTAAGTCATTCACAGTTCTTCATAAAACAATATTGCTGTTACTGTGTACAACGTTCTCCTGCTTCTGCTGTTCACTTCACTATACATCATTTCAAGTAAGTCTTTCTAGGTTTTTCTGAAATCATCCTGCTTGTCGTTTCCTATGGCACAATAATATTCCATTACAATCATATACCACAGCTTGTTTAGCCATTCTCCAATTGATGGGCATCCCTTTGATTTCCAGTTCTCAGTCACCACAAAAAGAGCTGCTATAAATATTTTTGTACAAATAGGTCCTTTTCCCGATGTCTTTGGGATATAAAACTAGGAGTGGTATTGCTGAATCAAAGGGTATGCACAATTTTATAGCCCTTTGGACATAGTTCCAAATTGCTCTCCAGAATGGTTGGATCAGTTCACAACTCCACCAACAGTGGATTAGTCTCTCAGTTTTCCCATAGATACTCCAACATCCAGCAGTTTCCTTTTTTGCCATTTTAGCTTCTCTGATAGGTGTGAGGTGATTCCCAAGAGTTGTTTTAATTTGCATTTCTCTGATTAATAGTGATTTAGAGCATTTTTTTATATGACTATAAATAGCTTTGATTTCTTTGTCTGAAAACTGTCTGTTCATATCCTTTGACCATTTCTCAATTGGGGAATGACTTGGATTCTTATAAGTTTGAAGCAGTTCTTTATACATTTGAGAAATGAGGCCTTTCTCAGTGATACTTGTTACAAAAATTCTTTCCCAGTTTTCTGCTTTCCTTGTGCTTTTGGTTGCATTGGTTTTGCTTGTGCAAAAGCTTTTTTTCATTTTATATAATCATAATTATCTATTTTACATTTTGTAATGTGTTCTATATCTTCTTTGGTTCTAAATTCTTCCTGTCTGTAAATTTGACAGATAAACTGTTCCATCCTCTCTTAATTCACTTATGCTATCACCCTTTATGTATAAATCATGAACTTAATTTTACTTTATTTTGGTATATGGTGAGAGATATTGATCTATACATAGTTTCTGCCATACTGTTTTCCAGTTTTCCCAGCAGTTTTTGTCAAATAATGAATTTTTGTTCCAATCTTTGAATTTATCATATACTAGATTACTATAGTCATTTACCATAGTTCAATTCATGCCTATTCTATTTCACTGATCCACTGCTCTATTTCTTAGTCAGTACCAGATTGCTTTGATAATTACTGCTTTATAATACAGTTTGAGATCTGGTATGGTTAAACCACCTTCTTTGGTATTTTTTCTCATTGATTCCCTTGATATCCTTGAGCTTTTGTTCTTCCAGATGCATTTTGTTATTATTTTTTCTAGGTCTTTAAAATGATTTTTTTATAGTTTGATTGGTATGGTAGTAAATAAATAGATTAATTTAGGTAGGATTGTCATTTTTATTATGTTGGCTCAGCCTATCCCTGTGCAATTAATATTTTCCCACTTGTTTATTGGGCAGGTCTTTAATCTCTCAGTGTCAGTTTTTTCATGTACAAAATGAGGGACTTGAACCATAGTTTCTAAGGTCCTTTCTAGCTTCAGTTTTGTGATTCTATGATTTCTGAGGAATGGTTCATCATCCAGCCTCTGACTGCAGACCTCTGGTGACAGAAGTTTACTCCCTGATGTACCCAATCAATATTTTTTAGACACCTCTAATGGTTAGGAAGTTTTGCCTTCTGTTAAGTAAAAAACTTGCCTCCTTGCCACTTCTACTTATCCCTCTTAGCTCTCCTCTGGGGTCAAGTAGTCAAGACAAGTCAACAAGCATTTATTAAGTTCTTTATTATGTGTCAGACACTTTACTAAGTGGTGGGCATACAAATAAAGTTAAAAAGTAGTTACCCTGCCCTCAGGGAGCTCACAATCTAACAGGGGAGACAACCTACAAAGAATAAAGGCAAGATAAATTGGAAATAATTTCAGAATAAAGGCACTAATAGTAGCAGAAACCCATATCTAACCTCTTTTCCAAGGGGTAGTTCTTTAATTTTTGAAGATACCCGCCTTGCCAGTCAATCGACTAGCATTTATTAGATATTTTCTATGTGCAAAGCACTGTGCTAAGCTCTGGAATACAAATACAAGCAGAAAGTAAAACAGTTCCTGCCGTTGAGAAGTTTATATTCTAATAGGAGAAGACATAAGGAAGCTAAAAGGGGAGGGAGTAGAGAGGAGACAAAAGTACTCTGTTCAGTTCAGAAACATGGTAGAGTAAGTCTGGAATGGAACCTGGGGTAGAAGGGTGCCCTCCTTAAATGGAGGTTCTAAGAGAAGCCATCCAATCAGAGGGAAGAAGCTGCTGCTTCACAGGGTATTTCTGTGGTGTGGATTCTCAAGCTGAGGTGAGCTTCAGGATGAAGAGCTGGAACATGGTAGAGGAAGTCCTGAGTGCAACTGAGACTCTTTTCCAACAGATAGTTTTTCCCATTTTTGAAGATACTACTAATCCCTCCTAGCCACACAAGTAGTCTCTTCTCCAGGCTGAATTTCCTTAAATAAATCCTCCATGGTGCATCCACTCAGTATGGTGGGAACTTTGTCTAAGTCTCTCATCATGTGCCAGTTATGACAGTGCAACCCATATATTTTTTCATCTATTCTACCTTACTCTCATTATATAAACATCCCTCCTCCTTCTCTGGTCAAACCAGTCTTTGATAATATCTTTTATGGGCCCAATTCGTCATTAGAAATATGCTGTGGGGGGCAGCTAGATGGCGCAGTGGTTAAAGCGCTGACCCTGGATTCAGGAGTACCTGAGTTCAAAATCCAGCCTCAGACACTTAACACTTACTAGCTGTGTGACTCTGGGCAAGTCACTTAACCCCCATTGCCCCGCAAAAAAAAAAAAAAAAAAAAGAAATATGCTGTGGTCTATTTTCATCCACCACATGTATCTTCATTGCCCTTTGGTACCCTGTAATTTTAATTTCTCAGAGGTTGTACAGTATTATGTGATTTGAAACCATATTACTTTACTGGAAGAATATTGGTATTAAAAAGATGGATTTTTGTATTAGAGAAGCTTGGAGTGATTGAAGCTACTGCACAATTTTCCAAATGCAGTGCAGCCTGTTCTCTTCTTCCTATTCAATTTCTTACCTAGCTGCAGTGTCTGTGTTAAGTTATATCTACTGATGGCCAACCTTTATGAGTTGTCCGTATAGCTATTTAATAATCTGGACAAAATAAGCATTCTTTATGCACTTGAGTTTTTTTGTTTGTTTTTTCCTTTGTGAACAGTTAGGCCAAACTCTTGAATGATTATGGATTTCATTTAAGAAGCTCTCTAATATTTCAGGGCTTGATGCCATCAGTCACAGGGTCATCTACAAACAGGGGCATCTGGAGAACCTAATCATTTATAGAGAGAACCTCTCCCATTTGGACTTTGCACTGGATGCCCTTCATGAGGAAGGTACCCTTTTTGCAAGTATGTCTCTCTGTTTTATGATTGCTCTGATATTAATAATCAAAGGATTGCCAGACAAACTTATATAACACCTCAGCGATGGTGATGTTTAGAGTACAATGATGTGGCTCCACCCTTATTAGTAGAGAAAATATTTTATAAAAATCTTGACAGATATTTCTATTTTTTGTCTGTTCTCTTTCCTGTTTCATCCTTAAGTACTCCTTGAATGATCTGGATTAATTGGATTTAGTGCCAGGCTTTCTGTAAACTCATTTTTTTTTTCTCTATTACCTTTTATTAGGTAATTGTGAGGATGTCTTCCTCACAATTTTACAAATGAATTTATATTGTAAATTGATGTTGCTCTTAGATGCCATGTCTGTCTGCTTGGCAAAGAGATTGTGTCGGATGAGATAATTGCTTGACTCTTTTGGCCTCCCAGTTGTAGCAATTGCTTTTCCTCAGTTAAATGTCTATAATTAGTGGTGAATATTCATGTTGATATCAATTCTTTTATCCCTTTCCCATTTTCCTACAATAATAGTTTTTCAATAGACAAAAAAAAAGCAGTTTGGTAGCATATTATAGCTTTTCTTTTTGTTATTCTAATTGAATGTTAATTTTAACCTTTATTTTCACAAGTCCATGGTTTTAATATAAAAAGTTGGGTGATTTAGAAATGACTCCTACAGAGGAACTGGTTTTTCCTGCCCAGGGTATAGTCAGTTTCATTTTATATGTTGTCAAATACCGTCTTACTATTTTTATGAAAAAATTATTTGTAATATATGTGCAGGTTTTTGTATAGTTCATAAGCCTTGGGCCTCTTTTGTTTTTAGACCTTGAGCCATGATTTCTTTCTTTCTTTCTTCCTTTCTTTCTTTCTTCCTTTCTTTCTTTCTTCCTTTCTTTCTTTCTTCCTTTCTTCCTTCCTTCCTTCCTTTCTTCCTTTCTACCTTTCTTTCTTTCTTTCTTTCTTTCTTTCTTTCTTTCTTTCTTTCTTTCTTTCTTTCTTTCTTTCTTTCTTTCTTTCTTTCTTTCTTTTTCTTTTTTTTTTTTTAGGGAGGCAATTGGGGTTAAGTGACTTGCCCAGGGTCACACAGGTAGTAAGTGTTAAGTGTCTGAGGCTGGATTTGAACTCAGGTCTTCCTGACTCCAGGGCCAGTGCTCTATCCACTGTACCACCTAGCTGCCCCAAGCCATGATTTGTAACATATTTTTCACAGTCCTGCCCTGTGCCTGGCTATGAATTGAAGTCATGAAATATTGAAGTATGTGTTCATTTAATTTGGAGTATCTTGTCACATTTTTCATGTATTTTCTCTTCATTCCCAGTGTCTGCAACTAACTTTGGCACATAAGCTTCATTTACTATCATGGTGGTCTTTTTGCTTATGCTCAAAGTAGTACCGTGTGAGAAGAACAGTTGTCCATGAAATGGATGTTTCTCACTGCCTTTAAACATAAACATAAAACCCGGTTTCCAACTGTTGTGTTTCTGTAAGACCTCCTTCCATTCAGCTACAACTTATTTGTTTTTTAAGTATTTTATTATTTTCCAGTTACATATAAGGATAGTTTTCAACATTTCTTTTCACAGGATTTTTAGTTCCAAATTTTTTTTTCTCCCACCCTACCTTCCCTTCCTCTTCCCCAAGAAGGAAAGCAGTCTGATATAGGTTGTATATGTACAATCACATTAAACATATTTCTACATTAGTCATCTTGTGAAAGAAGAATCAGAGCACAAGGGAAAAACCTCAAAAAAGAAGGAAAAAAAAACAGTCCAGAAGTAGAAACAGTACAGTTCAATCTGCATTCATAATTCACAGTGGTTTTTTTTTTTTTCTGGATGTTGAGAACATCTTCTATCATGAGTTCTTTGAGACTGTTTTGGATCGTTGCACTGCTGAGAAGAGCCAAGTCTATCACCATTGTTCATCCCACAATGTTGCTGTTACTGTGTACAGTGTTCTAGTTCTGCTCCTTTCAGTCACCATCAGTTCATGTAAGTTCTTCCAGGTTTCTCTGAACTCCTCCTGCTCATTGTTTCTTACAGCACAATAGTATTCCATTACATTCATATACCACAACTTGTTTAGCCATTCCCCTATTGATGGGCATTCCCTTGATTTCTAATTCTTTGCCACCACAAAGAGAGCTGCTATAAATATTTTTGAACATATGGGTCTTTTTCCCTTTTCTATGGTCTCTTTAGGATACAGACAGTGGTAACACTGGGTCAAAGGGTATGAACAGTCCCACAGCCTTTTGGGCATAGTTCCAAATTCCTCTCCAGAATGGTTGGATCAGTTTACAGCTCCACCAACAATGCATTAGTGTTCCAATTTTTCCACAACTTCTCCAACATTCATTATTTTCCTTTTTTGTCATATTAGCCAATCTGATAGGTGTGAGGTGGTACCTCAAAGTTGTTTTAATTTTCATTTCTCTGATTAATAGTGATTTAGAGCATTTTTTCATATGGCAATAGATAGCTTTGACTTCTTCAACTGAAAACTGTTTGTTCATATCCTTTGACCATTTCTCAATTGGGAAATGACTTGTATTCTTATAAATTTGATTTAGTTCCCTATATATTTTAGAAATGAGGCCTTTATCAGAAATACTGGATGTAAAAATTGTTTCCCAGTTTTCTGCCTCCCTTCTAATTTTGGCTGCAGTGCTTCTGTTTGTACAAAACCTTTTAAAAATAATGTAATCAAAATCATCCATTTTGCATTTCATAATATTCTCTTATCTCTTGTTTGGACATAAATTGTTTGCCTCTCCATAGATCTGAGAGGTAAGCTATTCCTTCCTCTCCTAATTTATCCATGGCATCACCCTTTATGTCTAAATCACGTACCCATTTTGACCTTATTTTTGTATACAGTACAAGATGTTGTTCTATGCCTAGTTTCTGCCATACTATCTTCCAGTTTTCCCAGTAGTTTTTGTCAAATACTGAGTTCCTATCCCAGAAACTGAAGTCTCTGGGTTTATCAAACAGTACATTACTATAGTCATTTACTACTGTGTTTCCTGTGCCTAACCTATTCCATTCATCTACCACTCTATTTCTTAGCCAGTACAAAATAGTTTTGATGACTGTCGCTTTATAATATAGCTTCAAATTTGGTATGGCTAGCCCACCTTCCCATGCATTTTCTTTTCATTAGTTCCCTTGATATTCTTGACTTTTTGTTTTTCCAGATGAATTTTGTTATGATTTTTTCTAACTCTGTAAAATAATTTTTAGATAGTCTGATTGGTATGGCACCGAATAGGTAAATTAATTTAGGTAGAATTGTCATTTTTATTATATTAGCTCAGCCTACCCATGAGCAATTGATATTTTTCCAATTACATAACTCTGATTTTATTTGTATGAAGTGTTTCTCAGTTGTGTTCATAGAGTTCCTGGGCTTGTCTTGGCAGGTAGACTACCAAGTGTTTTATATTGTCTACTGTTACTTTAAACGGAATTTCTTTCTATCTCTTGCTGCTGAGCTTTGTTGGTCATGTATAGAAATTCTGATGATTTATGTGGGTTTATTTTATATCCTCCAACTTTGCTAAAGTTGTTAATTGTTTCAAGCAGTTTTTTAGTTGATTCTTTAGGATTCTCTAAGTATACCATTATATCATCTGCAAAGAGTGAAAGTTTTGTTTTCTCCTTTTCTATTCTAATTCCTTTCATTTCTTTTTCTTCTCTTATTGCTATAGCTAACATGTCTAGTACAATATTAAATAATAGAGGTGATAATGGACACCCCTGTTTCACCCCGATCTTATTGGGAATGCCTCTAACTTATCCCCATTACATATGTTTGCTGATGGTTTTAGGTAGATACTGCTTAAGATTTTAAGGAAAGCTCCACCTATTCCTATGGTCTCTAGTTTTTTTTAAATAGGAATGAGTGTTGTATTTTGTCAAAAGCTTTCTCTGCAACTATTGAGATAATCATATGATTTTGGTTAGTTTTGTTATTGATGTGGTTGATTATATTAATAGTTTTTCTAATGTTGAACCAGCCCTGCATTCCTGGTATAAATCCCACCTGGTCACAGTGTGTTATCCTGGTGATCACTTGCTGTAATCTCCTTGCTAATATTTTATTTAAGATTTTTGCATCGATATTCATTAGGGAAATTGGTCTGCAATTTTCTTTCTCTGTTTTGGCTCTGCATGCTTTAGGTATCAGCACCATATTTGAGTCATAAAATTAATTTGGCAGAACTCCTTCTTCACCTATTTTTCCAAATAGCTTGTATAGTATTGGAATGAATTGTTCTTTAAATGTTTGGTAGAATTCACTTGTAAACCCATCTGGCCCTGGAGATTTTTTCTTAGGGAGTTCATTAATGGCTTGTTCAATTTCTTTTTCTAAAATGGGCCTATTTAAGGATTTTATTTCCTCTTCAATTAACCTGGGCAATTTGTATTTTTGCAAATATTCATCCATTTCATTTAGATTGTCAAATTTATTGGCATACAGTTGGGCAAAATAGCTCCTAATTATTGCTTTGATTTCTACTTCATTGGTGGTGAAATCACCCCTTTCATTTTTGATACTGGTAATTTAGTTTTCTTTCTTTTTTTTTAAATCAAATTAACCAAAGGTTTATCTATTTTATTGTGTTTTTTTTTTCACAAAGCCAGCTCTTAGTTTTATTGATTAATTTTCCAGTTTTCTTCATTTTAATTTTATTAATTTCTCCTTTGATTTTCAGGATTTCTAATTTAGTATTTAGTTGGGGATTCTTAATTTCTTCTTTTTCTAGCTTTTTTAGTTGCATGCCCAATTCATTGATCTCCTCTTACTCTTTTTTATTCATGGAAGCATTTAGGGATATAAAATTTCCCCTAAGCACTGCTTTGGCTGCATCCCATAGGTTTTGGTATGTTGCCTCATTATTGTCATTCTCTTGGATGAAGTTATTGATTGTTTCTATGATTTGTTGTTTGGCCCACTCATTCTTTAGGATGAGATTGTTTAGTTTCCAATTAATTTTCAGTCTACCTTTCCATGGCTCTTTATTACATGTAATTTTTATTGCATCATGATCTGAGAAGATGCATTTACTATTTCTGCCTTTCTACATTTGACTATAAGGTTTTTGTGCCCTAATAACATGGTAAATTTTTTAGTATGAGCCATGTGCCGCTGAGAAAAAGGTATATTCCTTTCTATCCCCATTCAGTTTTCTCCAGATATCTGTCATACCTAACTTTTCTAATATTCTATTCACCACTTTAACTTCTTTCTTATTTATTTTGTGGTTAGATTTATCTAATTCTGACAGGGGAAGTTTCAGATCCCCCACTAGTATAGTTTTGCTGTCTATTTCCTCTTATAACTCATTTAACTTCTCCCCTAAGAATATGGATGCTATACCACTTGGTACATTCATGTTTAGTATTGATATTACTTCATTATCTATCATACCTTTTAGCAAGATGTAGTTTCCTTCCTTATCTCTTTTAATTAGATCTATTTTTGCTTTTGATTTGTGAGAGTTGGAATAGCGCCCCCTGCTGGAAGGAACATTTTGTGAGCTCGGGCCTGAGGACAAGCCATGTGGCCTTGGCATCAGGAAGTGACATTTGCTCATGGGTACTGTCAGTCAAAGCTACCAGCTCCAATTTGCTTGGAGTTTTGCGTGTGTGTGTGTGTGTGTGTGTGTGTGTGTGTGTGTGTGTGTGTGTGTGTGCGTGTGTGTGTGTGTGTGTGTACGACCCTGTTTCTGTTTTTGCAGGAGGCTTCTCGGACAAAGAAGGGGCTAGGGGCTCTTTCTTTTGCCAGGACCTCGTGTGGAGTAGAGGAGAGATGCTGGTTCCCTTAGATAGATAGATGAAGGCATCCTGACCTCTTTCTCTCTCCTCACCAAATTCTTATGCTCCTTAATAAATACTTAAAAGTCTAAACTCTTGCTAAAGCTTATAATTTATGGTGACCACTCATTAGGTTTTTAGACAGTTTAGCTAGAATTTTAGCCACCTTACAGATAGCAACTTTGTAGCTTTGTCTGAGATAAGAATTGCTGCCCCTGTTTTTTTGATGTCAGCTGAAGCATAATATATTTTGCTCTAACCTTTTACCTTTACTTTGTGTGTCTGCTTCAAATGTGTTTCTTGTAAACAACATATTGTAGGATTCTGATTTTTAATCCACTCTGCTATTCACTTCCTTTTTTTTTTTTTTTGGAGAAGGGAATGAAATACACCCCTTTTCAGTCATGGGGGGAAAGGGGAAGAAACCCCGCACCTCTAAAGGATAATGATCTCGAGTCTTTTCTCAGCCCCCGGGGTATAGAAAAATTGGAAAAAAAGATGGGGCAAGGAAAAGAGAACCCAGCCTAAGGGATGGAGACTGTATAGCTTCATGATGAAGCTGTCTGCTGTTGCTCCAAGGCTTTTTTCTGTTTTTCAGTAGCAGCAGCCAAGGCCTCAGCCAGCTTATCCTCAGGCATCATGTTCAGCACCTTCAGGGCAAAGAGCAGCTGGTGCTTGGCAGTGCTGATGAAGGCATTGCTAAGGAAGTTGGGGAACCCACTAACTCGATCCTTCTGGGTGTACAGGGGAACCCGGACCAGGCCCAGCACCAGAACTGAGAAACGCATAGGGACCCGCCTGAACAACTGTCCGGGATTGGCCGCATACATCATGGTGTGGCAAGAGTGGCTCCAGCCCGGTCTGAGAAGCATAGCCTCCTAGCGGCTGATCTGCTTTAGCTCTGGCACCTGCGAAGCCAACATCTTGCCCACCAGGATGCAGCACGCTGAGGCAGCAGAGAAGTAGGCGCAGCCCCACCCCCTTATTCACTTCCATTTTATGGGAGATTTCATCCCATTCACATTCACAGTTAAGATTATTAACTGTTTATTTCCCTCCACCCTCTTTTTCCCTTTGTTTGTACTCTTTTTCCTTCTTTCACCCTATTCCTCTTGACCAGTATTTTGGGCTTTTTTGTTTTGTTTTTTGTGGGTTTTTTTTTTGTTTTTTGTTTTTTTTGGTAAGGCAATTGAGGTTAAGTGACTTGCCCAGGGTCACAGAGCTAGTAAGTGTTAAATGCCTGAGGCCAGATTTGAACTCAGGTCCTCCTGACTCCAGGGCCAGTGCTCTATCCACTGCACCACCTAGCTGCCCCTTGACCAGGGTTTTGCTTCTAACCACTGCCTCCTTCACTCTGCCCTCCCTTTTATCAGTTCCCCTTCTTCTTCTTGTCCCTTCCCCCTTCTGCCCTCCCTTTTATCAATACCACCCCTTTCCCCTTCCCCTTTTGTTTCCTTAAAAAGTAAGCTATGTTCCTTTTGTGTATTTTATTTTATTTTATTGTGTATTTTATTCCCTCCCTGAACCAAATCTGATGAGAGTAAGGTTGAAACAATGCTCGCCCCTCCCTTCTTTCCCTCTATTGTAATGGGTTCTTTTTGTGCCTCTTCATATGATGTAATTAATCCCATTCTACTTCCCTGGTCTTCTCCTTCCCCTAGTCTTCTTTTTTTTTTTTTTTAATTTTTAATTTAATTTAATTTTTTTTTAGTGAGGCAACCGGGGCCAAGCGACTTGCCCAGGGTCACACAGCTAGCAAGTGCTAAGTGTCTGAGGCTGGATCTGAACTCAGGCATTCCTGACTCCAGGGCCGGCGCTCCATCCACTGCGCTACCCAGCTGCCCCCCCCCCCCCCGCCCCAGTCTTCTTTTATTCTTCCCCTTAAGTTTCTTTATATCATCACATCAAAGTCAGTTTAATAATAATACCTTAACAGAGATACAGATGCTAAGAGTTAAAAGTATTATCCTCCCTTTTGGGATGCAAGCAGTTTAACATCATTGAATAACATCCACCCCCCCCCCTTGCAACTTGTTTATCTCTTTATATTTCTCTTGAGTCTTGTATTTGGAGATCAAATTTTCTGTTCAGTTCTGGTCTTTTTCTCAGGAAGCCTTGGAAGTCTCCTATTTCATTGAATGTCCATCTTTTCCTCTGAAAGAGAATGATCAGTTTTGCTGGGTAGTTGATTATGGGTTGTATTCCAAGCTCCTTTGCTTTCCCAAATATATTCCAAGCCCTGTGATTCTTTAATGTTGAAGCTGCCAGGTCCTGTGCAATCCTGACTGTGGCTCCATGATATTTAAATGGTTTCTTTCTGGCTGCTTGGAGTATTTTCTCCTTCACCTGATAATTCTGGAGTTCGGCTACAATATTCCTTGAAGTTTTCTTTTTGGGGTCTCTTTCAGGAGGTGATTGGTGGATTCTTTCAAAGATGATTTTATCCTCTTATTCTACAATTTCAGGGCAGTTTTCCTTGATAATTTCCTGGAATATGATGTCTAAACTCTTTTCTTGATCATGGCTTTCAGGTTGTCCAATAATTCTCAGATCATCTGTCCTGGATCTATTTTCCAGGTCAGTTGTTTTTCCGATGAGATATGTCACATTTTCTTCTATTTTTTTCAGTCTTTTAATTCTTCTCAACAGATTCTTGGTGTCTCATGGAGTTATTAGTTTCCATCTGCCCAATTAAAATTTTTAAGGCATTATTTTCCTCAGTAAGCTTTTGTACCTCTTTTTCCATTTGGCCATTTTTTTTCTCCCATTTGTTCAATTTTTTCTCCCATTTGGCCATTTTTTTTCTCTCATTTGGCCATTTTTTTCCTCTCATTTCGCCAGTTGTATTTTTTAAGGAAGTGTTTTCCTCATTCAGTTTTTGTGCTTCTTTTTGCAGTGTAACTCTCATTTCTCTTTCCATTTTTTCTTCTACCTCTCTCATTTGTTTGTTTGTTTGTTTGTTTTAGTGAGGCAATTGGGGTTAAGTGACTTGCCCAGGGTCACATAGCTAGTAAGTGTTAAGTGTCTGAGGCTGGATTTGAACTCAGGTACTCCTGAATCCAGGGCCGGTGCTCTACCCTCCGCACCACCTAGCTGCCCCTCTCATTTGTTTTTTAAAAGCTTTTTTGAGCTCTTCAAAGAAGGTTTTTTTTGTCTTGAGACGATCATCTTCCCACTTGAGTCTTCACTTGTAGGCATTTTGACAAACTTATCTCAGTTTGAGTTTTGGTTTTCCCTTTCACAATAGAAGCTATCAATGGTAAGGGTCCTTTTTTGTTTCTTGCTCATGTTGTAGCCTATTTTTAAACTTATAAAGTTGAAGTCTGCTCCTGGGGCATAAGGTTCACTATTGCAAGCTTCTTACTGCTCTCAGCTGTCAAAATCTCAACTGTGTCAAGTTGCAGCAGTGTCAAGCTACCTGCTGAGCCAAGCTGTGCTGAGCTGAATTGCCAGCTGAGCCAAGTAGTGCTGAGCCACCCTCCCCTTTCACCCAGGTACCCAGGTGAGACAGACCTTTCCTGAAGTCTTCTAAATTATCTCAAGTAGGAGGATTGTGTCTCTCTTTTTGTAGGTTCTGTAGTTCCAGAATCTGTTTAGAGGCTTGATTTAATGTTTTTGAGGGAAATACAGGAAAGCTCAGGCAACTTCCTAGCTTCTCTCTGCCATCGTGGCCTGCAACTTTTTTATATCTTTGGATATCATTTATAGTGAGAATGTCCATGTTAATATGATTTAATTTTTCCAATACTATATCAAGTACTGTGCCAGAATTATGACTCATTGATCCTTGGGGAACTCATATTGAGAGTACTAGCAGTTGTGTTGATGTTTATAGTAGTCTAAAAACTGTATGGTTTTTAGAACTTCTTGCCCTCTTTCTGATTCTATCATTGCAGAAGGATTAAGGTCTGAGGGCTATTTTTTATTTTAATTTCTTCCATGTATTGCCATGGTCAAATAATTCATCACTTACTATCTGGTTCAGTGGTGAGGATGAGCCTCTTCATGCTTAACTTAGCTAGACAGGTCAATCAGAAAATCAATAAGCTTATTTATTAATAAGCTGACTATGTGCCAGGCACTGTGCTAAATGTTGGAGATATAAAACAAAACAAAAGTTCTTAGTCTTTGGAAAGCAAACATAATCTTTTGCTATGACCAGTACCCAAAACTATTCAAATATGGTAGTTCCCATTAGAGCTTGTGGCTGCTGGAATAGCCTTGAGGACCCAGTGTCACTTTCATACAATGACAAAGCTTTAGAGTAGTATTTTTGTGCAGGAATACAAAAAGTTTTTTTTTTTAAAGCTATATTGGGCGGGGTGGGAGAAAATATCAATTGCTCATGGATAGGCTGAGCTAATAT
The DNA here is from genome assembly GCF_019393635.1 of Dromiciops gliroides. Taxonomy (NCBI): domain Eukaryota; kingdom Metazoa; phylum Chordata; class Mammalia; order Microbiotheria; family Microbiotheriidae; genus Dromiciops; species Dromiciops gliroides. Next base: position 81,579,070 of record NC_057862.1, read on the forward strand.
AATAAAAATGACAATTCTACCTAAATTAATTTACTTATTAAGTGCCATACCAATTAGACTACCTAAAATTATTTTGTAGAGCTAGAAAAAATAATAACAAAATTCATCTGGAAGAAAAAAAGGTCAAGAATATCAAGGGAACTAATGAAAAAAAAATGCACGGGAAGGTGGGCTAGCCATACCAAATTTGAAGCTATATTATAAAGCGACAGTCATCAAAACTATTTTGTACTGGCTAAGAAATGGAGTGGTGGATGAATGGAATAGGTTAGGCACAGGAGACACAGTAGTAAATGACTGTAGTAATGTACTGTTTGATAAACCCAGAGACTCCAGCTTCTGGGATAGGAACTCAGTATTTGACAAAAACTACTGGGAAAACTGGAAGATAGTATGGCAGAAACTAGGCATAGAACAACATCTTGCACTGTATACAAAAATAAGGTCAAAATGGGTACATGATTTAGACATAAAAGGTGATACCATAGGTAAATTAGGAGAGGAAGGAATAGTTTACCTCTCAGATCTATGGAGAGGAGAACAATTTATGACCAAACAAGAGATAGAGAATATTATAAAATGCAAAATGGATGATTTTGATTACATTAAGTTAAAAAGGTTTTGTACAAACAGAAGCACTGCAGCCAAAATTAGAAGGGAGGCAGAAAACTGGGAAACAATTTTTACATCCAGTATTTCTGATAAAGGCCTCATTTCTAAAATATATAGGGAACTAAATCAAATTTATAAGAATACAAGTCATTTCCCAATTGAGAAATGGTCAAAGGATATGAACAGGCAGTTTTCAGTTGAAGAAGTTAAAGCTATCTATTGCCATATGAAAAAATGTTCTAAATCACTATTGATCAGAGAAATGCAAGTTAAAACAATTTTGAGGTACCACCTCACACCTATCAGATTGACTAATATGAAAAGAAAGGAAAATAACAAATGTTGGAGAAGTTGTGGAAAAATTGGAACACTAATGCATTGTTGGTGGAGCTGTGAACTGATCCAACCATTCTGGAGAGCAATTTGGAACTATATAACCCAAAAGGCTATAAAGTTGTGCATATCATTTGACCCAGCAATATCACTACTAGGTCTTTATCCCAAAGAGATCATAAATAAAGAGAAAAGGCTAAACAAGTCGTGGTATATGAATATAATGGAATACTATTGTGCTGTAAGAAATGATGAGCAGGCAGAGTTCAGAGAAACCTGGAAGGACTTAACATGAACTGATGCTGAGTGAGATGAGCAGAACCAAGAGAACATTGTACACAGTATCAACAACACTGTGTAATGATCAACTGTGATGGACTTAACTCTTCTTAGCAATTCAGTGGTCCTAGATAATTCTAAAGGATTCATGATAGAAAATGCTCTCCACATCCAGAAAAAAAAAGAAAAAAGAACTATGGAATCTAGATGCAGATGATTAATGCAAAAATATGTTTAATGTGATTATATATATATGTATATATAGTTGTATTTTTCTTTCTTTTTTTTGTGTGTGTGAGGCAATTAGGGTTAAATGACTTGCCCAGGATCACTTAGCTAGTAAATGTCAAATGTCTGAGGCTGGATTTGAACTCAGGTCCTCCTGACTCTAGGACCGGTGCGTGATTGTACATATATAGCCTATATCAGATTGCTTGCTGTCTTAGGAGGGAGGGAGAAAAATTTGGAATTAGAAAAGTATTTTATTATTTTCTAGTTACATTTAGGATAATGAATGAGGAGATATAATTTCTGAGTTATTAAAAATTCACTTAAAATTTTAGAAGGAGGAAATAAGTACCATAGAACTAGAAGGAAAATCGCCTGTTTTTAGAGAAAAGGAAGATTTTAGAGAAAAGGTACATAATGGAATTTTTTTTTTACATAATGGAATCTTGAGAGGACTATAAGATATCGAAGATATTGAGCTGTAAGGAATCTTTAACCAGTGAACTTGAGTTCTAATTTTTGGCAGAATTCTAGAAAAGAATTAAAAATGGAAATCCAGCCCAGCTTCAAGAATGGGTCATGTCAGGTCAATGTTATTTCTTTTTTAAACAGCATTACAAGGCTGGTAGGGCAAAGGATACTATAGTTATAGTTTACCTTGATTTCAGCAAAGCATTTGACAAAGTCTCTTATGTTATCCTTGTGGATAAGAGAGAAAAGTAAACTAGATAATAGCACAGTTAGATGGATTTGTCACTGATTGCATGACTAGTTCCAAAGAGTAATCTTTAATGGGTAAATGTCACCTTGGAGAGTGATTTCTACTGCAATATCCCAGAGATCTTTCCTTGGCCCTATGTTATTCAACATTTTTATCACTGACCTGAATGAAGACATACCTGGCATTATTTTATTTATTTATTTATTTTTTTAGTGAGGCAATTGGGGTAAGAGACTTGCCCAGGGTCACACAGCTAGTAAGTGTTAAGTGTCTGAGGCTGGATTTGAACTCAGGTACTCTTGACTCCAGGGCCAGTGCTCTATCCACTGCGCCACCTAGCTGCCCCAATAGCTGGCATTATTATTAGATTTAGACTGATGACTTATTCAATTTCACATAACACAAAACTGGTATGAATAACACATTAGATAAGAGTCATGATTCAAAAATTTCTTGATGGGCTAGAATGTTGGGTTGAAACTAATAAGATGAAATTTTATAGGGATAAATGTAAAGTCTTACATCAAAAATAAACTTTATAAATACAAGATGGGGGAGCTATAGTTAGAAAGCAGTTGATCTGGTGTTCTGTGATGGTTGCTAGTGAATTCCTTGTCTCTAAATCCAATGTCCATTTTCCTTTCTTGATATCTGCAGTGTTCCACCTTCCTTCTTGCTGCCATCTCTTCCACTGGCTTCCACAAAACTGCACTCTTATAGTTCTCACCCTAGTTCTCTGACTATTTCTTCTCTCTCTCTCTCTCTCTCTCTCTCTCTCTCTCTCTCTCTGGGTAATCTCATCAGCTCCTATGCATTCAACTCTCTTCTATGCAGATATTTACCTAACTTGCCTTCATCTCTCTCCTGAGAGCCCCAGTCTTATGTGTTCAATGATGTGCTGGACATTTCTGTTTGGGTGTCCAATAGGTCACAAATGAACCATTCTAAAACAGAACTCCAATGACCGCCTTTCTTCCTAAACACTCCTTATTTATGTTGAGGTACCACTCTTCTTTCAATCACTCAGATCTTTAACCTAATCACATAATCTTTGACCCTTCACGTTCACTGCCATAGTTAATAAGTTGCCAAGTGTTGTCAATTCCATTTTCTCAACATCTCTTCCATAAATTCTATTCGCTTTTTAACCACAGCCCTTTTCACCCTTTGCTTGAACCATTGCAATAGCCTATTAACTGGGTTTCAAATCCACCCTCCATTCAGCCGCCAAACTGATATTACCATAGAGATGATATATTTGTGTGTCATTAATTGAATAAGAAGCTTCATTAGCTTTTGTTTGACCTTAACACATAATATAAACTCATCTGTCTGGCATTTAAAAACCTTTGCAGGGGCAGCTAGGTAGCGCAGTGGATAGAGCATTGGCCCTGGATTCAGGAGGACCTGAGTTCAAATCCAGCCTCAGACACTTAACAATTACTAGCTGTGTGACCCTAGGCAAGTCACTTAACCCCAATTGCTTCACACACACACACACACACAAAAAAACCCACCAAAAAACTTTTGTAACTTGGTTCCAGCCTATCTTTCTAAGCTGATTACATTATTTTCCTAATATACTACCCTGATCATGTAAATCTTTTCCTCAAAAAACAATAAAACCTCCCATAAAATTCCAACTTTTTTTATTTCCCCGTATTCTATTCTTGATCATGGCATTCAAAGTCATCTATAATTTGTCTCAAATTTACCTTTCCAGCTTTATTTTACACTTTAAAATTCATGTATTCTATATGCCAGCCAAATTGGACTACTCTGTACCCTGTTTTTATTCTGCCTTTCCTTTCTCCATGTGTTTTCTCATGGTATTCTCCATGCTTGGAATTGTCTCCTCCCCTGTTTCCATCTGTTAAAGTCCCTCTTTTCCTAAAAGGTCCCAATCAGTTGCTACCTACTCCAAGAAGTCTTTCCTGACTCCTTCCACTAAAAGAGGATTTTTGCACCTCAAATTTCTAACAACACAACCTGGACATCTCTTTTGCTCTGTCAGTCGTAGTTATTGGTGGAAATGTCTTGGTCCTGGGCAGCTAGGTGGCACTGTGGATAGAGCACCGGCTCTGGATTCAGGAGTACCTGAGTTCAAATCTGGCCTCAGACACTTGACACTTACTAGCTGTGTGACCCTGAGCAAGTCACTTAACCCTCGTTGCCCTGCCCCCCCCCCCAAAAAAAAGTCTTGGTCCCTATTCGATTGTGAGATCTTTAAGAGCATGGTTTATGGTACATGTCCCTTTGTGCCTCCAGAATCTGGAATAATGGCAAATGAGGCAAAAAGTTACAAGTTTATTTTGAGTGCTTGAAAATATAGGAGACATTTTGTTATCAACTAGTCGGGGAAAACTTCATAACAATTGCATGGATCCAAAAGTGTGATGGTCTGCTTTGAGAGGTGGTAGGTTCCCCTGACTTAGGGATCTTCAAGCAGAGTGGGTGACCACTTGTTGGGCATGTTACAATAGGAATTCAAAGAAATAATATCAGCAGGCTTTCAAAATGTCAAAATATGAAAAAATAGCAAAATTATGTGCATACATAACTAACAACCAAACTTGGCATAGTTAATAGATTAATATAGCTATATTACATGCTTAATATTAGCCCAAAAGCATATACTTAGAACAAGAAAATAGTAATAAAACAGAAGCATACTTAAATATATAGTAATTGGGGCAGCTAGGTGGCGCAGTGGATAGAACATTGGCCCTGGAGTCAGGAGTACCTGAGTTCAAATCTGGCCTCAGACACTTAACACTTACTAGCTGTGTGACCCTGGGCAAGTCACTTAACCCCAATTGCCTCACTAAAATATATATATATATATATATATATATATATATAGTAATTAACAATACCTTGATGAATGAATATAATTCATAGGATCATACTTTTAAAGCTAGAAAGTAACCTTAGATATTATGTGTGTGTGTATAACCTATATCAGATTACCTGCTGTCTAGGGGAGGGGGGAGGGAGAAAAATCTGAAATTGGAAAGCTTGTATAAACAAAAGTTGAGAATTATCTTTACATGTAACGGGAAAAAAATAAAATACTTTATTAATAAAAATTTTTTTTAAAAAAGAAAGTAACCTTAGAGGCCATCGAGTCCAACTGTCTCACTGTATAGATAAGGCCCATGAAACAAAGAGGGAGTAAGTGACTTGTCCAGATTTATAGGCATTCTGTGGGCAATCATGAGGACTATCTCGTGGCCATTTATCCAGTAGCCATTTACCCAGTTTCACGTGAGCCATCATAAGTTAGTCTAATCACAGCTAGTAAATAAAAAATAATATAAATGCAGAGATTTTAAGAGTATACTGCTCAAGAAGGTGTTATCTTTGTCTGGCACTGAGAAGTCTAGAATACTGCCTTACCACCCTCTAGTGGTAAGTAATTTTGGTTTTTAGTGTGAGGCAGCATTCAAACTCAGGCCTTTCTTAATCTTTTTTTTTTTTGTGTGTGTGTTTTGACTCACCATTTCCTTTATTTTTACAGAACAGTGAATGATCATACCCTGGCTGAGGGGAAAAAAATGCTAAAGAAATGGTGGTTTAGGCTTTAAACAAATTCTTCTGTCCTGAAAAGGCTTGGGACTAAGTAGACTCCTAGCATCTTTGGGTTTGGTGACCTTAGGGTCAATGGACTCAAAAGTCTTGGGGTCACTTAGGCTTAGCAGCCTTGGAATTACTGCGCTTCAGAGTCCGGGAATCAGACTTGGTAGCCTTGGGATCCAATTTGGTGACCCTGACCTTAGGAGTAGACGTCGTGACCTTGTCAGACTTGGTCTTGGTGTCAGTGGGGTTGGAAATCTTGGGATCAAGGGGCTTCATGATCCAGCTAGGTGGTGCAGTGGATAGAGCACTGGCCCTGGATTCAGGAGGACCTGAGTTCAAATCTGACCTCACACACTTGACACTAGCTGTGTGACCCTGGGCTACACTGCACTCCATGGACCAGAAGAGATGAAAAAGCCATTCTTTTTTTTTAAGGCAATTGGGATTAAGTGACTTGCCCAGGGTCACACAGCTAGTGTCAAGTGTCTGAGGGTATTTTTGAACTCAGGTCCTCCTGAATTCAGGGCCAGTGCTCTATCCACTGCATAGCCTAGCTGCCTTTAATTATGTGGGGCACACATTCTACAGGCATACATGAGGATTATCATATGTATACCATGGCTACCTATGTAGCCATTTATCCAATTTCATGTGGGCCAGCATAAGTTAGTCTGGTCACTAACTGGCTAGTCCTAGCTCTTTTATGACCTACTGACCTCTGTATTCCTATACTTATGTTAGTTGAAGGAATGGGCTAATCATAATGCTCACTAGAATTATAGTCCTGCATTCTTGAACCTGAACCAAAGATGGCCCCAGCCGCCTAGCAATGTTGTTTTGCTTTGTGTTTGCTCAAATACTGGCTAAAAAAGTTGTTGCTTTGGGGTCAGTCCTTTTCCGTTATTTGAACTAGTTGTTGAGGTACAGTACATAAAATTTTCACTTAAAATGTCTCGTTCTGAGCAGAACACCTGGGTCAATCAGTCTGCACCACAGGCAGGCTATCTCTTTTGCTCACTGACACAAGTGTCCATTAGTATCTACTTGCTCATCAGAGAGTGCAATGAACTCACCTATTGGCAAGGAATGATTGTAGGAGTTTTTCTTTTTTTTTTTTTTCTTTCTTTTTTTTTTTTTTTTAGTGAGGCAATTGGGGTTAAGTGACTTGCCCAGGGTCACACAGCTAGTAAGTGTTAAGTGTCTAAGGCCGGATTTGAACTCAGGTCCTCCTGACTCCAGGGCCGGTGCTCTATCCACTGCGCCATCCAGCTGCCCCAGGAGTTTTTCTTTACAGGGTCCTTACATAAGTCCTGACATAACTAGGTATGAGGTAGCTTTCTACTGATCTGTTAATTTGCATGTCCCATGATCACCAAGGTTTCTCAGCAGAACTATCACATTGGCAAATAGTTGTGCGTGTGTGCTTTTTAAAAAGAAGATGAGGAAAAAAGCTCAATAAAACCAACCAATATATTGGAAAAAATCTGATTTTTGCAGTCTTCCACACCTGTAGACCCTTACATCTGCCAAAAAAGTGAGAGTTGTCTTCTCCTACCTTTTTTTTTGAGACCATTTTTTTTATACTTTTTCAGCATTTAGTTGTGATTATTTTGTTGTTGCCCAAATGATAGTCCTAAAGCACAAGCCTGACTATGTTACTACTTTGCTCAAAAAGCTCCAGGGGCTCCCAATTGCCTCTAGCCTCAAATATAGACATTTCTTTTTGGCATTTAAAGTCTTTCCCAGTCTGGATCCAGCCTATCTTTCCAGGCTTCTATGTTATACACCTTCCCATAATTTTGCCTTATGTGCCAGGCAGCCTGGCCTGTTTGTTGTCCCTCACATAGGTTGTCCCACATGCCTGGAATGCATTCCCTCCTTCTTCCTCCTTCTTAGAATCCCTAGTTTTGGGCAGAATTTAGCCTGAGAGTGAAAACCTTTCCTGATCTCCTCATTGCTAAGATCTTCACTGCTAAATTTCTGGAATTACTTTGTACATATTTTTTGTCCAGTTATCTCCACATATATGTTATTTTCCCTGATAGAATGTAAACTCCTTGAGGTCAGGAATGGTTTCATTTTTTCCTCACTGTATGTCCAGTACTTTCACACAATGCCTACTTGTGGGTCATAAGCTTATGGAATTGGGAAGTAGTTAGGATAAGGGGACCTGGTGAGGTAGTGATAGGAACACATTTAGAATTGCTTCTAGATCCCTTCAGTATGAGCAAGGAGATTGGACCCTGACTTCCAGAAGGAGGAGTAGGATAATAAAATCATTGCTTTAGAGTTTGGAAGAAATCTTAGAGACCATCTAGTCTCATTCCTTCACTTTATGGATGAAGCCTAGAGAGGTTAAATGATTGCCCAAGGTCACACAGGTAGTAAGTAGCCGAAGTATTTCTCGCCCCAGGTATCTATCTCTTCTCAATTGAGCAAGAGATACCTGAGGGAAGGAGAGTTGGCAGACATAAAACTTTAAAGCGATTGATTCTCATGAACTCTTAAAGCCGTTTACATTCTACCTCTGTGCTCTCATGCTACAGAAGCTGTGGTTGTGATCTAAGGGGGAACATGGATTTAGCCTTTAAGTTTATTTTATCAACTCAGGAATCCTAAAGCAATTTATTCATACTCAATTTGAATTACCTGTCATTTCCCCCTAGTCCTTAGGATTCTTCCTTTATTGGGGAAATATTGGGGAAAGATTTTATTTGTCATTTTTGCTCTATTTAATTTTAGTCATCAGAAGCAACTTAAACTTTGTAGTTTTATGAAGCCTCATTCAAACTAGTGATATTGCCTTTGAATTTCAGTGACAGCAGCCTTAGTTACTAGACCACATACTGTTGAGAGAAATCATAAAAGTTATTTTCTAAAACCAAGTAAAATGGCTTCTACTATCAGTGAGTTACATTTCTTTAAAAATATTATATAAAATAGAATTTTCACTAATTAGGTCTAGCCTTTTTAATTAACTTAGAGGATTTTATTATACAGGCCCCGATGCTCTTGGAAACTCTACTGTTTAGTACATTAAATGTAGGCATTGCATTTCATGGGATCATAGACATAGAACTAGAAGGAATCTCAGAAGCATATAGTCCAGTCCCCTGCCTTATACCGAAAGAAATGAAGAATCTAATATCTTCAATCAGTAGATTAGACTTAGGGACAGCTAGGTGGCGCCATAGTGGATAAGCCTGGAGTCAGGAACACTCATTTTCCTGTTCAAATGAGTTCAAATCTGTCCTCAGACACTTACTAGCTGTGTGGCCCTGGGCAAGTCACTTATCCATGTTTACCTCAATTTCCTCATTTGTAAAACAAGCTGGAGAAGGAAATGGCAAACCACTCCAGTATCTCTCCCAATTGGGATTACAAAGAGTTGAACATGATTGAAAAAAATGACACAAAAACAACATAAAGACACACATAGACAGCCTACCGAACTATTTGGAACATAGCCCAACAGTGTCTGGTAGCATTCCTTAACTTTCATTGTTTCCCCCCTGGAATGTGTTTGGAAGGGCAACTCATGTCTCCAATGTTGTGGGGACACTAATGTCTTCTAGGGACATCTTCATACTCATTATACCTGCTTCCCTTTGGTGTCATAATCTCAGGTAAGTGCTATTTAGCTGGATTCACTGTTGTGCAGGAAGTCGCTCTTTAGTAAGCCTTGACTAGATAGAGTATAGTCAACTGAATAATGCTTGCTTCTGTGATATCACTGCCCCTATCCTGGCTCTGCAGAAATCTTTGTCTCTTTTCCATAAGAGAAGAACAGGCACTGCCATGCTCTTTAACTTGTTACAGCTTTAAAAAAAAGAAAGAAACCCTTGCCTGGCACCAGCAAAACAAACAAATAAAAACCTTTCAGATCGTCCTGTCTTGTTCCCTTCAGTCTAGGCTGCAAATCCTTTCATCTCCCCAGAAGGAGATTTTCAGCTCTGGATGCCAAGCTTTTTGAAACAAATACAAGGATCATCCCAGCTAGCTAATATCGTCAGGGTTGACCTTTTCTTTAGATCCTTATTTCATGATCAATCAATCAACAACCATTTATTAAAGACCTGTTGAATGCCAGTAAATGTTAGGAGCTGGAGCATACAATGACCAGAGTGAAATAGAGCCTGCCCTCCAGTAGTTTACATTTTAAGAAGAGAAAATATGTGTATATACAAAATACATACAAAGCAAAAGCTAATCCTGATCAAGAGAGGCCTTATGTAGAAGGCACCTCCCAAATAGTTGTGAAAAGAAAAATTGATCTTAATTGGTAGTTGTGAGGAGTGAGAGTGAGAGCATCCTAGTAGTGGGAGACAAACAGCACAAAGACATGGAGATCGGATGTAGAGTGTCATCTATGAGGAACAGTGAGATTGCTTATTTGGCTGGATCATATTGTGTGGAGGGGAGTAATGTAAAATAAGTCTAGAAAGGTAGATTGGAGCTTGATTCCAACCTTAATAGGGGTGGTCATCAACACCAGTCATGTGAAATGGATTCAGGTGGTTGTAAAGTAATTGGCTGGTGGCTGGCTGAAGTCTGATAGGAGCTGACCTAGTATTCCGGAGGCTGCTGCTCATTCACCTCTTGAGGTCAATTTCATCTATGATAATACTTTAATGCAGACTATAATATGATAATATAGTGTATGGCACCATTTGGGTAGAATCTTAGTTGTCTAAAGCAAGACTATTAATCGAATTAATATTATCAAATGAGATAACATATGTAAAGTGCTTTGCAAACCTTAAATGCTAACTGTTACTATTATCAGTATGGATACTATTTTATAAGTTATAAATATGAACCTTATAAAGGATTTTTATCAACAAATAATTATGGTTTTTGGGGGTATCTTAAAATTTCTTTGTGTTATAGAGATTATAACAGTCAATTTAATTTAAGCAAAATGTGAGTCGAAATGTGTGAGAATATGACTTGTTATAAAACAGGTTTTTGCTACATAAGTTTGGAGACTACTGCATTAGAATATAAATGCACAAGTGGCATATAAAATGCTACGAGATCAAATGTGAAAGAGATAATTTTCAGTTGGGTGAATCAGGGAAAGTTTAATAGAAGTAGGTGTTGCATCAATTGGGCTTGAAGAACAGGTAAGATGTCAGTAAGCAAAACATTGTTGGTGGGGAGGGTCATTCCAGACATAGGGCACAACATATGAGCAACTGCTCAAGAGTAGAAAAGCATGGGATGTTTTTTAGTACTCAGCAGCTAGTTGGTTTTGGTTATAATGTAGAGGAAATGAAGGGTTAGAAACTGAAGTAAGACTTGAGGAAGGTAGATTGGAGCCAAATTATGGAAGGCCTTGAATGCTGGTCTGAGACATTGGACTTTTATTTGGCAAATAGAGTGGTTCCATTTCAGACCTACTGTCATGACCTGAATTATGTTCAGTATATCATGTTTCATAAGAAAAGAATTGAGGCAGCTCGGTGGCACAGTGGATAAAGCACTGGCCCTGGATTCAAGAAGACCTGAGTTCAATTCTAGCCTCAGACACTTAACACTTACTAGCTGTGTGACCCTGGGCAAGTCACTTAACCCTCATTGCTTCACAAAGAAGAAAAAAAAGAAAAGAATTACATAATATAGCTTAGAAAATTTTCCATTTTAAAAGTTAAAATGTTTGTTGTTCTTGTTGTTTATAGAGGAAAGCTTCAGTTAATTTGGAAAATCCACCTCTGTGGAATACCTTTTGTCCTGGCAATGCAGGATAAATAAGGTGTTGCTATCAATTTTTCAGTTCACTTGAAAAATTGTTTAAACTTCTTTGTTTTCCCAGTATAGCTTCTTTGGTGAATAGAAACATTGAAGAAAGGTATATTTTTTTCATGGTTCTGTTTCCTTGACAAATTACATTAGTGTATTATGCTATTATGCTTTTGAAATATTTTATCTTTATCAGGGAGGGTAGAGGTAAAATAATGACACTCCCCCCACCCCATGTTTAAGAGTCACTACAGTGGGGCAGCTAGGTGGCGCAGTGGATAGAGCACTGGCTCTGGAGTCAGGAGTACCTGAGTTCAAATCCGGCCTCAGACACATAACACTTACTAGCTGTGTGACCCCTGGGCAAGTCACTTGACCCCAATTGCCTCACTTAAAAAAAAAAAAACTGTAAAAAAAAAAAAAGAGTCACTACAGTTCCTTGAAGACTTGTATTATGACATCTTCATTATCTCGATTAAAAATTGTTGTTCTGCCATTCAATCAGGTCTGACTCTTTGTGACTCCAATGGAGCACAGCTTGCTAATGCTCTCCATGAGGTTTTCGGGGCAAAGATAGTGAAGTTGTCATTTCCTTCTCCTATTTGATTGAGCCAAACAGGTTAAGGTTAATTCACCAAGGGTCATGCAACTAGTAAGTGTCTGAGGTCAGATTTGACTTCAGGTCTTCCTGACCCCCAAGTCCAGTGCTCTATCCACTGAGCCATCTAATTGCTTCCTTGATTATAAATTAGCAAACATTTATTGAGACCTGATAAGTGGAAAGCACTCTGCTGAGCAGTAAGGGTATGAAAGGGGAAGACATCATCCCTGATCTCATGGACCTTAGAAGCTAGTGGAGATACAATATACACTTTTACCTTTAGACACACATAATGCAAGATAGTATTTGAAGAATGTCAAAGGAGTTGCATAGACAGTAGAGGCCAGAGTTCAGAGAAGGAAGAGACCACCAAATGCTTGGAGCAGTTTTGAGATATTTGACCTAGAAACCTTGAAGGACAAATAGGACTTTGATAAGTATGCTGAGACGTGAATATTTCATAGACCAGTTTGTCTGGAAAAGAGGACATTGAGGGAGATAAGGAGATAAGACTGGAAAGGTAGGTCCAGATCAGATTAGTTAAGACCAAGTACAAGAACAGTAAATATTAGTGGAGTGAGTGAAGTGCCCAGAAACTTGTTGGTTCTTTTGTAGAGGCCTTTGAGCACTCCTGCAGAATGTTTATTCAAAATGGCCATTAAAAAACCCACAACCTTCCAGTTTTGTTTCTTTGGTGAATAAGACAAAAGCTACTAGGAATACTCTAAGTTGGTCTATGGAAGTACTACAGTACTAATTGGAAAAGAAAAAGTTATTTTAATTAAAGCCAACACAGGATTTTAAATTCCAAATTTAATCAGTGTTGTCATCAACTGTTATATACTGAGCCCTCCCCCCTCTTTCAAAAATGGCATTTTACCAAAACCCACAGGAAATAATAAATATCCTGCTGCTGCCTTTGTAAGCTGTGGTTTTAACCATTGTTCTTAGAACCCAATGGATAATAGTAAGCCATAGTGCAAATGCAGTGCTTTAAGGCTCTATGATTTTGCTTGCTGATCCAGAAAGCTAAGCTATAGTTTTACATTTGACAGCCTAGCATAGTGGATAAAGGGCTGGTCCTAGAATCAGGGATACTTGTGGCCTGAATCCTGCCTCAGATACTTAATAGTTCTGTGACTCTGGGCAAGTTATATAATCTCTCAGCCTCAGTTTCCTCATTTGTAAAATAGAGATAATAACACAACCTAACAGAGCTGACTCGAGCATAAAATGATCTGCATATAAAGCAGTTTAAAAACCTCTGGCAAAATTTAGAATAAGGATGACATTATAGACCTGTGTCACCGTAAGCAAATTGCTAGACTAACCTCTCTGGGCCTCAGTTTCCTCTTTTGTAAAACAAAAGGGTGAGACTACATGGTTTCTGAGGGTTCTTTGAACTCCAAATCTTGGATTCTTTTATCCTTTGATAATATTTAGTAAAACATTAAATAAGCTAACATTTGCTGTTTTATATATCATCTGATATCCTGGGATCTTGTTAAACACTTATATTCTGAATTTGATTTGGAGTATTAATTGTATTAATGTAAGAGAAGCTTTCATTTTTCCAAACGTAAATGGAAGTATCAAGTTGATTCCTTTAACAAGTGTTTATTAAGTAACTAGTATGTGTAAGGTAGTACAATTTTGTAAAGTAACAATTTGTGCTTTGATTTACATTGCAGGTTTAAAGGAATCATGGTAAATATATACCTGAAAATATTTCATGTATGCAGATTTAACTGAAAAATGTGTCATAGTATTTACCATGATTTGTACAGTTATCCTCAATTCGTTTAAAAATAGGGTTTCCTTGAGAAATAAAGTCAAATTTACTATTGCTTTATTTTATCTTATTAGGATTTCTGATTTAATCCTTTTGTCATAGCAATGTACCAATGGCTAGTCAGTCATTATCATTTCGATTCCTTTTAAGGTCGCTCTCCTATTTTTTGTTTTTTTGTTGTTTTTTAAAAAATTCTAGGTCCGACTACCAGAGATCTTTTTTTAGCTTTCCTTCCTAAATTAACATAACAAATCAGTTCTCCTTTCTCCGTCATCCCCAATTCATTTCCTCAGTTAATGGTTTAGGCTGGTTGTTAACTAACGCGATTAGGGTACAACTGTTTTCTTCTTGAACCTTATGACTCTGGCTTGGTGAACTCTCCTCCTTTCCTGCCAACGTGCCGGGGCCAGCAAGGCGCTGGCCAGAGACTCCAGTCCCCACAGTTCCTCGGGTGCGCATGCCCTCTAGTCTTCCAGTTGTCAAAGTGCTTTTGCCGGAGCAGTCAGATAATCAACCCGAAAGAAGAAAAATAAATACTGTACACTTTAATTTTTATCGATCCTTAAAAGCTGGACACTCAAAGGTAACTGCTAAATGAGAATTCGGGGATTAAGCCTGCCGTTTACTGCATGCAAAAGAAGATAGTATTGTTAGGGTGGTGGGGGATGGTGTAATATATTTCCAGGACTTTGCTGTAAAAAGGAGCCCCAAATACTCGCACTAACAGTAATTGAGAGACATCGGGTAAGAGTATTGTAAATGTTATCTTAATCCAGTGTCAGCCTCTTGTTCTGACAGGTAACTTTTAGTAAAGCAGGTCTTGACCTTGACAATAGTGCTGAATTTATGCTAACAGTGAAATGTATACCTTTAAGCAATAGTGGGAAAAGAAATACGTAATGCTGGCACCCCACATCCTCCTGACCATCAATAACAATTGATTTTTAGGTTGTTTGTTTTTTGCTTTGGGTGGGGTATGATACAGTCCCTTTTCCCTTTAGAACATTTTATTTAAATTCACTATTAAACACACACACACACACAATGGACATTTTAAGAAGATGAGAAGCAAAGTGATAATAAAATTACAATGAAATGAACCCATAGTTTCATCCATGATGATGTAGTTATAAAAATTCTAGCTCACTGTGGAAGCTACTCAGATTCTTGAGTCTTTAGGTTTACTGCAGCATTGCCCAAATAAGTGTGAAATGGTCTTTTCCCATGACCATCCCTCTGGGTAGCAGCAGGACTTCATGATGTGCACGTCTAAATCTTTTGTGTTCCTTCTTGGAAACTTTCCCATTTTATATTTGTTTTTAGGTTAAGATAGAAGAAAATATGATTAGTTGTGTGTTTAATTGACAGTAGAGATTTATCTGTCAGATGAGTGTGGGGGAAGAATGGGAGACAAAGGACAGGGGGTGTCAAGTTTTTCCCTCCACATTTTGTGTGTATGAAACTCACCTCGAAAAAGAACCCTAGATTAGCCATTTAAAGGGTGTTCTTAAAATAGAATAGTGCATCACTTTTAACCTTTCTATCTCATCTCTTTACAGTTAAGATAATAATTTCTCAGTTTTCATCCTATTTCTCCTGCTAAAACCATGATGTTGTCCCAAGGCAAATATTCCGTATATGTAAATACTTTGGCTCAGAGAAAGCTGCTTCTACAATCACTGGCAGAATTATAACACTAGTAGCCCAAAAGTATGTAGTGCTGTGAGGTAGGTAGAATAAAATAATTAAAATAGCCATACTAAATATATCAATAACTTTGTTCTAATTATACTCAATAATTATCTAAAAGAGTTATATTTTTTATTTAATATACTTGCAAATTCAAAAAAAAAATTTGGTAGGGCCTTGGCATAATGTAAAATTCACAGGCATAAATTCAAAAATATTTAGACTATGGATATTAACAATATAGGCTAACACAGAAGCTGGGAGATAGTATATATGAAATCCACATATTTAGAATGATGGCATTTCTTTTTATTCTTAAGCATTCAGAAATATTTTGAAGGCAAATATGTATTTCTTTTGTGTGAAATGGAAAATACCACATCATGTGAGGCAAAGGGAACCTCTTTTGGCAAAAGCAGTATTATTAGGATGTACAGGCACAAAGGACTTTGTACTTTCCTGTTTTTAATTCCTTTTATGTCGAATTATTGTTGCTGGGACCACTAGCATCCCAGTCTTTCCACTGTAAATACCAGTTGTATGATGATTTATTCTAGAATTTGATAGTGTCAGTTTAAGGACCCCAAACTTGCCCTGATTGTCTGGCTAAATCTCATAGGGATTAAAATTGAGTCCACAGATCTCACAGCCTTACTCTAATTTTTGACCTCAAATTCGACTTGAACCATTGTTCTATTCTGCAGAGATTCAAACATAGATACTGAAAAGTGAAATAACTCATTCAAAAGAATGCCTTGGGTTGTAATTAGTAGTATTGAAAAAATTAACAGGAATGATAATATACTTATATGGAATAGATATGTATTTCTCAGAGTAATAAAGGACAAACAGAATTGCATATTAGTAAATGTTAGTGTCTCTTCCCCCCCCCCCCAACTACCCCCTTAAAAATGACTGTTTTTAAAGGTTCCTAACAAAATGGAGTAGGCTGCAGTACTCAAGACCAGAGAATGATTGTGCAGCTGAGGCTTCTTTTACCAAATGCAAAGATTTTCCCCCCTCGTGGTTCTTTGCAGTTAAATGAAACAATTACTAAAGCAAGAAGGTAGTTTGCTAATCAAGGATAAGACTCCTGTTCCTTTAAAGTGCTCAAGCAGGGGAAATGCGGGGGGTGGGGGGGGGGGGGGGGGGGGGGGGGGGGGGGGGAGAGAAGGAGTGTAGTGACTAGTGTCTTTTTAACCTTGCTGAAGGACGCAGCAGTATTTATTGACGTATGCAAATAACTGGGGGAGGGTGGTGCTTGGAAAAAACAGGAACCAGAATCAGTTTCTCATTGCAGGGTGAGCGCTCTGAGTTCCGGTGAAGGGAAAAGAGACGTGGCGAAATTGCTGTATATCTCTGTCCTATAAGCACATCTCTCACTAACACTGAAAGGAGCCAAGACACCAGAAAGGGTGAAGCTGCTAAAACCATATTTTTAGAGCTCTAGCGTGACCCCCCGCCTTTCCAGACTGGGGCTTCTAAATGGGAGATTACGGATTTGCATTGCAATTGGCTAGTGGCAGTGGCACTGGATTTTCGCAAGTGAAATACCCCACCGCTTCTGTGAGTGGCATTGATGATCCCATTAATAACACGCCTCTCTTTTTTCCCGTTTCAGCTGCGCAAACCATGCAGGATGATTTACTGATGGACAAAAGCAAAACCCAGCCCCAGCAGCAGCGGCAGCAGCAGCAGCAACAGCAGCAGCAGCAACAGCAGCAGCAGCAGCAGCAGCAGCAGCAAGAGCCAAACGCAGCGGAAGCCTCTTCCACGCCCCTCTCTTCAGAGACCCCCAAGCCGGAGGACAGCAGCCCAGTGACAAGTCTCAATCCTACAGCGGCGGCGGCTTCTTCGACAGCCCCCAACAGCAAGGAGAAGATGCAGATGGAATCTCCGCTCCTGCCCGGCTTGAGTTTCCACCAGCCTCCGCAGCAGGAGCCTGCCGCGGGGCCGGGCACGTCCTTGTCCCCCTCCTTCGGGAGCACCTGGTCGACGGGAACCACAAACGCCGTGGAGGACAGTTTTTTCCAAGGGATCCCCCCAGTCAATGGGACCATGCTTTTTCAGAATTTCCCTCACCACGTCAACCCGGTCTTCGGAGGCACTTTCTCCCCGCAGATCGGCCTAGCGCAGGCTCAGCACCACCAACAGCAGCAGCCGCCGCCGCCGCCACCACCGCCAGCCCCGCAGCCACAGCCGCCGCCGCCGCCGCAACAGCAGCAGCAGCCACCGCCGCCACAGCCCCAGCCGCCGCCGCCCGCACAGCCGCAGGCGCAGCCGCAGCCGCAGGCGCAGCCGCAGGCGCAGCAGCGCAGGTCGCCGGTGAGCCCCAACCAGGCGTCCTACACCCAAAGAAACGCCGCGGCGTACAGTCATCAGCCCATCATGACCAGCAAGCCGTCCTCTGCCTCGGCTTCCTCCTCCTCCTCCAGCTGGAACAATCACCAGAACGCCGCCTGGAGCACCCCTTCCAATCCCTGGGGCGGGCTGCAAGCCGGCAGGGACCCTCGCCGGGCGGTCGGCGTAGGGGTCGGAGTCGGAGTCGGCGTGCCATCTCCGCTTAATCCCATCTCTCCCCTCAAAAAACCCTTCTCCAGCAATGTGATTGCGCCTCCGAAGTTCCCCCGGGCGGCCCCTCTCACCTCCAAATCCTGGATGGAGGATAACGCTTTTCGGACCGATAATGGTAACAATCTGTTGCCATTTCAGGTAATAACTCTAAATGCACCTGCGCATACCTCCCTCCTCCTCTCCCCCTCCCTCTTTCCCTTCCCTTCCCCTCCCCCCCCCCCCCGAGTGCTGCTGCTTCCCTGCCGGGCTTTGTGTTCTGCATCTGTGTCCCACGGTACCGGCTACATATCCTGGTCCCCTCGCTTTGCCCAAGGCCCTCGTTTACCCTGTCTTGTCCTCATGAGAAAACCTTTCCGGTAGTTTAAGGAATTACATAAAAGCATCGTACATCTCAGTGCGAGGACACTCGAGTGTGATTCTCCTATGCTCTTACCCTCTCCCTCTTAAACATGTTCGTTGAGGATTTGGATGTTATTTGATGTTTTTGAGAAGGGAAAGAAAGCTTTGTGGAAATGTGAATCGCGAGGTTGCCAGACTATCTCGAGGTTAAGCGGTATGGAATTCCTGTCGTTTTAACTAGGGACCCATTTCAGTTATGCAATCAGGGATGCCAGTGCAGGCTCAGAGCTGCCCATTCCCTGTCCTTCCTGCTTTCTCTATTGAAGGGGCTCTCAACCATTGGGAGATGCCTTTTTAAGATAGTTGCATATGCTCAATTAAACTAATGGGAACACATGTGTTTGTGTCTAGGTAAGGTACTGGAATCATTCATGGCAATCGGCTTCTCTTTCCTGCGAGAAAATAAGGAGTGTGAGATTCTAAATAAACACAGGAGCAGTGTGGGGGAGATGAAGTGGAAATTCTAGGGAGGCAACCACCCTCTATTATATAAAAGAATGACTTAGATGTCATTCGGTATATTTGTAGAGAAAAGAGACAATAGGACACGACCTTCAGAGCCATATTGCAATGGAGTCTATTTCTTAGCTAGTACTGAAATATTTAAAGCTGCAGTGTCCTTCACCAGTTTTGTTATTTAAGAAGACAATAGAGATCAATTACAACATTTGAAACTGAGGAAAATAAAAGCTCTGCAACTTTAATGAAAAATGAGTCTCATGCTTTGGTGTTAAATACCACTGAAGAAACCAGGGAACTGCCTGGACTGAAAGGTTGAATGATACCATTGGTATTTTTATATTTGCCTTTGAACAATTTTCAGGGCCACGGGAGTGTTCTGGAGCACAGTTGATCCATAAAGGTGAATATTTACTGTATTTTTTGGTTTTCAGGCAAACACTTGCCCTGTACTCTTAAATGGCCATGGACATAAACTACTAAACTGAATGACAAAGAAGGAATGAGGAGGGAAATAAGGGAATGTCTTTGGAAAGGGTTCAAATTGGATATTCAAGTAGATGAAACAGAAACTCCTGTGAGCTGTGCTGGAAAATGGCTGAACCCACCAGCTGATAAGGGGTGTTTAAAGGGCTTGATGCACTTAGTTTCTACTTTATTGCTTCATTATTTTGAAAGAGTGCTTGGCTCATTTGTTTTTGAATGGCCTCCCTGTAGGAGGACCTGAGATTATTGGGCTTTAGGCTGTTGCATCTATACACAGATTGGGATGACAAGAAGGGAGATGATAATTTTAAGGCATGAATCTTTTTCTTTTGAAGCTCATGAAAGCTGCAAGCCAAGTGTCAATCTGGCAAACATTGAAAGAAGAGAAGGGATAGATACTTTCTGAAATCTTTTCTTTTTTTAAATGAGACTCTAGGTCCCACCATGCAGGAAGAAAACTCTATATTCCTATCAGGACCTTTTTCCCCCTTCTACTTTCCCCCTCTCCCTACTTCAGTTTTATTTGGAGCTTGTGCACTTGTCAATTATGGCACATTTCCATTTTTCATTGACATGTATGATGAAAACTACACATTGCTGTATGTCCTTGTCGAATATGTAGTCCCCAAATTCAAGTCACTAATTTATTCATCTTTAAAGCATCTTGAATATGCATATTTAAATTCACCTTAATTACTGATCTTCCCCTCACCCCACTCCCTTTGGAAAATCTGGGAGAGTGGTGAAGTTGGCTGTATTTAGGTATCTTTTAGGAATACTTGAATGTGAATATAGCTAATTCCTGATAATTTGTCACTGCTTGGGAAAACGGGAATAGCTCAGTCAATGAATTCTACCCCCTACCCCACACCCCTGCAAATACCCAAACCTAATTTTAGCCAATACTGTTGGGATTGCCATCTGCCTCTCAGCAAACAATTTCTCAGATTTCCCAATAAGTGGCAAAATAGACTGATTTTCATCTCCTGTTCTTTCATTACTCTTCACTAGTAGAATGATTAAAAGGTGTGTGTGAGTATGAGAGAGAGAGAGAAAGAGAGAGAGAGAGAGAGAGAGAATATGTTTCTGAATAACCAAGAATTGTTTGTAATTTGAAGAGCTAAATAGTACTTTTTTTGGTCTTATGAAAAGCTTTGTTGCTTAAGACCTCCTTCCTACTTAAAGTACACAATTGTGTTATGAGTTTTTTGTTGTTATGAGCTAGAGGGATTTTTAATTGACTCTCTTTTGGCTTGATAGAAGTTAACCAGAATAATATCAATTTGTATGCAGCCCAGTTTAAAAAACAACAGGAAATATTACACTTTAAAAAGTGTTAATATTCAAATCTGCATATTTTCATTTCATTGACTGAGTTACAGGAAGTATTTAAGTTGTTCCAATGGTGACCTTTTATTACTAGAAAATGTAGATTATTAATATTTTTCTATTTTATTTCAATGATTTCAAGAAAATCAATATTTTATACATCTTTATGCTTGAACATACTGTAGGCATCAACTATTTAAACTCTAATATGAAGAAGAGCATTTTTACAGATTAAGAAATTGAGGTTATGAAAGGTTGAATGACTTGTCAAGGTCACATGGCAGTGGATGATGTAATTAATAAAACATTCTCTTTGCCAGTGATTTAAGGATTTTTTGTTTTCTTTTTTGTTTTACTAGTGTATTATGCACTGGAACCGTACTGCATTATTATTGATGCTGCACCTCAGACCCCATCCCAAGGCACATAATTACAGCAATGTTTAAGGATTTCTTCATAATTCTTTATAAGGCTCCACACCTTCCAGCAACCAAGGGCATAATGATAACTGGTACATGAGTAAAATGAGTGGACTAAATCTAAAGGAGTTAGACCATTCAATGAAGCTCTGTGAATGAAGGGAAAATGTCATCGTATGCTCAGTAACACCTAGTTTTTTGGTAATGTTTGGGGAATAGTGTATTCTGGTTAGCTGAATGTTTTGATTATTTGACAGTTGCTGTAGACTTCCAACATAGGTTGCTCATTGTAAGAGTTAGCTAACACCAAACCTATGTTCAGCATCATCTAATCTTTCTTAGAAGGTGCTTTAGAATTTTTCATTGCCTAAAGGTAAATGTTAAGAATACCAAGTATCAGAGAAAAGGATTGTAGTTGGAGGAGGCTGATCTAGGCCTTCCTAATTTAACTCTCCTCAAAGTTGTCTTGTTGACTTGCTTATTTGTCTCTTAAAAGGGAACCAACTCTCTAGCATGCCTTTTTCTTGCCTCTATACTTTTACTCATGCTATTTACTATACCTTGAATGTTCTGCTCCCATTTCTATACCTGGTGAATGCTTTTATCCTTTAAAACCCAAACTGGATATCTCTACTCTAGGAAGCCTTTGTCGATTTCTCACACCACACTCAGTAACAGCCATCTATCTTTCAACAGTGTCTTGTTGTGCTAACCTCTAATACACTAATTGTGTAGTGTGATATATGACTGTGATCTATCTTAATAGATTGTAAGCTTCAAGTGGGCAGGACCCTGTCTTAATTAATTATGCTCTCACCCAAGTAATAAGGTCATAACATATGTTGGTTGAATTGCATTTTTTTTAGTTTCCTTATTTGGATTCTAAGTATGGTTTAACTGAGTCATATATTCAGATTAATAAGCAAATTAGGTTCCAAATTATGAATTACACTGACCCAAGTATATTCAAAAGAGTTTCCAAATAATATTTGCTCTTGGTTCTTGGACACCTTGTAGAAACAGAACACACATAAATACGTGTAAATGTTAGCATTTCCTTTTTAAGTCCTTTACCTGCCTTAAGAATTTTAATTGCTTGATATCTTATACTGTATATAGCTTGGACTATTCATGTGGCATATTAAAGCAGATGGAGAACTTGCTTCAGAGCCATGATGTCCAATGTTGAAGTTGTACCTCTGGCCCTGTGACCTTGTGACACCGAACCTCTCAGACAATTTTCTAAAACTATAAGTTGCAGAGAAGGTGCCACCCTGCATTAGTGTATTTCTTCTATTAAGTGTTCATTGTATCAATGAAATCCTAGCTCCAGTCTCTCTGCTAGTCACACACAGCTGTGTATGTGTATGTACCTTTAAAGATCAATTCTTATGATCCTTACATCAATTTTTGGCGCTCCCTCCAAAAGAATTTACTTTGTCTTCTCTAATCATTCAACTCAGCTTTCTTATCTGAAACTTATTTGAATTTAATTTGCATATTGTTGTACAAATGCATTTGGTTATAATTTTCAATACAGCGACATCTTTTTATTAATTCAAAGTTGGTCTTTTTTTGGTCTTAAAGTGAGTCATTGGAATTTTTTTTAGGTGAGGAAACAGCTTTTTTTTTTTTCTGTACTGATGGTTTCATATTGTCATGTACTACCACTAATTCAGAAGAGTGATATAATTGACTTAGGGTACTGTTTCCTATTGGAAGGAGGATAACTTGACCTAGATTGAAAACAGGAGACTTTACTTTTCCTAGTTGGTAATGTCACCCACTTTCTTAGCTACTGTCAAATAAGGAGCTTCAGACCTGTCATGCTGTAGTGCTGGAGGGTGTTAAGACAAGGAGATGTGGAAGACAATGTGCTAGAACCAGGTCCACGAAGTCTTGGTTGTGTTTAGAAGTAGGATTGCCTAGAGAAATGTTGTTATTGAAGAATGTTAAAAGTATAATGGTGTCAACGATATTTGCCAAAGAGCATGCTAAAATTAATGGCATTTGTGTTGGAGGGTTACTTTTTGTTCTGGTCAACACTTGTGTTTCATTTAAATTGTAACTAATTATTCCTTGGTAACTTACTTTACAGAATTGCTTGGTAGCATTAGGAGGCCCATGGGTACGTATTTAGTACACATTGAGAATGGGACTGGAACCCTGGCCTTCCTGCCATGGAGGCTGCTTCTCTATATTCATTATGGCACGATGCAGGTAGAAAGCTTGCTTAATTTCTACTCCCTTTACCGACTTAAGAGGCTGATAACATGCAGAATCAGAAATTTAAACTTTTAGATAAAATGCCCAGGTTTTTTTTTTTTTCCTTCTTGCCAGTGAACAATTTATTATCTTAATGAACTAGTCTGCCTGAGTATCTGTTTGGTTGTCATTGGTTGACCTGCTGACTACTTTTGGTGGTGGTCTAAATGTTCATTTTTTTGAAGGGGGTGGTGGTAGTGTGAAAAATGTTTTGACACCCCAGAGGTTTTCATGTTTCTTTAGTTGTAACAATAAGATTTGACTGTTTAACTGAGGGAACTTGGGTTACCAAGATCTGAATTTATCAAACTCTTTTCTGTTTGGTTTTAGCAGTAGTGGCAACATCACATAGTAGATAGAGTCCTGGACCTGCAGTTCACAGACCTGCCCTCAGTGTTGACTTAGTTTGTGAATGTGGTTGAGTCATTTACCTCAGCTTTCTCATTTGTAAAAATGGAAATGAAACCCAAGTACAGACATACTTCAGAGATATTGCAGGTTCAATTTCAGACAACCACAATAAAGCAAATATCACAATAAAATGAGTCACATGAATTTTTTGGTTTCTCAGTGCATATAAAAGTTATGTTTACACTATACTGTTGTTTTTTAAGTGTTCAATAGTATTATGTCTAGTAAAAATATACATACCTTAATTAAAAATATATTATTGCTAAAAAAATGCTAACCATTCTTTGAGACTTCAGCAAATTTTAATCTTTTTGTTGGTGGAGGGTCTTGCCTCAATGTTGATGGCTGCTCAGGGTGGTGGTTGCTGAAAGTTGCGGTGGCTATGACAGTTTCTTAAAATAAGACAACAATGTAGTGATTAGTTCACTCTTCCTTTCACTTGAACACTTAGAGGCATTGTAGCATTATTAACTGGCGTAATTTCAATATTGTTGAGTCTCTGAATAGGGAGGCCTTTGGAGAAGGAGAAAGGGGGACCTTTGGGTAGGTGGAACAGTCAGAACACATGACATTTGTTAAGTTCACAGTTTTCAGATCACCATGACAGATATAATAATGAAAAAATTTGAATTATTGTGAGAATTACCAAAAGGTGACATAGAGAAATGATGTGAAGTACATGCTGTTGGAAAGCCCATAGACTTGCTCAATGAAGGTTGCTGTAAACCTTCAATTTGTGAAAAATGCTAAGGGCAATAAAATGGTGTATGCCTGTACCTGCTTCACAGAGTTGTTATGAGGTTCAAATGAGATAGTGTATAGAGAGCACTTTGTAAATCTTAGTCCTACATTGGTATGAAAATTTGAAACATGTACAAGTTCTTTTTTTTTTTTTTAGGCAGTGGGGGTTAAGTGACTTGCCCAGGGTCACACAGCTAGTAAGTGTCAAGTGTCTGAGGTTGGATTTGAACTCAGGTACTACTGAATCCAGGGCCGGTGCTTTAACTACTGCGCCATCTAGCTGCCCTCCTTTTTTTTTTTTTTTTTTTTTTTACATGTACAAGTTCTGATGTGGCCACTCTGACCCATGTGTCTTTTTCTGGGAAAGAGTGGGAATGGCTTGTTAGTTTTGGTCTAGCAGCCTTACTTGTGTGCAGATTAAAAGAAAACTGGGGGGGGGCAGCTAGGTGGCACAGTGGATAGAGCACCGGCTCTGGATGAATTCAAATCTGGCCTCAGACACTTGACACTTACTAGCTGTGTGACCCTGGGCAAGCCACTTAATCCCAATAGCCTCACCAAAAAGAAGAAGAAGAAGACGAAGAAGAAGAGGACGATGATGACCGGGGAAGGAAAGGCTGTTTTTGTTTTTTTAAAGAAACAAAAATGTCTGCCTCCCTTCCCACCCCCAACCCTCCTTTATGGCTGTTGATCACATTATTTAAGAATCACTCAAGGGGGGGCAGCTAGGTGGCACAGCTAGGTGGCGCAGTGGATAGAGCACCGGCCCTGGCTTCAGGAGTACCTGAGTTCAAATCTGGCCTCAGACACTTAACACTTACTAGCTGTGTGACCCTGGGCAAGTCACTTAACCCCAATTGCCTCACCAAAAAAAAAAAAAAAAGGAATCACTCAAGGCTGTTGAGCATGGCCATTTTTTCTCTAGTTAAAATGTTCACTTCCGTGACTAGTACCTAATCATTGGGTTGTTGTTGTTTTTTTTAGCCTGGAACTTGGAACACAGGATTTTATTATGTTGAGGATTTTCTATTAAAGAGAGTAAAATCTTGCTCCAGCAAAACATCCAACCAAAACCCAGGTAGTGGTAGGAAAGGGCTGTTGAATGAGTCATACTGGGTTGATTGTATATCTCTCTCAAAGACATTGTAGATGGACCCCAGGATGATTGCCTTCCTTCAAAAGATAAGTTATGAATGCTTGCTTATTTTCATGGTGGAATTAGCAGTACAATAGGACCCTGTTCTGAAGGGCTTCGTTGAAACAGGCTTTTGGACAGTATTTAGGTATAGTACAGGCGACTGATTTTGCACATATCCTGGGGGTTTTGGGTCTCACTTCTCAGAGCTAAGATTTGCTGACCAATGCTAGTGCTGACAGACAGTAGTAATCCCTTTGCACCTTCAGGACCCTTTGCACCTAGCGAGCGGCCTCCTAGAGTTATGTTCTCAAGTGACCCTACTAGGTTACTTTGGAAAAGCTGTTTTGGCTTTTGGCAATGACAGTGCATGGGGATTATTAGTTAGGTGTTTGCATCTGGGACTTCCAGGACTAGAACCACAGAAGCTATCTGAGAATTTTCCCAAGGATACATGAGTGCAAGGCTCCTTGTGGTATGGGACCTTTAACAACTTTCTTAGGGAATGACTCATTGTCAGGGAATTCCTGATCCAGTCTAGTGTGAGAGTTCAAATGTTGCTTTTCAGTTCAGTTGTCTTCATTGTTGTTAGTTGTTTATAGGTTCTGTTATGTTTAAATGTGGATTTCTTCCTAATGCAACAAGTTCACATTGTACTTAGCAGGCAGGTAGTAAGTATAGAAATGCACACACATATATGACCCTGTCATTCTGTGATAGGAGAAAGAAAAGCAATATTAAATCAAAGTGACTATGAGGGGGCAGTAATGGAGAGAGTGCTGGGCCTGGAGTCAGGAAGACTCTCTTCCTTGGGTTCACATCTAGCCTCAGACACTCACTAGCTGTGTGATCCTGGGCAAGTCTCTTAACCCTGTTTGCCTCAGTTTTCATTATCTGTAAAATGAGCTGGAGAAGGATATGGCAAACCACTCCAATATCTGCCAAGAAAACCCCAAATGGGGTCATAAACTAAAACAACCGAATGACAAACTATATGAGTGAGTTTTTCTGTCCCATTTGCTTCTGTTGGGATTCTCAAGTCATGCCACATATTATGATATAAATTCTTGTTGGCAGATCTCGTAGAAGAGCATTTTGTTTGGTTTGCTTGGCTTGAAAAGACAGAGTAGGAAGTTCAGTAGAATTGCAGAAGATGCATAAGACTGATTCCAGACCAACATAAGAAAAGTTGCTAATGGTTAGAGCTGGAATCAGCTTTCCCAGAATATCATCAGTTCCCCATAGCTAGGCACCTATTTGGGAGGTGATTTTAAAGGAAATTCAAGTTTGAGTTGAACTACATGGCGTCTGAGGTCCATTCTAAACCTCAAAGGTTTTGTGCACGTAATGTATAGCAGTGAAAGAAAATTTCTTCTGATCTAGGCCATGCTAATCCTGTTTTGTAGCTATATAAAGATCTTTATCTCTCAGATTGTCAATATGACACCTTCCAATACAGAATTAGAGTTTAGGTGAAAGAACGTTTTATTACTTAGATTTTTCTTTCTCAAAAACAAAAAAAGCCCCATTCCCCCCTCCCCCCCACGCCAAAGACATGGTTAGAGACACAGAAACCAATGGTACCACACATCTGCCTTATTGGAGTATTAAACCTTTTTTAATTTTAATTTTAATTTTAATTTTTTTGGGTGGGACAATGAGGGTTAAGTGACTTGCCCAGGGTCACACAGGTAGTGTCAAGTGTCTGAGGTCAGATTCAGGTATCCTGAATCCAGGGCCAGTGCTTTATCCACTGCACCACCTACTGCCCCAGTATTAAACCTTTTTTATGGATGCTTTCTATTTTTTATATCATCATCACTTCCCAATAAAACTCCCTCACTTGAGACCCATAGCTTGTAACAAACTATTTAGGCTATGATAATCTATTTATAGAATTCTTCTAGGTCACAAAGTGCTTTGTCTACATTATTTCATGTGATTCTCACGATTCTGTGAGGTGAATACTTAGTGTTATCTTCATTTTGCAGATTGGAAACTGAGTCTCTGTGAGGATGAACTACATTCAAGATCACACAGTGAATTGAGTTAACAAAGCGGTCATTGTTCCCATCTTCTGGCCCTGAGTCAATTGAATATTCATCTCTATCTTGTAGTTCATTGTCCTTCATTTGGTCACATACTGCAAAATGAACCCTATCTGATTTCATGTATTGTTGGCATTTTGTTGTGTCCTTACTCAGTATGATGCATTTGGTGTCTTAGAGGCAGCATTTTAGGTTGTAGTGTTTCTCTGGTTCCTTTGTAAGTTTCAGGTTTGCTATGCTGACAGTTGTGAGCATCATATACAAGTGAAAGGTTAGGACACCAGTTCTCTTTCTGTAAATTAATTTCTCACCCTTTACTTCTGAGTTAGCAGCTGACCCATTCTTTTGGGATTCATTTATCCCATTAAAGTGGCTTGTCTTTTTCTCTTGATTTGTGACAGCTAAGTCGTTAGTGTAGTCTACTGGCCAAAGTGATGGATGAGTAAAAGAACTATCCAGAAATGATTGAGAGGAGTATTTGGTGTCGAGAAGGTTGATGAGCAGGTTATATAGTTCATTTGAAAGGTTAGCCTAAATGTAGGATTGAAGAGTGGAGATGGGGGAAAAATCTTGGGAAAGAAGAAATGAGAGGACCTGTTGACTGGTTGAGTGTGAAGAATTGAATTACTTCATTGGAAATAAGGAGAAATTGCAGTAGCAATGGAGTCTCATTTTACCTGCTCAAGCTTGAGGCCCTTTGCCCCATTTTCTAGTTTTTATTACTAATTCACAAAAGAGAAGTATTGAAAACTTGAAAAGTATGCCCATGACCTGGTTTAAGGAATTTATAGACTCAAAGAATTTGAACCACATTGGACTTAAAGATCACTTGGAAACTGACACCCAAAGAGGTGACTTGTCCAAAATAACAAGTGATTGTCAAGAACTAGGACTAGAACCCAGTTCTCCCAACTTCCCATCCAGTGTTCTTGGAGCTATACCACACTACCTCCTTTCTTCTCCCTTTTCTGACCAGGTAGTCCAACAACGCTGGATGTGCAGAGAATTAAGGACAGTGAAGAGCTGAAGGTAATCCTGAGATGGAGTGTGGGATAGGTGGATCGTGGTGCTTCTTTCAGAAATGGAAAAGTTGGGTCATCTGTCACTCCATTTCTGTTTTGTGTATGTTTTGGGTTATTTTAGTGTTGGTAGCTGCCTATTGAAGCTTTGTCAATATCATTGTTTTTGGACAGTTATGTGAAATGATGGAATGTATCTATTTAACGTATCTAAACAAGATATACTTAGGTAATTTTTTTTTTTTGCAAAAATTCTGCAAATAACTGGATGACAAGCAATAGGTTTTGTGTGAATGAGCTTTCTCAGTTTTCTCCATCCACTTATCACAGGCATAGTCATAGAGGGCTCTTACCTCTACTCATTGTCTCCCAACAGTTATACCCAGAACAGGTAGTCCCTGACTTAAAATCCTTTGTCTTATTTATATCTCTTGCTTAAAAATAGCCCTCAGCTAGGGGTCACAGATATTTTCCTTCTTTTTTCATATCCCTTGTTTGGAGTTATTCCCCCTGCCCCTTTCCAGCTGCTGTTTTTCTCTGTTTCCCTCCTCCTCAGGATCCACACCCCCCTAAAATCTAGTTCTATTACCATCCCTGCCCCAGTTCTTATGAAATAATGCTCAAGATGGCCTGGGTTTGTTTTTTTTCCTTTCAGATGAAGATTAATTTAAAATTTAACATGAGGCAGAAACATGAGTTGATGATGAGATTATTATTTGCATACAATGCTCCCTCCCTCTGCACACACCATTTCATGGATAAGTATGATATTGTTTCAGATTTATATGAAAAGAGAAAAGGCCGAGCATGGGAGCTATAGGAAGGAGACATCATGCTTCATCATTTTTCCAGTTCTTTTTCCTTGAAGTACAAAATACTTAGAAAAAGACCTGGGGCAGTTAGGTGGCACAGTGGATAAAGCACTGGCCCTGGATTCAGGAGGACCTGAGTTCAAATCCAGCCTCAGATAATTGACATGTAGTAGCTGTGTGACCCTGGGCAAGTCAGTCACTTCATTGCCCTGCCAAAAAACAAAAACAAAACGTTAAAATGCTGTCTCTTCGATGGCTTCTTATTCTTTGGGAGAACCTAGAAAAGGGGAGGAATTTCAGGTAGATGCAAAAGGTAGTGGCAATAGAAAGTAGATAGATTGATGCCTGGGCCTTGGGAAACAAAAGGAGGAGGGGATCAGGAAGTTTCTTTGGCCCAAAAAGTGTTTCTAGGAGGTTAAAATAGCAAGATGCTCTATCCTCTTCTTCCCCTACCCCCTAATTTTGAGAGAAATGTTATATCATATGTAACATACACATGTTACATATATATCTTCACCACACGTAGTTTTACCTCCAATTAATTAGATCAGCCCTAGGTTAATTGCCCTTTGGGCTACTTCACTCTCACCCACTTCTCTTGTGAGTCATCAATACTCCTCCCTGCCACTAGTTGTTGCCCAGATTTCTTTTCCCCTTAGTTATGGCACCTTGATGAAACTTCTGTCCAGGTCACAGGATTCTGGTGCCTTAGAGCTGGGGGAGTTTCTGACCCTACGGTAGTAGGGGTAGAGGTATAGTCCTAACTTCCCAAATTGAAACTCTGAAGGCATTTTTCTATTGAAACTTTGTTACACATATTAATAACTGGTTTTATAAATGTTCATTAATTGGAACTTCATAGCAGCTCAGGGAGGGTGAGTATTGTAGGTGGCATTGTCCACCTTTTACAGATGAAGAACATAAGGATCAAAGCTTCAGTGATTTGCTAACCCTTGGTCCCCCACTAGTAAGTGCTAGAGCTGGGTCTCCTGACTTCTACTCTGTTCCTCTACCCACTCCTAAAGGCTACTTTCTCCCCCAATGGCTAAATGATCAGACTCAACCACAAAAAGCTTATCAAATCCATAATGGACTTGAAATGTAACACACAAATAATTTTACATTGTGTAAAAGTCTTGTGGTTTTCTTCTTCCTATGTCATAGCAGGCTGGTGTAGCAAGGGTGGTTTCCAGAGAGCTCAAGTAACATCAGCATCTGTAGAGTACCTATTGGGCCCAGCAATAGGGAAAGAGTTGGTCCTGTCACTAAGGTGAAGGGAACTCTGGGAGATACCAGTGGCAGAGAAGCGGGTTCATGACTCATCAGTGAAATGCGTGAGAGGGAAGCAACCCAAAAGGAGGAGCAACTTAGGATATACTGGGTAAAGCTGTGCATGGTAAAGATGCAAGTAATGTGACATCTTCCACCCACCACACCTTTGTGGGAATTCTTGGTGCGTAGGAAGGAAAAAGCACATTAGGAAAGATTACTTAGTTGACTACTTAATAGAATCCTTGGTCTAAAATTAAAATATGACTAGTTTTTTAAAGTTTGTAGCATCTAGGAACCTAGAAATCATAGATATATTCAGAGCTAGAAGGGACCTTGGATATCATTGAATTCTACTCCCTCCTTTTTTGGATGAGGCAACTGAGGGCCAGATGGATGACTTGCTCAGGGTCACTTATCAACTCCTATGCCTCCACCCCATTCTCCCCCTTCATGATCTATTTCTGGTAAGAAGTGATTTGCCACAAATGACTTGTGCAGAGTCACTTAACTCATGAAGCGTGGGATTCATATTCAGGCTACAGGTCCAACAACCCTCTCTACTACTCTGCCACCATCTAATTTTTTTGGGGGGTGGGCAATGAGGGTTAAATGACTTGCCCGGGGTCACACAGCTAGTAAGTGTCAAGTATCTGAAACCAGATTTGAACTCAGGTCCTCCTCAATCCAAGGCCAGTGCTTTATCCACTGTGCCACCTAGCTGCCCCCCACCATCTGATTCTTGATCTAATTTAAAAAAATAAACCCAACAGCTTCTCCTGAGAAAAGGGGTACATATATTATAGTATAAATTACTAACTCATCAGAATACATGGAAAACTTGAGTGAGGAAAGTAACAAACTTGGCCTCTATTACTTTCAATAAATGTCATTCATGGGTCAGTGGATGTTAGTGTGCTTTTATATCCTTGATAAAATATTAGAGATGAGATTAGGACTTGAAAAATTACCCTGTTGCTGTGGCACTGCAGAGTTGAGTTTTTGCATGCATAAAAATAATGAAACATTTTCTTCCTTGTGGAATGATGGACATAAAGAACCTTGCTGTCTGGTCCTCAGCTCTCCGGAAAGCTTAAGGAAAAGGCCCTCTGTATTTGCCTTCTTTCCCAACTTTGATCAGAGTACCCAGAAAATGGGAATAAATAGCTCATGAAAGGGGCAAGGTATGGGGAAGAGACATTGATTACAGCTTTGAGGTGGGGTGGTCAGGGTAGAGAAAAGACAGTGGAAGCAAAGAGTGCTGTTGCCTAAAAGTAATGTGGAATAGGGTTGTGCCTCTGATGAGTCAATATGGAATTGGTACTATAAGGTACAATGTCATTCTTTACTACTATATGACTCCCAAATATGGGTTAAAGGAACGAAAAGGACTAACTCTTTTGGGGATAAAAATAAAACGAATTTCTGTGCATCCTGAAGAGTGACAATGGGAACATTTTTTTTTTTTAGTGAGGCAATTGGGGTTAAGTGACTTGCCCAGGGTCACACAGCTAGTAAGTGTTAAGTGTCTGAGATCGGATTTGAACTCAGTTACTCCTGAATCCAGGTCCAGTGCGCTATCAACTGCTTCACCTAGCTGCCCCACAATGGGAACATTTTAATGCAAGAATAGACTGGATTTTTTTCCTCCCTAAGCCAAGAGCATGAATAAATTAGCCCATTATAAATGGTCTAAAAATAGCCACCAATTGTTGTCGAAAAAGTTGTTGTTGTTGAAAAGTTGTTGAAAAACGAAATCAACTTTTGGGAAATGTTGAATGTCATCTATACTCGGAATCAGGGTTATAACAACCCCAGGACATTTAGAAGCATTTCTCCATTTGTTGATGCCTGTGCTCCAGCTGGACTCTCTCCCACCTCAACTGGTGTCAGACAAATGAGCACTATAAGCCCAAGAATATTTTTCTGCATCTGCTGTTACTCCAGCATTACAAGGGGCAGTGGATGTTTTGCATACTAAGATCTGCTGCCTGGAACTGTCTTCTTTTGTTAAATCATTATAATAATTAAAATGATTACTGGCTGGTTGGAGGTTGGTTGAAACTCTTGAAAAAAAGGCCTGGTCTTTTCCTACCTCTTTATGTGCCCCATAAGTAGACAGTTCTTTGCCAGTGTTTGTGAAATCAAATATAGACTTTGGTTTTAAATAAAATAAAGCCTAAAGCAAGTTATCAGAAAATAAAACTTGGTGAATGAAAAATGAAATTGTTCTAGAGACTCCATAGGTAGTCATACATTTAAGAGTTAAGAACATTTTCGGATTGGGCTCACTATGGTCAAGGACATGATGAAACCATATTTTAGAAATGTAGGCTTACCTGTTGATAGCAAAACCAGTCTGGTCCTTAGCCAGTTGCCAATATTACCCTTGCATAACTATCTAGTGATATTTTTACCATCCTCTTGCCTGCCAGTGTGACCTATGAACCAGCATGATCCAGAATGAAAATGTTATTACAGAAGATATTTCCTGAAAGAACTGATGATTCATTTGGCCACTACATAAGACTCTTAATCTTAGAACATAAAAGATGTAACATAATAATACTGCTGGTGCCTCAAATTCTGTTGAAAAGTGAGCCATTAAGCAGGGCTTAGAGAAAAATTTTGGCTTAACCTTCTCTTTGCAGAAGTATTTTCTGATGAAGGTGAAATGAAAGACTAGAGAGAAGCATTGGGAAAAAATTCTTAAAACGGAAATCTGTTTCTACGTTGTTAGACTTCATGAAAGTGACCTTGAAGACTGGGTTGAAGATGAGAGAGACTGGATGATACATGCTATTCGTGATAGAAAAATTATGATAGTGTTTTGAATCTGGGAAAGTCAAAGGCATTAAAGACTTTTTTTTTGGTGAAGAAGACAAAGTAACTTAGTTAAAGGATACTTTAGTTTTTGTTACATTAATTAAATATGCAGGAAGGCTGTCACGTTATACTGTCCAGAAGGTTATGCATTTGTACATTTTGTACTCGGCTCTTCTACAGGAGCAAAGGAGACAAGCTAGCCTATTGCAGGGATTTTTCCACAGAAGCAGATTCTAGTGTGTCATAGGGTCAATGGAGATTCAGTGTATTCTTTTACATTTTCTGTAGTTGGATCATCCTGTTCTTGTTTTTTTTTTTGTTTGTTTTTTTGGTTTTTTTTGTGGGGCAATGGGGGTTAAGTGAGTTGCCCAGGGTCACACAGCTAGCAAGTGTCAAGTGTCTGAGGTCGGATTTGAACTCAGGTCCTCCTGAATCCAGGGCCGGTGCTTTATCCACTGCGCCATCTAGCTGCCCCCAAGGATCACCCTGTTCTTAATTGGGATCCTGCGGCTGTGAGATCTATGTGAAGTCATTAAAGAAAAGATTAAATTATGTTCAGAAAGGTTTATTGAAATTTATAGTATGATATTATCCTCCTTAAAACATATCCTATAAGCTTGTATATAAGTGATTTTTCAAAGAACTCAGTCATTTCCATAGTGGAGTTGCTATATATTTGCTTATATCTTATTAATTTTGCTGTATTGTTAATATGTAGATTTGATAGCTCTTAGTTAATCAGAATTCAGTTCAAGTATTTCATGTGGGCCTGCTGTATGATCCCAGATTCTTGGTTTCTGGGGTTGATCAAAAATATAAGACCTTGTTCCTACCTTCAAAGAAATAGAAAATAATAAGCATTTATATACCACCTTAAGTCTGCAAAGTGCATTACAAATAAAATCTCACTTAAGCTCACAGCAACCTTGTGAAGTGGGTGTTATCAGCATTCAGAGAACAGCACTGTATATAAGCAAGAGGTAGATTTTATGACTTAGTTCTCTGCATGGACATAGAATGGAAAGTGACTTCACCTGAAGTATTCCAGGGAGGGCTTCAGGAAGAATGTCTGTTTTCTTCTGGGCCTTGAAGGATGAGTAAGATTGGGAGAAGCATAATGGAGAGAGGAGGGAATTCCCTGTCCTAGAAAGAGTGTGAACAAAGGGTGACCATCTGTCTTTCCTTTCCATGCCAAAGTGGTTGAAAAAGTTGTTCGGACCAGATAATAACGATAACAGCCATATAGCACTTGAAGGTTGGCAAAATGCTTTAGAAATATTACCCCACTTGACCTTCACAACAGCCCTAGAAGGTAGGTACTGTTATTATACTCAATTTTACAGATGAGGAAACTGAGACCTGAGGGTGAAATGCTCAGGGTTATAGATATGGAAAGTATCTGAAGATGGATTCCAACCAAGATCTTCTTGACTTCAATCCACTAAATTATATCCATTAAACTACAAATATTTCTATTTTCTTACTACCCAGTCTTTCCTCAAACCATTGAAAGATGTCTTCTATATCTACCATTTTATTCAAACTATTCTTTCGAAGTTTAACAGGAACCTCATAATTGCTAAATACCGTGTGCTTTTATCCTCCTAGACCTCTCATTATAGCATCATTTGACTTTGTTGATCGCTCTTTCTTTGGGTACATTCTTCTCTTTGCTTCCTAGATACCAAGTTCCTCTGAAACCCATCCTACCCTCTTTCTTTTTTTGCGGGGCAATTGGGGTTGAGTGACTTGTCCAGGGTCACACAGCTAGTAAGTGTCAAGTGTCTGAGGCCAGATTTGAACTCAGGTCCTCCCAAATCCAGGGCCGGTGCTCTATCCACTGTGCCACCTAGCTGCCCCCCCTCCCCCTTTCTTTTTTGATCTCCTCCACAAGTTCATTATCTTCTTGAATCTTTAAAATGACTTTCCCCTAAGGTTTCTGTCTTTATCCCACTTCTCTCTACATACTCCCACCAGCCCTGCAATCTCACTTTTCTTTGGTTTCAACTACCACCTCTGTACAGACAAAATGTATGTTCTTGGCCCCAACTTGTGCATCATACTCAGCCTATAGATCATCTCTGTCTTCATGGCCCATCAATATGTGGCATACTGGGTGGAGCACCAGGCTTGGAGTCAGGAAGATCTGAGTTTAAATCCTGCTTCAGACATTTACAAACTGTATGATGCTGGGCAAATCACTTAGCTTGTGTTTACCTCAGTTTCCCCAATTGTAAAATGGGGACAACCTTGCAGAGTTGCTGTGAGGAACAAATGAGATAATATTTGTTTCTTTTTAAATTTTTTCCCATATAGGTATTTTATTATTTTCCAGTTACATGTAGAGATAATTTTCTATCTTTTTTTTTTTTTTAGGGCAATGGGGTTTAAGTGACTTGCCCAGGGTCACACAGCTAGTAAGTGTCTGAGGCTGGGTTTGAACTCAGGTCCTCCTGAATCCAAGGCTAGTGCCTTATCCACTGCGCCACCTAGCTGTCTCTGATAATTTTCAATATTTGTTTTTATAAGATTTCTTGTTTCAAATTTTTTTCCCTCCCTCCCCAAGACAGCAAGTAATCTGATATAGGTTATCTATGTACAATCATATTAAACATATTTGTGCATTAGTCATGTAATGAGAGGAGAATCAGAGCAAAAAGGCAAAACCTCAAAAAAGAAAAAACAACAGAAACAATAGAAATAGTTTGGTTTGATCTGCAAAATGAGATATTTGTAAAAAGCACTAAGCACAGTGCCTTGCACATAGTAGGTACTATATAAATTAATAATATTTATTTTAATTTATTATATTATTATTTAATAATAATAACAATAATAATCAATCCAGCACATGTAGAAGTCTAGGATATTAGTGAGAAAAATATTGAGGGGGGATAACCATAGAGTTGGACTAGACAGAAAGCTGAATGTGGCCAAAAGAGAGTCAATAGATTGAGTGAGCAGGGATGCTTCTTTCAAGCACCAAATTCTCTTATCTTCCTTTGAAATGTTTCTCATTTGCCATTTTCTTAAATTTCTTCTGATACCATCTTAGTTTAGCGCCCTATTACTTCTCACTTAGACTGTTCTATAACATCCTATCTGGTCTACCAGTCTACCTTGAATGCTGCTACTCCCATGCAAAAACACCATTACCCCAAATCAGTTTCCAGATCTCTGCTATGGATTCTCTTTGTCTATAATGTAGATGTTCTAGAATAAAGACTCAGTTCCCTATGCATTGAGGGCCCCTCTAATGTAACCGAGTCCTGCCTTTTTAGCTTCTTCCTCTTTAACATGAATCCTGTGCACCAGTAAAATCGTTCAGTCTTTTTCCTTAAATTTTTCCTTTCTTCCTGCCTCTGGCCTTGGTTCATGCTTTTCTCCTCTTTCTGGAAGGGTCTTTACCACCATCTCTACCAAGTATAATCATAGAACCATAGATTTATATATTTGTTTTTGTTAAAGCACGGACTCTTTTCTTCTTTTTCTATTTTATTTCTTTATGTGTATTTCATTATAATATTCTTTTTCTATTTTATTTCTTTCTTTTTCTAGTCTCCCCTATTCAAGGCAAAGACAAGAAAACCAAAACCCATTATACAAAATAAATATCTATAACCATAGATTTAGAGCTAAAAAGGAACTTAGGAGTTATCCTGTGCAAACCCCTCATTTTTAAAATTAGGAAACAGGCCCAGAGAAGAAAAATGAATTTGCCAAAGTTGTAGCAGAGATGTTTTAAACCCAGGTCTTCTGACTTAAAACATTACTCATCCTTTGCAGTCTTGGATGTTGGAAGAAGTAATCAAATTAGCAGTGATTCAGGGGTTTAGGCAAGCAGTTACAAGCAAGATTTGGTTTAAAATAAGTCTTTAAAATATGTCTTCTAAGGGCATCACTGGTATTGAGTAGAGATTATGGTAGGTGAAATTGAGAGACGATACGGGATTCCAAATAAAGGGAAAAGGGGATATCAGAAACATGTTAGTCTCTCCTTACATGTCTAAGACTCTAGCATGTAAGGGAACCAAAGTTGAATTGGTTTAGAAAGGCAAAGACTGGGTACAGGATAGTCACTGTTCAGCATGTCACCCCATTGCTAATAGGTGTTTGAAAAAGATTTCATTTATTTAAACTCGAAAGTACTGGTTTGTTTAACTTTAAAATATCAGCATTCCAAACTTTCTGATTATTTTCCTCTGTTGTAAAAACTTAATTACATTTATATTGCCAATGAGTATTGCTGGATTTGGGGGTAGAAAGTAAGAAAGGGAGGGAAGAGCTTTATAGCTATCAACATGGCCAAGAGAAGGGAGAGTGGCTTCTTGTGACCTGGGCAGTAGCAATGGGTAAACAAAATTGGGTAGATTTGAAGGTGAATTATGGTTTTTTCTATATTTACCAACCCCAAATCTGATTTTGGAAAAATCATAATTTGATAAGTTATATATTACCAAGGAATATTCTAGTAGAAATGGCCTCTAAAGACCCTTCTAACTCTAGATTCACAGTCTTATGATTCTTTTTCTAGGAGACAGTTCAAGGGAGTCTGGGATCAGGCAAAGTCAGGACTTCAGTTCTATAAATTAAAAAAAATTTTTTTTTCGCCATAAGACTTTTTTAAAAATTGAAAAAACATGTTTAGAAATGTGGTTTATATGTTGAATGGATCTAATGATTGATTGTTTACCGGTTTCTGTTGGTTGATCATGGGCAGTCCCACTTACAATATGGATGGAGCAAAGTACCCACATGTTATTTCTTCTATTTTAAACCCAGAGATCAAATGGAGACTTAAGACCACATGACCTCCTACTATACCATTAGATAGACTGGATAATCTATTTATTAAGGAGGTATAATTTTATCCATGTAGGAACTGCGTTTCCCTTTCCCCCAAGCCTAATAAAAATGGTAACCATTCTAGAAATTTAATATTAGAAAGCTTTCTGTGGCTTACAAGAATCATCATTTTGTGGCCAGCCTTTCCATGAACCCTTGTACTTGAGTGAACTGGCTCTCAGACAGCAGATGTAATCCAGGCTTCCTAGGACCTGCTAGAGTTAGTGCTTGGCTGCCATCGTCTTTGATAATCAAAGGTTATCCTTCCTTCCATGGCACAATGAGGTATATATAGAGAGGTAAGACTTAAGTAGAAGATTACAGATAACAAAATAATAAAATCTATTGTTGATTTAGAAGGATTTTTTTCCAATAGGTAGTCCAAAATAGTTTTATCTGGGTTAATATTAAATTTAGTTCACATTGCTGAAGCACTTGGTGATGTAAGGAGACAGTCCAGATACATGCTGAATGGCAATGGAAAAGTTCCTGGGATAAAATAAAAATCAGTTATGAATAAGAATTTACTAGCTGAATGTCCTAGAGTTAACAATTACATAACACTTTTGATGTTTTGCAAAGTACTTTCTTGACAACCTCCCTGAGAGTTAGAAAGATTAACTCTTATTCTTAGGTTATCAGTAGAAAGATATTTGGTGTGACGGATTAACTATATGTTATATTGGGAGTTAGGTGACTTGGATTCAGATACTTCCTATGTCATTTACTATCTGTGTGACTGTGGGCAAGTTTTTAACCTCTCTGAGCCATAGTTTCCACTCTTGTAAAATGAGATGTCAGACTAGATGGCATCTGAGGTCTCTTCTTGCTTTTAAATCACTGATCCTCTGAGATGAGGAAACAGGTGCAGAAAGGTTAACTCTCTTGCTGAGATCACAGGGCTAGCAATGGTAGATCTGGTACTTAAACTTGGACCTTGTGACTCCTGGTTCATTGTTTGCTGTGAGGCACCACTGTGCTTGGCTCCATCATAATTGATATTCTGTGACTTGCCAGTTATGATGGGTTTTTTCTTCTGATATAGTTTTCATGTGAATTTGTGAGTTGATTTGGATATTCTGGAACTTGTGACAATTTCCTTTAGCTTGATGTGGGGTTTGGTTTAAAATAAGTTTGGTTTGGGCCAGTGGCTGGTTGGATAGAAGGAAGTTTTTGCATGAAGATTTTTTTTTTGGTGGGGCAAAGAGGGTTAAGTGACTTGCCCAGGGTCACACAGCTAGTAAGTGTCAAATGCCTGAGGCCAGATTTGAAATCAGGTCCTCTTGAATCTAGGGCAGGTGCTTTATCCACTGCACCACCTAGCTGCCCCCAGTATGAAGATTTTAAAGAGAAAAAATTAGTTTTAGAGTTGCTTTATGTTTTTTGATTAATAAGCTTTTCTTTTCTTTCTACCTCTTCTTCCTCCCTTAAGAAAGAAGAAAGAGAAAGTACTTTTTCTAAAAATTATGCATAATCAAGGAAAAAAAATTTCCAGATTGGCCATGTCCAAAAATATATGTTGGATAAAACATACATTGTCAGGTGGTGAGCAGCATTCTTTCTCTGTTTTTTTAAAAAAAATTTTAATTAAAAAAATTTTTTTGGTGAGGCAATTGGGGTTAAGTGACTTGCCCGGGGTTACACAGCTAGTAAGTGTTAAGTGTCTGAGGCCGAATTTGAACTCAGGTCCTCCTGACTTCAGGGTCGGTGCTCTATCCACTGTGCCACCTAGCTGCCCCTCTCATTGGTTCTTAATTGTGGATTTCTTTAAAGAACTGTAATTCTAGAGTTTTAATACAACTATTGAACACAGTTGTTGAATATTTCTTAAATACTAGGTTCCAGGCACTGTGCCTAAGTGCTGAGGATGTGAAGAAAGGTAAAAAGAGACAATCCCTGCTCTCAAGAAGCTCATAGTATAAGGAGAGAGACAACATGCAAACTGTGTGTAAACAAGTTATGGACAGAATAATCGCGAGATAATCTACAGAGGGAAGGCACTAGAATTAAGAGGGAGCAGGAAAAGGTTCTTGGAGACAGTGGAATTTTAGCTAGCACTTGAAGTCAGCAAAACCAGGAGGTGAGATGTGAGGGAGAGCATTCCAGGCAAGGAACAATAAGGAGGCCAGTGCCACTGGCTAAGAAATAGTGGTTAATATAGTTTATCCTGAACTGGGGAGAGTGCTTTGATCCTCAGTCATATAAGAATATTCTGTAGGCTCAAAGATATCCTTAATAGCTACCAAAATATGACAAGACCAGTGAGTAGTCTTAAGTGTTCTCCCAATTCTGGAGCTGTGTGAAGGAAATATGTTCATGGGAGGCACATTCACGTTGTGTTGATGTTAGAACTACATCCCTGATCTGAGAACTCTGCCAGGAATTTGGTTTCAGACATGAAAACCACAGAAGGGTTCCTTCCAACTCTGAACATGAGTAGTCCATCTATTTTCTAGTTAGTGAATGAAATTACTCTTTGTGGCAGAATAGGAAGTACGAATTGTATACCTGCTACTTTTCCCTTCCCTGTAATTCAATTCAGAAAACATTTATGAAGCACCTGTGAAAGTGTAAAGGAGCTTACCTTCTACTGACCCCTCATCTATATGTTTTGCTACACTGCCCAACAGAAACAAATTGGTATAGCATGACTCCATCTTCCCGGAGCCATCTTTGTTACTCGCTATGGGTAAATTTGATTTTTTTCTCTCACTTCAGTCTGTCATGATCTAATCATTTTCTCCTAATAGAACTGCATTATTCTTGCTTTATATAACCTTTCCAGCTCATTTTATTTCACAACTCTTGCTCATTTACCCTTCTAAAGCTTTGTAATTATAGAAAGATAAATGTTCTGCTCTCTGCAAACTTAGAGCAAGATTACCCCCACCAGGTAGTTTTTCTTTAATTTCCATATACTTCTGTTCATCAGTGGAACCATAATCTCATCTCTATTGACACTGCATCCACATGTGGCTATTAATAAGTACATTATCTCTAGAAACTAATTTACATTTGGAAACAGACTAAGCATTTTTGGAAAACCACCTTACTCAATGGAAATCAGCATGCAATCTAGAAGACACCATCAATCTTAATAATTAATCTATAGTGAAACCTTTGGGAAACAGACAAGATTAGGCTTGTGGATATCTTGACCTATTTCTTAAAATGTTTAAAAAAAGAATAAGTACATACATTACCTTAAATACTGTCCTATATAATTAAAGTAATTCCATGGTGAAATCTTTGAGCTAACTTATCTTTATTTTAAATAATCTTAATATAGGGGTTGTCTGCTAAAGCATCTTAGCCAAAAAAATTAAATAAGAATCAGATTTAAAAATTTTATTTTTAGTTCCTCTGATTGTTATTCTACCTTACATCTTCCCATGACTGCAAATTGCTTATTTTCCGTGATTTGCTCTATTTTTTCCCCATGTTATTTTCAACTTTCTCCTCCCCCATTTTTAATATGGGCACTATATTTACCCCTTTTCTTTTCTTCAGGGACTACCCATATCAACCATGAGTTCAAGCTAATGCCTGCCAATTCCTTCTATAACTCTTATAATAGTACTATTCATTTTATGTAAGCACTTTACAATACATTCTTATTTTATTTGATCCTAATGACAACCCTCTGGGTTGGATAGTGCAAACTAGTATTTTTCTTGTATTACACATGAGAAACCAAAGGCTTAGACAGCTTAGGTGACTTGTCCAAGGTCACAGATCTGGGCCTGAGACTAAGATCCTCAACTCCCTATTGATACATTCTTACTTCTCCCTGTAACCACAAGCAAGAAATCAGGCATCACACTGCTTTTTTATTATTCTTGTCAATAAACTCCTTGTCATTGATAACTTTCCCAATTCTACTTTTATTTCACCACTGTCATTATGTCATTAATGACCTTTAATTAATTTAATTAATGATGTCATTAGTGACTTTTGTGCTGGATTAACTGATTGCAGTTCAAACTTGTTTATGAATACAGATGTGAAATTGTTGAAAATTTCCTTTTCTTGTCTTTCAGTGGAGGAACTTTAATTTTATTATTCAGCAAGGCCCTTAGTACCTTTGGCGCCTTCTCTTTATTAGATTATCTCCAATTTATCCTGTATATACTTTGTATGTATATAGCTGTTGACTCACACTAGACTCTGAACTCCTCAAGAGCAGGGACTGTAGGGTGTTTTTTTGTTTGTTTGTTTTTGTTTTTGTTATTGGGTGTTTTTTTGGGGGGGGGGAATGTCTTTTTTTTTTTTTTTGATCTGCAATACTTAACATGGTGCCTCACATGTAGGTGCTTAATAAATTCTTATTGACTGATCGTCCTACATATATTCAGTTATTCAAGCATTTATTAAGCACTTCTTTCTTCTAGCCATTGTGCTAAGCACTGGATCAGTTCAACAAATTAATTATTAAGCTTCTACCATGTACAAGATACGGTGCAAAGGAAACAAAGTTATTTATGACAGTTCCTATTCTGAAGAAGCTTATAGTCTACTGGATATGGGTAAGGAGGGTTGAGGAATGGCTGCCCAAATAACTGATATACAAGGGACAAGGTGATCACCCACAGGAAATGTTCACTCAAAGAAGTATTAGAAATCTGAGGAGGGGAATGTTACTTTTATCAGGGTAGACATATGGGGGAAAACATTGGGGGAATATTGCATCTGAACTGGGTCTTAAAGAGGGGAATGGACTGGGGGGGGGATGTTGTGAGGAAAAGCCTAGATGGCAGAGGATAGGATGAGAATGGAATAAGTCACTTTTGTTAAAATAATAGAGTAGAAAATAATAAAATAATAGAGTAGGTGAAAGGGCAATAGTATGGAAAAAGGTTGCAAAGCCTTGAAAACCTTAATCAAGCTTAATACTTTATTTTAAAAAAATAATAGATGAGTGATGTGACCAGAATGGTGATATATTTGGAAAATCACTTGAGCAGTGTTGTGAAGGATGGATTAAATAAAGGATGGACTGGGGAAATCATACAGTTTCTGAGCTAGTAAGTGTTTTTAGGTTTACAGGGATCTTAGTACTTTGGTTTTCTTATCTTTTTTTTTCACTTACTATCTTTCCCTCAGTTGGTTTTTTCCATCAATTTATACCTTGAAACTGCCCTCTTAGATTTATTCCTTTTGTGAGTGCATCAAGCACCTGCAAATTCTTTTGAATGGGGATAATTACAATATTCAGTCACTCTAGCAAGGTAGAAAAATCTATATTTAAAGTGCATAGAGTTGAATATGGCTGTTCCATTATTCATTTGCTCAGAGATACCTCACATTATACTGTGAATGTGTTTCAGGAAAGTGTGTAAATTGAGTTTTTGCAAGGTGGATTATTTTAGATGCCTTTGCTGAGCTTGTTATTAAAGGAATTGTATTGTGAGTCCAATCTATAAGGCAAATAATTATTCCCTGTCTTACTTTTGGGCAAATTGGGATTAGTGGTAAATTGGTAAAGG
Organism: Dromiciops gliroides; assembly: GCF_019393635.1. Classification (NCBI taxonomy): domain Eukaryota; kingdom Metazoa; phylum Chordata; class Mammalia; order Microbiotheria; family Microbiotheriidae; genus Dromiciops; species Dromiciops gliroides. The sequence goes on from NC_057862.1 coordinate 81,623,169, forward strand.
TTTTTGAATTAAACAATTTATGTAAATTGGGTTGCCCTAAAGGGAAATTTACCTGGGTCTAATATACCTGATGTGTGGGACCAGAAGGAAACTTAAAATATAATCTAGTCCAATGGACTACAAATCCTCAGTTTTACTTGAGAAATTCACTTGGGCACTGGAAGAAATTTGAGTGCTTACAATTTTGGTATCCTCATATAAAACCTATTTCTGATTGCTTTCTCCCTTACAAGGAGGGGGTGGGGTGGAAATGGAAGGAAGGAGGGATAGAATTTGGAACTCAAAACTTTAAATAAAAATGTTTATTAAAGAAAATTAGGAGTCCTATTTGGTTTCCCAAATTCTAGGCTTTTTCATCTTTCATAAAACTTGCAAAACAGCCTATGCCTCTCAAGAATTTCTAGTAACTCCCACTTGCCTTTAGAACAAAACTTTCCTTGGCTCTGTGTTAAAGGCCCTCTACAATTTTACTCTAACCCCCCCCCTCCAGCCTTTTTGCACATTTCTTCCTTTCACATTACTCTACACTACAATCAAACTGGACCAGAATCCATCCCACAAACTAGCTAAGACAGTGGATAGGGAAAGACAAAATATGAATTTTGCAATTTTTTTTAAACCATTAGAATTGCTTTTGCCAGTGCTAAGCCTTGCACCCTAATTAGGTAGTTGAACATGTGAATGAAATACAGTATTATCATGAAGCAGAAACTTCTAAGAAGAACAACAGTGAATCCTTTGAGACACTGGAATTGTCAATTTTAAGAGATTGTGACAGCCTTCTCACTATCCATCATTAAGAATATCATGATAGGTATCTCTTTGGGTAGGTTAAATGATGTACTACTTCAACTATATTTATGTAACCTGAGTAAAGGTTGGAGAGTGTCCATTTCTCTGTTCGTGGGTCAAAAATGATGTCCTTCCTGTCTTTTTTTTTTTTTTAGTGGGGTTAAGTGACTTGCCCAGGGTCACACAACTAGTAAGTGTTAAGTGTCTGAGACCGGATTTGAACTCAGGTACTCCTGACTTCAGGGCCGGTGCTCTATCCACTGCTCCATCTAGCTGCCCCCCTTCCTGTCTTTCTTGCAGATATACATATAAATATCTATATAGAAAGGGTTTGCTAAGTATATTAGTAGATTTGTAGGGTATCTGCCCAACCTTACACCAAACTTTTTTTTTTTTACCAAACTTTTAAAAGATTCTTAGAATACAAATGTATATAACTGAAACATGTTTATTGGGGAAAGAAAGTCTCCTTTAGTCATTATTTCTGTCCTTCAACTTGATAATATCAAAATTATTGTACATACTTAAAAGGAATAGTACTGATGAAAATTCTGAATTGCAGAGTATTTTAGTCATTCAAACTGCTCATTTCTCCCTTGATTCATTTGAATTAGTCTTTTTTTTTCTTGGTGATCCTTTTGATGCTTTTAAGAGGAAAGGTGAGATGTTGATGCTGCAGGCATTGATTTCAAAGTGAAATTTTCTATGACTTCAAAATATTTAAAAATAGGTATTATGTAAATTTATGTGTTAAATATTTGCCTTCCTGTTTTAAATAATAGAAGATAAGATTATAGACTTAAAAACTAATTTCTTTTCCCCCTAAGTGTAGGTTTAGCAAGTGATTTGCATGGTGAGCCAGAGATTGTTATTTTCATCCCTGACCTCAGAAATGCAAACTATTTAAATCAGCTGGACCACCTGGGGGATCGAGTAATTTCAGACTGTCCTGCAGCTCGAGTAATTTCAGACTGTCCTGCAGCAGCCATCCTCAGTAGACTGGAATCTCTTGGTAGGTTTCAGGGCTCTATGTTGTATAGGAGAGAAGATGTCAGTTACATATACTTGGGATTAGAGAGAAGTGGGGGACCATGTAGCAAGGCTGAGGGAAGAGAGAGAGGCGAAGCACCCAGAACTCACTGTTGTTACCCACAGATCTTAAGGAGGCTGACAATGAATATTTTGGTCAGCTCCTCTGGAGAGGATTTGTGGAAACTGGGTAAGAATTGCACATGAGATGACAAGGTGCGTTGTGATTTGTATTATGTTCATGAGACTTGGTTTCCAATTCTGTAGTCGCTCTCCAAGATGCTGCCAGGCCTGTCAGAATCCCCAGTGTTTGAAGGTATCCCCTTCCACTCTGCATCTCGTACTATCATAGATTGTCAAAGCTGGAAAGCACCTTAGAAATCACTTGGTCCAACCACTGAATTTTACAGATAAGGCAACTGAGCCCCGGAGAGTTGAAGTTACTTATTGTGACACAGCTTGTAAGTAAAAAAGCCAAGATTCGAATTCAGATTTTGTAATGAGTTAATATGAGTACAGTGTTCTCCCCACCTTTACCTTCACTATGCCACGTTACCCATCCCATCTATACAATCTTTCTACTACACAATTGCTCAAGAATTTAGCTGCTGGGGCAACTAGGTGGCACAGTGGATAAAGCACCGGCCCTGGATTCAGGAGGACCTGAGTTCAAATTCAGACTCAGACACTTGATACTTACTAGCTATGTGACTCTGGGCATGTCACTTAACCCTCATTGCCTGGGGGGGAGGGTGGAGAATTTAACTGCCAATCTCCTTCATTCTCCTGCATCCCCCCTTTCAGGTGATGAAAAGAAGATTATCAGAGAAATGTTTGGGACCACTGCTCTGGCATAAACCATGGTTGTATGGTATGATGTTCTTCTAACTCAGTTAACCTAATATATCAGATTGGACTTGCTTACTTTCCTTGGGGACCGAGCCACCTTTTAGAATATCAGCTCCTTCCCTGTCTCTTAACTAGTTGCTGGATGGGTCTGCTTGGGTGATTGGTACTTTAGAGTGTTACTATAATAGAGATGTTTTACTCTTTTTTTCTGATATATTTTTTAGAAACTAATTCTTTATCTTGCCTTCATTCTGATCTCAGGAAAAACTGAAGTTTTCTTATTTTCCTTTGGCCTTCTATCTAGTCTCCTGGCTAAATCTCTGAATCACTCTGTCTTCTTACTTTATTCAGATCTCAAGCCCATCATGATGGTCAGGGAGGGGAGAGGAAAAGGGGAACAAACTAAAATCTCAAAATGTGGAACATATATATTGATAAGTGCTTTTTGTTGCTAGGTGAATTACTACTACTGCTATTACTACTACTGACCATACTGCCATATTGAATTCAAATTTTGGTACATAGTTGTTGTTTTCTCCATCATAAAGTGAGCTACTTGAGGGCAAGGATCATGTTTCCATGGTTTGGGGTTTGTTGTGTGTTTGTGTTTTTTTAGTCCCCAAGGCTTTGCATAGTTCTTGGCACACAAATGCTTAATAAATGTTTGTTGAACAACAGCTCTGTGCTCCTCAAATCAGTGGATCTTTTTTTAATCGAACATCATAGGGGTAGCTTATTTATTTCTCTGGTGTTGTACCTCCCTTTTCATATTCTATGTTGGAAGTGGCTTGGTAACCTAAGAAGTCAGGAAGGCACAGAGCCAGGAATGTGTTTACAAATGTTTAACAACCAGCTTTCTGAGCACAACACACTTTTAAATTTAAACTGAATTATTAACATTTTTTTCCATTGCTTTTTAAAAGTCTAGATAGTAAAACAACACACATACTAAATCAAGCTCTGATTTGTAATGTTTGCTATTTTTCAAGGTGTAAATAGCCATACTGAAAATTTAATAATCAGCCTCCCCAGCCCCAGATGGCTCTAGCATTCAGAGCAGAGAACAAAACATTTGTGTACCCTAGGTAAAGTTAAAACACTGTACATCTCTTTTCTGTAAAGCATTAATGACTATTAGAGGCTTTGAACTGCCACTGTAGCATATTCAACTTAGCACAAAGTAAATGTCCATATGCAACAGTGAATAAAATTTCCTGGCACTAAAAAGTACGGGTCTTTATGAAATATTTAAATGTGCTTGTTGATGTACTCCCTTCTTGCATGTGTTCTAGATGGGCCTGCCTTGTCTACACCTAGTCTCAAGTTTAGGGAGGATGTTTCCTTACCTCTCCTGGCATATGTTGAGTTTCTTTGGTTTTTGTCCCTCCTTCTGTGATGAGAGTTTCAGAGGTGCCATATTTGATGATGTGTAGTCAGGTGATAGCAGTGATCTGTGGCTCACAGCAGGGAATTTGCATGAGCACCAAGGGCAGAAGATGAAGTAGGGATGGTTTGTTGGAGTGCTTATGTCCATCCTCTGAAAGGCAGAACTCTAGGTCTGGCCCAGATTGACATGTAAATAGCCAGATAAATTCTATTTCAGACCAAAACCATTTGTATAAATGTAGCCTTCTTTTTGCCATTAACACAAAGAGATATGCAGGTTGTAGTGGATAACAGGGGGCCATAGCAGAAGCGTTCACGTCGCGGCCCCTGTCAGATTCATAAGAATCTGCGAATTCTGCTGCACATCTTATCATCAGCAACTCAGTGCAAATATTTGGTTGGTTGAAATGAACAACAGGAAACACTTTTTTGTACTATGGTTCCAACCCTGTTTCACAGATAGAAGTGATTTCTTTACAAACACACTGAATATCCACCGATCAGACACACAGTATGTTTTGTCTTTAGGAGATACACACAGGACTTAATAACTAAGTTAATAATTCCTGGAGGTGATCAGCCAGTGCAAAACTTATATCCCAAATATGGTTTCATCTTGTTGAAATGAGGGCTTGTTTGTTGCTTCAGGTGTAATAAAACATCACCTATATCTCAACCATTGACATAAACAATATTTGTTTACAACCCCCTGCAATGGCATTTTTCTTTATATCTTTTACAAATTTAGATAGTAATGATCACAATGATGCTTTAACTCTAGGAGCCAGGAAAATGGCAACAAAATTAAGGCCCAAAGAACAGCACTCCAATATGATCTAGCATCATCATCTAAGTCTTTTTATAGCTCTTGACTGAATTCAACATGATAGCTTCTCCTGCATCTTTGCTAGCAGACATCTATATGGTAGGAAAATAGGAATCCAGGCCCATGTCCCTTATAGAGGAATTGAAGTGTCCTCATCACAGGGACAAAACTGAAAACACAAAGTTGCTCTAAGAAAATGAGCCAGAGATGACAAACCCCAAGATACTGAAAAGAAATGATTCCTCTCAACTAAAACAGATTAATTATGCTATTTTCAAAAATATACTACTTACTTTGGCTAATTAAGCTTGGATTGCAAGAAGGAGCTTGATATTAATGAAACAAAGATCAGGGATTCTCTCTCTTTGGTCTAGTTAGCTTTTTATTGCTTTATAGCACATCCTCAAACCCAGCTAGATTTCTTGAAGATGAATGATTTGGTTATAAAGGGGCTTGGAAATGAGGCTGTGTATTCAGATTCACTACTTTTCCGGGGGGAAACCCATGAAATATTCCACTTGCTTATCTGTATCTTCATGTGTTAAGGGTAGCAATGAGGTAGTATCTTCAGAGAAATACCCCAACAGGATATAAATTGAGTACTTATAGAATTCCTTCTCAATAGTGGCTATATAGAAATATGTACATAAACATCTAAGGTGACAATGTACTGTAGTGATTGATCTGTGGTCTGAATTGGGGAAAACCTTGAAGAATTCATACACTATGGGGTTCACTACTGGGATGGCTTTTCACATTCAGAGGGATATCTCAAATATTTTGTGGAAATTAGAGCTCTTTCCACTCAAGGGGGTCCTAGAAGCTATGTGCCTTCTTACAAAGACTCCTGGACCTTGTGCTTTGCCATCTTGGAAGCACTGCAGTGATTGTGTGCTAAGCTAGTCTTCTGAAGCCAGTATTGATCCAGACCACAGCTCTAAGGAAATTCAAGGGCAAAGAGTATAGAAGATTCATACACTCATGTCAAAATACTTGAAGAAAAGAATTAGAAAGTACTTTACATTGATGAGCACAACAGCATAACAGTAAATGAAATTTATTGCTTTTTAACAGACAGAAAATTACTGATTGATGTCAGGGTTATTCTCACATCAGCTGTCTTATAGACCAATGACCTGTCAGAGCAAAGATGAAAATAGAACAAAAGAAGAAATACAAATAAAAAAGATAAGGGTGTAGTTAAATTAACTTCAGCCTTACCTATTGAAACATACTATTATTGATGCTGAAAAATGGAAAGTGGATGGAGAAGCAGACATCCATAGAAGTGGTATTAATTTCCTAGAGAAGTTTAATGGATATAAATCAATTGCCCTAAAGATCTCAGAGATTCTAAAAAAATACCTCAGCCAGCAAACACTTGGTTTTGTCAAACACATAGATATGGCAGTCAAAGAGAAAACTTGTTTATGAAATTGATGAATTATGACCAGCATCACCTCATTAAGCAGTAAGAAGCAATGGAAAGAAAAATAAACTTAAAGCAAAATCACCCTAACTCCCTCCAGGCATTTAAAAATGAAACTGGAAGGACAACCGACTAAGGGGAAAAACACCAGAAAAAGGATCCATCAAGATGTTTAAAATAAATAAATAATTCTTCACTATACATAATAGTCCAATCCTCACATTTGGACTCTAACATTATAGTCCTAGATTTGCCATATGAGGAAACTGAATTTCACTGGAGAAAATATAGACAAGAAAAACATCTGGAGTGAACCAAGTTTAAATATGCAAAGTCTCTCCTTCAGTAAGCTATCTACTGTGCATGTGGTGAAATCGTATGAGATTCCTTGAAAGATGTAACAAAGAAGTTCAACTTTTTGCATATTAAGTGAAATGTAAAGCAGGAACATGCATGCTTGCATGTTTGCTGCCATTACAGAGGATGTTCAATATCACATCCAGACATACATAAGATTTCTTTTACAGCAAGTGTTCTTAGCTCTTTTTTTTTGTACCGTGGTTCCCTTTAGACCTCTGGCAAAGCCTTTGGACCCCTACCCCCTCCCAGAATAAGGTTTTTAAATAATGGAAGGAAATGCTAAATTTCAGTTAGGCATTAATGAAAATAGAATTGTCATACCCTCCTCCCCTCAAATCTACATATAGATTTTCAAGGAATCCATAGACCCTAGGCTAGGAAACCCTGTTATATATAGTGCGCTTTGCCAGCTGCTTCACTTTGCAGACATTGTGTAGATTACAGCAAGCCTTGGAACACCACAGAGCTTCTTAAATAACATTCATCATCACTTATAGAGTTTGCCTTAACTATCTTGATGGCAGGGTAGGTGGGGGGAACCCTCACTGGATAAAGACTGCCTTTATTCCACATAGTGCTAGGAAGTTGGATTGACAGCCCACAAAACTTGTCCCTCTGAACACGTATCCTCTACTGGTACTGAGAATGAACAATGAGCTGGACACAGGATTGAACAGAAGGAGGAGAGCAGGCTGGATTGCCTTTGGGAAATTGCAGTTCTTTTAATGACCCTAAGCTTCTCCCTGAAACAAAGACTCCTCTTAAGCACCGTTATTATTTTGGTTATGTTTTGTGGCTTAGTTATGGAATGCCATGATCTCTGATGAATTGGAGTTCATCATTCAAAGGGCAATGGAGAATAACAGTGGATATGTGGATAATGAAGACTTACAGGAGAATCAGCTTAAGGCATTGTTGTCAGAAATACATGGGGAGTTGGAAAGAGACTGGACTAGTCAAATAGAGACCAGGTAATGATCAATGAACAACCTCCATGTTCCATTGGTATCTACGCAATGTCAAGACAATGTAAGGGAAGACCCCAGACATGTTTGGTGGACTCCCTATGTTAGATTAAGAAGTGGAGATGGGCAAGAGCTGAAAAGAATAGGCAGGTATGGATGAGTTATGATCTTGATAGTTGGAGACAGTACCCACATTGATGACATCATACATCCATTATGGGACCCCATAGTAATATATTAATAATAATAATAACTTGTATTTATATAGAACTTTATTGTTAAGTCATTTTTCAGTCATGTCTGACTCTGTGTGACTCCATTTAGAATTTTCTTGGCAGAGATACTGGAATTGTTTGCCATTTTCTTCTCCAGCTCATTTTTAGAGATGAGGAACTGAAGCAAATAGGTTAAGTGACGTGCCCAGGGCCACACAGCTAGGAACTGTCAGAGGCTGGATTTGAACTCTTTGAAGATGAGTCTTATTGGTCCCAAGCCTAGAGTTTTATCGACTGTGCCACCTAACTACCTCATATAGAACTTTAACGTTTACAAAGCACAGAATGTATTACCTCATTTTATTCTACAGGAGCCCTATGAAGGTTGGCATTACTATCCCCATTTTACAGATGAGGAAACTGAGACAACTGTGCGACTTGCTCATGAGGAAACTGTATGACCTACTCATGGTCACAGAGCTAAGTGTCTGAGTTGGGATTTGAACTCAAGTCTTCATGACTCCCAAGTCCAGCATTCTTTTTTTTTTTTTTGGTGGGGCAATGGGGGTTAAGTGACTTGCCCAGGGTCACACAGCTAGTGTCAAGTGTCTGAGGCTGGATTTGAACTCAGGTACTTCTGAGTCCAGGGCCAGTGCTTTATCCACTGCACCACCTAGCTGCCCCCCAAGTCCAGCATTCTTATCCAATATGCTGCCTGTGGTCAGCTTATGCTTATTGGCTTAAGGGTTTTGGTAGCAAGACATTCCTCTAATCTGCATATATCCACTTGGAGTAAATAGGCCCCAACCATGTCTAGGAAGTTCCAAGAATAAAAACATGGACAGAAGAAATTGAGTAATGGAATAAAGCTCAGTACCTTACCCATAGTGTAGGGACTAAAATATTTATTAAATTAATTTCAATGGAAATATGGAGCCTTAACTAATTAGGAAGATATAGTTGACCACTTTTTAGGTGATATGTGACCAAAACATTATAGTCACTCGGGGACATCTCTTGATTTTCCTGAACAGATTTTTTTTTTTGTGGGGGGAAGGGTGGACCTGAAGTAGTAAGGAAGACCCCCCCCTTTCCCAGTCACCTGCTCTGTACCAATCCTTAGAAAGTTTCCAGGCGACCCCAAGAAGTTAAGGGACTTGTTTAGTGTTACACAGATAGTGTATGTGAACTTAGGTCTCCCAAACCAGCATACTGTAATGATTGGAATGACACCACCTACTGGAGACTTGCTGTGGGAAAGCTCCACCATGAGGAAAATGCCTCAGAGGCATTGTGGCTTTTCCTTGGCGTCAGGAAATGACGTTTGCTCATGGGTGCTGTCTATCAAGGCTACCAGCCAATCAACTTGAGGAGCCTCCTATGGTCTGGGAGGAGACAGGAAGGAGGAAAGGGAGCCTGGGCAGAGAGCGCTGGGCCTTTTGGCTTCCTGACTTGATGGTGGTGGCGGCAGAGAACTTCACAGGAAATTTGAGGAAAGATAGGAATGCCAGGCTGTTAGAATTCTGTTCTCAATCTTTTTCTTTCTATTTTCCAATAAACCCTTAAAAACCTAAACTCGTTTTATCAGTGATTTTTAGTTAGTTTCCCCCAAACTGGGGGAACAGATTAGAATCCATATTTAGAATCTTAAATTACACAATCCTAATTTTTTGCCCTTGCTGACTCTCTTGAAAAGATAAAAATATTAAGCCTCCAGTGGTTCCTTATATTATACCACATTGAAGCATATATTGCCTAGCTAGACATTTAAGGCCTTACTATTTCTTTCGAACAGAATCTAAACAAATTCTCCATTGTTCTTGTCTTGCCTTCCCCCATTCAGTTCCTGTGTGTGAAGTGCCTACTATGTGTATTGGGTACTGTACTTAGGGTTGCAAAGGCTTACATTCTACAATGATCGACTGTTTTCTGTTCCAGGACAGAAAACAGTCTCCACCCTCAATTACAAAACCAAAACAGAATATTTTCAAAATTTTCTTTATCTTTTGTTTTTGTTACCCACTTTTCCTAATATGTTCTTCCTCCTCTACCACTCAAAAAACCATTATGTATAACAACAACAAAAAGAATTAAGAAGGGGAAGGAATAATTCAACAAAACTAAGCAACATACTAACTAAATCTAACAAGAATATTCTGGGGTTCCACCTCCATAATTCTTCTACCACCTCTGCAAAGAAAAAAAGAGAGGCACGTTGGAGTCGAGATGATCTGAGTTAAAATGCTTATTGGCAGTGTGATCGTTGGCAAGTCACTTAACCCTTTCAGCTTCAGTTTCCTCATTTGTAAAATGGAGAATTAATATTCACACTTACTTCATAGGTAAAAATGAGGTAATATATGTAAAATTCTTTATAAACCTTAAAGTGCTGATTTAGATGTTAACTCTTATTAGTGGAGTCCTAGTTTGGCCATACTTTCATTGTATGATAAATTTAGAGCTGGACCGTACCTTCGCTATCATCCAAACCCCTCACATTCAGTTTCAATTGTCTTCTTGTCCTTGACATTTACATTATTATAGTCATTTCCTGCAATATTTTTCTGGTTCTGAGTACTTCACTTTACATTAGCACATATAATTCTTCCTTGCATACCTGTATTTTTCATGTTCATCTTTTCCTCTGTCACAATAATATTACATTATATTTAAATACAACTTGTTTATTCATTGCCAGATCAATAGGAGTATGTGTTGTTTACAGCTCCTTGATGCTACAAAAAGTATTACTGTAAATATTCTGGCTTGTATGAAATACCCCTCTCTTTGACTTCCTTGAGTTATATGCCTTACAGTAGGAACTCTGTATTAAAGGATATGAACACTTGAGCTACTTTCTTTGAGAAATTTCAAATTGTCTTCTGGAGTGGTTGGGCCAATTCACATTTTTTCCCAGAAGGATTACTATTTCCCTTATTCTATAGCCCGTTCAGTATCAACTATTCCCATCTTTTATGACCTTTGCAAATTTGCTGGGTATGAGATATGCTGTCAGAGTTGTTTTGGTTTGCATTTGTCTTATTATTAGTGACTTGAAGCATCTTTCCTTTTTTTTTTTTTAAATAGCTTGCAATTCTTTTGAGAACTATTAATTCACAACCTTGGATCACCTGTCCATTTAGCCTTGACTTTTGGCATCACACATTTGTATTCCATATTTGTATTTGTATTTTGTATCTTATATATCAGACACTTAGATAATTGATGCAAATTTTTTAAACAGATTGGCAGCTTTGTTATCCTAGTTGTGCTGATCGTTAATGTGAAAGCCATACATTCTTCCAGAAATAAACTAGATTTTCAGTGGATAGCATGGTACAATGAAAAGAGCATTGGATCTGAAGTTGGGTTACCTGGATTTGAATACTGGTTTAGTCACTTAGAATCTATGTGACCCTGAGCAATTCAGTTACCTGAGTCCCCTATTCCTCATATATACCAGGAAAGAGGGGTCAAGCTGAACTTTGTGCTTTCTTCTAGCTCCAAGTCTTAATCCATATGTGCCAGCAGAGGTTCCTCTTTCTTCTTTTCCCTATCTTCTTTTTTGTCTAGTAGTGGTCTCTGATAATCTCCACTCCTGAAGGAGAGAACCCAGAATTCCCATATCACTTGGCCCTTTAGGCTCACCTCCTGTTTCCTACTGGTTATTTCTGGACTTCTCTAGTAATCATTCCTGCCAGTAATCACCAATCACAATCTTTTTGGTAAGATAGAGGATGATTAGGTCCACCTGTCTGCCTTCACACTATGTCCTCCAGACCCCATCTGCTCAACTCATATACCCTAGTGACTGCCTACACTCTTAGAATTTCTGACCCTTTCTATCCGACTTGTAGCAAAACTTTCATGTGTTAGCTGTCTCCTCCAATCAAGGATTCTTTTGGTTCTATCTCAGATTGTTTTTAAGTGCATAAACTAAAATATTAAAAAGATGGATATTGACATAAGAGAGACTGTGGAGACATGGATTGAATGAGACTTGGTAACTGCTTGGATGTGAAGGGTATAACAATAAAAAGACCTTTCCTCTGGTTTTCCTGACCCTAATTAACATCTAAGTGATATCTTTCACCTTAAAATTTTCATAGTACCTAATTGGTATGGTCTTCTCTTTTATATTTATTTATGTATTTTATATCTTTCATGATAGATTACAAGCTCTTTGAAGGCAGGCATTTCATCTCTTTATCTCCACTACCATATCCTACATATAGGTGTTTAGTAAAATTTTGGAATGAAATGAATCAAGGCAAATACTCCTTGAAACAATAGATAATAAATTTATGGAATTGGGGCAGCTAGGTGGCACAGTGGATAGAGCACTGGCCCTGGAGTCAGGAGTACCTGAGTTCAAATCCAGCCTCAGACACTTAACACTTACTAGCTGTGTGACCATGGGCAAGTCACTTAACCCCAATTGCCTCACTAAAAATAAATAAATAAATAAATAAATTTATGGAATTCATTCACCACAAATGGTTCTGGCTGAAAATCTAAAAAAGGTTCAAAAAATTCAAGATCAATTATATAAGTAGTATGCCTTCATTGGGGCCTTTGGTTAGACATTCTTTTTTTTTTTCCCCGATAAAAGTATTTTATTTTTTTCCAGTTACATGTAAAGTGGTTAGACATTCTTAATGGTTTGTGATTGATGACCTGGACAGCTTTGTACCATGCTTCCGAATGTCCCTTTGTAAGGCTGCCAGAGTCAGCATTAAGGCTGTTGCTCTGACTTGTATGACATGAAAATGGATTTGAAAGAATAATTGGTACTAAATATAGATTTATTGGTAAAAGCTGAGTCAACCTACTTGTCCACCTTTACGCTCTGATAAGACTTTCATTTAATATCACTTTATCAGGCTTCTCCTGAAAGTAATTTTTAAAATGTAGAAATTCTGCAAGAAATGGAACCTTTAAAAGAGAAACTAGGACACAATAATGGTAGCAATAATTGTAAAGACATGAATATTAACAACCATCCCATAAAGAAGAAAACCAGGAACTACCTATGCATTGGTCTTTGTATAACTCAGGAAAATGTTTGCCTGCTACTGAGAACAGGATGTGTATATAATCCCTTGGCATACAGAGAACCAGCTTCATGCCAGGTTGATAAAGAGTTATGTAGCCTTTAACAAGACAGGAACTCAATGGCATATTACAAATGGAGTTTCATTGAATAGTAAACTCTTCACTTGGGGTAACTGTCTCAAATAATGTTTAAGATTTCCTTTAACAAACATCCATTAAATGTTTCCTACATGCATTGAATTGAAATGCTTCATTCAAATGTTTATGGAGCACTGAGCACTGGCTTAGTTCCTGGGGAAAGATACCAAGTTTAACTAAGATTCAGGCCCTGTCCTCATAGAGTTTAGAGTGGAATAAGGAACTCAAATACTGATGACAATGATATACAATATTACATAAATGCATTAGACACTGTGTGGCCAGAGGACCGAGTGCTCAAATTGTACCTCTGATATTCATTTTATGTGTGACCCCAGGGGAGTTACTTAACCTCCCTAAAACTGTTTCCTTAACTGTAATTTGAACAGGTTGGGCTCTAGAGCTCTCTTCCAGCTCAAAATCGATGATCCTTTGTTCCTCTGTTATTTGAGGCTTGTTGGGGAAATTACTAACAACTAAGGAGGGGATCAGAGAAATCTACATGGAGGTAGCGGCATTTGAGTTGAGTTGTAAAGGATAGGCAACAATTCAGGTGAAGAGAAGGTGGTGGGAAGGAACTCATTCTAGGCATCAGTAATAACGGGAACAAAGGGAGAGACAGTTCTGGCCCCTGAACAAACCAGTTGAAGATTTTTTTTGCGGTTAAGTGACTTGCCTAGGGTCACACAGCTAGTACATGTCAAGTGTCTGAGGCCGAATTTGAACTCAGGTCTTTCTGACTCCAGGGCCAGAGCTCTATCCACTGTGCCATCTTGCTGGCCCAACCAGTTGAAGAATTTTGAAGTATACTTAAGTAACTTCAACACCATTTGGGTGATCAGTGCAAAGGAGAGCTCTAAACCAAGAACAATGAAAAGAAGTAAAAGATATCACTTTTGTCTTGTGAGGCAGCATGTTATGGGAGAGTGCTGGAATTGCTATTATTCCATTTTTGGCTCTGACCCTAGCCAGACATTTGAACATGGAAGAGTCACTTGACCTTGCTCAGTCTCTGTTTTTGTTTTTTTTCAATCTGTAAAACATGGATAATAATACTTGCCTAGTTAGGGTTGTGAGAAGAGTGTTTTGTAAACCTCAAAATAGCATCAAACTCAAGGAGGGTTGTGTTTGCCTATTCTGCTATTTGATTCTCTTTGGCTACTGTGGGCCATTTCATACACCTTTTACTTCATTCTGAGGTCTTCTTTCTGCCTGTTGAAGGGTAGAGCTATTCTTTCTCAGCACATAGACACTTGGCATTTCTGAGCTGTTGGTAGGGAAAATTTGTACCCTTTCGTGCCTGCTATCCCTCTGACATTTACTCAGTTGGGATCAGCCTCTACCCTTGGGGTTATCTCAACTTAATAGATAGTTATGGGAAACCTGATCTCACTTCTGCTATGGAAAGGACTACCTTCACACCTCCTCCCCTAGTAAGAACTCACTAGAAGAGTTGGCTTTCACCTTCTGTATTGCCTTTTTGAGATTTTGACCTTCCCTCAAGGTCCATGTCAAATAGTATCTTCTCCATGAAACCATCCCTAATCTCTCTCTCTCTCTCTCTTTTTAAAAATCTTTTCCCCCCTCCCCAACAATTCATGATCTCTCTCTCTCTCTCTTTTTGCTTTAAAAGTAAGTTTTATCCCTTCATTGAAGTTTTATGGTTGAATAGGAATGCCAACATCAGTCACTTTGGTTCATGATCTCTTTTTAAACCATCTCTTCCATGTTCTTATAATTTGTATGGTAATTTACAAAAGAAAATTTTGTTATTATTTTTTGCTTTATATTACCAAACATTTCCCCTGTATCCCTCTTCCCTTCCAGAGGGCAATTCCTTATAATAGGAAAATTTTAAAAAGAAGAAAAGGAACAAAATCAGAAAAAACTGGTCAACATCATCACAATCTAACAATAAATGGAATGTTTCACACTTGTGGATATCCTCACCCACCCACCCACTTTCTGCAAGGGAACAGAATGTGGAAAGGGGTATATGATCATTTTTTTTGCACTTGTATTTTTCTCTTTCCTACCTTGTAAAGAACTCTTGGCTGGTGATGGTGGTGGTATGGGGCATATGATAGCTATTTTCAAGTATTTGAAGGGTTACAGAAAATATAGAAAAGGGCTTAGACCTGCCCTCCTGGGCCTCAGAGGATCCAGCTGGGAATATTGGGTGGAAGTTACAGAGATAAAGATTTGTTGTTGTTTGTCCTTCATTCTCAAAGAGGGCCATGACATTGGAGTGATGTCATGACTTGCAGTGAATTGGATTTTTAAGTGAGGAAGGACTGTACACAGCCTCACTCTCTCCTCCAGAGCCATCAGGGTCCAGTAGCAAGATATACATCAGGATGACTGGAGATGGCCACAGATGTTTAAGGCAATTGGGGTTAAGTGACTTGCCAAGGGTTACACAGCTAGGAAGGTCTGAGGTGAGACTTGAACTCTGATCCTCCCAACTTCAGGACCAGTGCTCTATCCACTACACCACCTAGCTGCCCCAAATTTCACAGACTATTAAAGCAGAAAGGGATTGAAAGATATTGTTATTCAGACCCTTCTCTGAACTTCAGTTTTGTTAACCATAAAGTCAAGTGATTTATCCATAGTCACACAGCTACTAAGTAGCAGAACATTTTCTCAACAATGAGTGACTAAAGATGATTGAGAGGATTCCTTTTCTGGAAGTTTGTTTTCTTTAAATGTAGATTATGCTATGGGAGGGTTGGGATTGGCCCTTTTCTTCAGATTAGAGTATGAAAGGATGATTCTTTATGATGCCTTACAAACACTATTGTCTCTGTAGGAAATACTAGAAATATAGCTATGTGTACAGAGGAAGGCATGAAAATTTGAGCTGTCATTTTTTCCCAATGAGTTAAATACATAATATTTTCACACCTACTTGTCAGAAATATGTGTGTGTGCGGGTGTGCGGGTGCGCATGTGCGCACACACACACATATATATTCTTTTTAGGAGCTCACCTCATGTGCATGCTATATGTACCAGGAAATGTGCATGCCTACAATAAAATCCAATTTGATATAAATTTTCTATAATTTTTGACAGAGGTTCATCTGAAATAGACTTGTTATTTCAGTCTGAAATCAGATGCTGATGATTGGTTGTAGAGTATTAGTTGCCCAGCTTATGCTGTGAAACACACCAAAATTTTGTAAGAATATTCAACCCAACAAACCTTTATTAAATACCTACTATATGAACACATTTCATTTTTTGTCCATCTAGTCTTCATTATTAAATTTCATAGGGTATCAGAAACTAAGTTCAAGTTCTGGATCTGTTGACAAGTTATGTGAGCTTGGTTGCTAAACTTCTTTGAGGCTTAAAATGAAGGAATTGTATTAGATGGTGTATCCCAACATCCTTCAGACCAAATTTGTACTGCTTGGTATAACTCCATGTTACCAAAGGGCCTTCCTTTTTTAAATCTATAGACTTAAAATAATTGTTTTCTTTCTTTCTCTATCTTGCCCTTTCTTTCTTGTTTCTAGCTCTTAGTCTATTTCCCCTAAAGCTGTAGAGTGGTCTGACAGAAGAACATTCAGTGATCTTTTTTGGGGGGGTGGATGGGGAAATGAGGGTTAAGTGACTTGCCCAGGGTCACACACACAGCTAGTAAGTGTCAAGTGTTTGAGGCCAGATTTGAACCCAGGTCCTCCTGAATCCAGGACTGGTGCTTTATCCACTGCACCACCTAGCTGCTCCCAACATTCAGCTATCTTACTGGATCACATCCTAATTTGATTTGGGAAACACTTTTGAGCCCTAAAATGCCAGGATAAGTATGGGGAGTTTTCATGAATGAGAAAGAGACATTCTCTTATATGTGCTTGCTTTTATTGGACTCTACTCAGTGGACCTCATCCATTTGTGTTGATCAACATTTTTGATGGCCTGTTTATCGATTTGTAGATCACATAAATGTAGGAGAGGGAGCTAAAAGGCTGATAGAATCAAGATGCAGAAAATCTCAGGAGGCTAGAACAATGGATTTAATCTAATATTAAAAAAAGAAGTAGGAATTAGAGGTAAATGTAAAATTTACACTCAGATTGAAAAAAAAAATGATTTCACAAGTCCTAATGGAGAAAGGTGTGACCAAACAGGAGTTGGTACAGAAAATTATCTAGAGGTTTAGTGTATCATAAGATCAAAATGAGTTAATAATGGGACACAGTAATAGCAGACATTTGTGTAGCTCTTTCAGCCTTACAAACCACTTTATATACATGATCTCATTTGAGCCCCACAACAATCTGAGGAGAAGGAGACAGAGCCATAACTGGAGCAAAGCAACTTGGGGTTTGTCCCAGGGCACCATCATTTAGAGAGTACTGGCAGTACTTCTTTCAGCAGGGTAGAAATAATTGAGCTCAGCACATAGTTAGCAAGAATAATTATTTAAAATAGGAAGCTGCCAGATGGCACCCCTCCACAGGGCCTCGTTTCTTAGGATCTCTCCTCACCCAATAATCCCACACCTGAATTTGTCTTAAAAAGTTAATTTAAGAATGTGCTTCCTGCTGCTTGTCCTAGATGCTTTTTTTTTTTTTTGGTGAGACAATTGGGGTTGAGTGACTTGCCCAGGGTCACACAGCTATTAAGTGTCAGGTGTCTGAGGTCGGATTTGAACTCAGGTCCTCCTGAATCCAGGGCCAGTGCTCTATCCACTGCACCACCTAACTGCTCCCCCAGATGCTTTTTGTGAAGCTGGCATTGGGAATCCAGATGACTAGTTATGAATTCGGAGATAGGTACTACTGGTATTATCCATATTTTATAGGTGAGGAATCAAAATGACTTTTTATGGCTTTGGAGATATGTGGCAGCATTCATGTTTTATAGAAAAGGAAACAGTCTCACTGGTTAAATATCCACAGTGAAATAGTAACAGAGTTGAGATTTGAAACTCTCTTTGACACTGTAGCCAAAAAAGCTTATGCTTTCCTTGGGTAGATTTGCAATAGTGAGCAGAATGAAAAAAGTGTTCATCGTGCTCTGGACTGCCTCACGTAGACCATATCCAGAATATTGCCTTCAGTTAAGATCTGGGTGCCGCATTTTGGGAAAGACGTTGATGGCCTGGAATGAGACCAGTGAGCAACCAGGATGGCAGAGGGATTGGAAGCCATGCTAAATGAGGATTGAGAAAACTAGGGAAGTTTAATTTAAAAAAGAAAAGCCTGGGGGAGGTGAGTGGGCATCATTTAAAAAATATATATTTAAAGGGTCACATGATAAAGACTAAATACCCTTTTCTTTCTAATACTTATTTTCCTCTGGTCCCTTTCTTAAAGTCTCCACCTTTCTTTATTCTCATCCAACTTAATTTTGAGCCTATCTCACAGGTCTTCACAACTCTTATATTTTCAGCCAGACTTTTATCCTGTGCCATGCTTATATTATTCATGCCTACCAACTTATCATCCATCCATACCACCTATCACCTATGTCATGAACACATTCTATTCTTTTCAACCTCCCTGCCTTTGCTCATGCTGTGTACCCTCTATCTGGAATGACCTCTCTCTTTCTTTTACCTGTTTAATTTTTACTTCTCTTTTGACACTGAGCTCAAATGTTACCCCTTTCCTCTGTATTTCTTTTCCTTCCTTCCTTCCTTCCTTCTTTCTTCATTTCTTTTTTTCTTTTCTTTCTTTCTTTCTTTCTTTCTTTCTTTCTTTCTTTCTTTCTTTCTTTCTTTCTTTCTTTCTTTCTTTCTTTCTTTCTTTCTTTCTTTCTTTCTTTCTTTCTTTCTTTCTTTCTTTTTGTGGGGCAATGAGGGTTAAGTGACTTGCCCAGGGTCACACAGCTAGTATGTGTCAAGTGTCTGAGGCCGGATTTGAACTCAGGTACTCCTGAATCCAGGGCCAGTGCTTTATCTACTGCACCACCTAGCTGCCCCTTCCTCTGTATTTCTAACTCCCACCCCCACAACCTCATAATTTCAACAACCTTTCTACCCAGATCCCATGCAGCAATTTGGGACTGAATAACATGTTATTTGATGAGTTTTGTTCTTTACCCTCCAAGCTCTGTGAGGGCAGGGACCTTTCTATTTTCCTGAATGGCTTTGCAGATGTTATCCAATGAATAATTGTTTGATTCCAAATTGGCCTTTTGCTACAGTGGTATCAGCCTGGTGGAGGCCGCACCTTTTTTAGTCTTAGGGAGAGAAAATGCGGGCATGTTGGCTTCTGTGACCATGAGTCAGGCTGGGTTCACATAATTGTTCACATTTCTGTGGCACTCCATGGTTTACAAGCCACTTTCTATAGAACAACCCTATGGAGCACGTTATCTCTGTTTTACAGAAAAAGAAACTGAGGCTCTAGGAGATTTTTTTTTTTTAGTCATTTGCTCAAGGTCCTAAATTAGTGACAATGTTAGTGTTTGGGCCTACATCTTTGAATGTCAGGTATAATGCTATGTCCAGCCATATCTGACATATTATTCTACCTCTCTGATGCCTTTCTTTAGTGCAGTAGCTCAGTCTGTTATACTGCTGGGAAATAGCAGGGAAAGGCAGGCCTGAGATTACACCAGCAGATGCTTTTGCTAAATTCTTGCTTCCCAAATTATGGCCACAGGTTTCCAAGAGTCCATAGATCACTAAATAAGGAAATAGACCCATAGAAAATGTTTCACATACATTACTATTTTTCAACCATATATAGATGCTGTTGTGATAAAATCACAAATACCTTTGAAATCATTATTGAACTCAAAGTAGCTTTTGCTTATATATTTGATCAATGTTAGTAAATTCAACTATGATCATGTGGGAGTTAGTCATTTTCTTTTTTACATTAAACATGATTCCTCATACCCAAAGACTAGGAACCCCATTGTTATAGTCTCCTTTTTCAAAACAATTACCTGCTATCTGAGTGGAGTATGTTATTCTGAGGGTATCAGTTTTGGGAGAGACCAGGGTGTATGGGAAGGAGAATGTTGCATGAATAGAGTTTGGTTGGAGAGGGGATGGAAGGAAGGTTGAAGAGGGTGGTAGGGGCCAGAGGATGTTAAGCTGGATGAAAAAAGGGGAGGTTAGAAAGATTTCTGTCTTGGGGCAGCTAGGTGGTGCAGTGGATATAGTACCGGCTCTGGATTCAGAAGGACCTGAGTTCAAACTCCGTGTCAGACACTTGACACTTACTAGCTGTGTGACCCTGGGCAAGTCATCTAACCCTCATTGCCCCAGAGAGAGAGAGAGAGAGAGAGATTAAGAGAGAGATTGAGAGAGATTGAGAGTCCTGTCCTGTCACTTAAGCTTTCTGGCTTAGAGATATAAATCACTTGACTTCTTACAGCTTGGGTATCCTCCTCTCTAAAATGAGAGGGTTGGACTAGGCTATTAAATACATGGAAAAGAATCCTGGCTCTGGAGTCAAAGAACCTGGGTATGAATCCCAACTCTGGTACTAGTTTACTACTTGTGTAATATTGGACAAATCCCTTAACCTCACTGGGCCTTGATTTCATCACCTGTAAAATGAAGGGATTGTATTAGGTGAATTCCAGAGTCCCTTCCAGCTCTAGAGCTGATCCCTCTCAATCCTGAAGTTCATGACATTCTATTCTTCTCTAAGATAATATAGTATAAGCGTAGCTTCTTCTGGCTCTCTTTATAAAGGGTTGGACCTCTTCGGTGCTAATATACAGAATTAGAGTATGAGAGGCAGTCATTCTTTTGAAAAGTTCGAAGAAGCTTCCTGATGTGTTTATGGAAAAATGGTGATTTAAACTCCCCTTCCTTCTATTGATAGGCTAATAGAACCTGAAAGTCTCAAAAGTCAGTGGACGGGGCAGCTAGGTGGCGCAGTGGATAACGCACTGGCCCTGGAGTCAAGAGTATCTGAGTTGAAATCCGGCCTCAGACACTTAACACTTACTAGCTGTGTGACCCTGGGCAAGTCACTTAACCCCAATTGCCTCATTAAAAAAAAAAAAAGTCAGTGGACAATCCTAACATAGGTTATCGAATGAAAACTGCTGAGTTGTAATAATGAGTAATTAATTTTGGTATCAAAAGAAAATCCGTTTGATAGATGAAATATTTGACTATAGTTTCCCTACTTGTGTCCTTTTATTTCTATTTGGTTCTTGTCTTCTAGGTCATTCAGCTATGTTAGAAAAATTTGCTACTTGTAAAACAAAACAGATAAATAGTATGTGGCAAATAGAAATTGACTAGGCATGGCTAGAATTAATTTGAATGAGTAAGTCTCTCCAAGGACTGACATTTGTTCAATTAACAACCTTTTGCAAATTCCATGTCATGCCCTTCATATGTCCTGTGTTTCCCATGTTGAGTATCAGGCAAAACTAATAAGAATTGGTTCTGTGAAACTCCAGAGATTTGTTTATGTTCCAAATGAGCACACATTGAAGTATGCTGGGTCTTTTTACAGAAGCTTCTCTGGCTTCCCTTGACTTTCAGGCCACCAGGTGCAAGACTGGTCATAGGCAAAGCAGTAAAGTTGGGTTTAGGGTCCTACCCCACTCCCAGGGGCAAGCTTTGGTGTCCTATCTGCTCTACCCTTCCTAGATTGCTGTTATCACCATATCGTTTCCTGCTTTGTAGGACTGTGCTCTCTCCAGGACCTCTTCCCTTCACTCCCAACTTCCATGTCTCTTACTGGGTTATCCTTCCCAGGATACTGTATCTCTACCTCCAAACTATAAAATAGCTAATCCATTAAACTAGTCAGTGGCAAATGAGAGGGGACTAGAGCTTGGCTTCCAGGTAGTCTGTGTTGAGATTAGGGTGGAGGTGGGGAGGACTAACGTTGAATTTTGTTGGTTATAATTATTAACTCTAGTTGCCTTATCAGAAAATAAGGAGGCTGGGGTTAGATGGCCTCCCATGGTAGGGATTTCAGGAGAACTAGACAGGGAGAGCTGGTGGGATCATAGACTTAGAACTATGAGGTACATCAGAGGTCATCTAGTCTGCTCCCTTCATTTTACAGATGAGGAAAACTGAGGCCAGGGAGGGGAAGAGAATTGCTCACAGTCACGCAAGTAGCAAGCATCAGTGGTGGGATGTGAGGCCAGGTTCTTCTTTCTACTCTACCACAGAGATTTCTTTGTGGGGGGAGGTTATGATGCTTACTAGAGAGACAGGCTATATTTCTACAACCAGCCCTTAATAGAAATGGGCTTGAAAGCCCCAATCTGCCATTCTAGGACTTCACAGGTTTCATTTTGCATCAGTTCCTATTTCTGTTCTGTTCCAGTCAGGAGTATAGAGAGAGGTCAGAGAATTTCAGAGTTCGAGTGAGCCTTAAGGGTCATCTGCCTTAGCACAGGCCTATAACATCCTGGATAGGTGGTCATATAATCTCTGCTGAAAAACTTTGATCACTGGGGGAACTAACTACCTCCTGGGGCAGCCCATTCCACTTTTCAATACCTCTAATTTTGGGGAATTTTTTTCTACACATTGAGCTGAAATCTGCATTTCTACAACTTCAACAGTCAGGGATCATTGATCCAGTTTGTCCAACAAAGGGGCTTCGGACTGTAAATGAATTGTCTTTTACCACCATATAATACTCATAGATTGGTCTAAATGAATTGTCTTTTACCTTTTTTGGTTCTTACCATATACTCTCTTTCTTTCTTTCTTTCTTTCTTTCTCTCTTTCTCTTTCTCTCTTTCTTTCTCTCTCTTTCTTTCTTTCTTTCTTTTTTTTTTTTTTGGGTGAGGTAGTTGGGGTTAAGTGACTTGCCCAGGGTCACACAGCTGGTAAGTGTCAAGTGCCTGAGGCCAGATTTGAATTCAGGTCCTCCTGATTCCAGGGCTGGTGCTCTATCCACTGTGCCACCTAACTGCCCCACTGTCTACTCTTTGTATAATAACACTAATTTATCTGGCAACTTCAGCTATTCAAAATGCTGCTGAGTGCCAAGAGGTCAGCACACAAGAAGTCCCTAAGCAGCAGATTCAGTAATGCTTATGTGCTCCTTGTAGGAGTCCTCCGAGCTCATCTTCCCAGGCAGATGATGGCTTGAGGTGTGCTACCATAATAGTCTCTTACCTAAGTTGTCTCTGTCTACTCCATTCCACACAGATGATAAAATAATTTTTCTGATGCACAAGGACCTCAAAAACCTGTGGTGATATAGATTTAGAATGAGATGAGACCTGAAAGATCATCCATCTCAGCCTTTTCATTTAACAGATGAGGGAAGTGTCTTGTCTGAGGTTACAAAGTAGTAAGTGGCATAGTCAGAATTTGAACCCAGGTCTTCTGAATCCAAATACCTAATGTTGTTCATACTATAACAGGCAGCCTCTTAGATGAGTCCCAACTATTTAATTTGACATTTAAAGGCTTCTGTAAACTTTTTGACCTTCATTTCCAGTCTAATTTCATTCTACTTCCTTGTACTCTACGATCCAGCCAAACTGGACTGCTAACTATTCCCCTTGCCTGAGATGCCTGCCTGCCTGCCTCATTTCTATCTGTTGAAATCTTTTTCTTCCTTTAAGACTCAGAGTAGTTGACGGGCTTTGTCCTTCTCCTAGCTGCTTCTTTCTCTTCCTCCCCTATGCCCAATAGTTCAATATTCCCTCATGCCATTGGTACCACTGAGATTACCCAGAAGCCCATAGAATTAGGAAAGGAAACTAAGAAAATTTTTTTAGTGTAGCGAATGGACTGCCATTCTGTTTCCTGATTCTACCTCTCACTTACCTATGACTTCCTTACCAAAAAAAAAAAAATACAATAACTTGTATTGGGACCAATAAGATAGCATTTCTGGAAACTGTGACATTCTTAAGTAATACTTGTGTCCACTGACTTGAGACTTGCAAAGATACTAGAAGATAGTTAAGAAAAAGTTATTTTCATCCTGATGGGAGGGGGAATGGCAGGAACAAAGGAGAGGCAATATTGTTGGAAAAGATTACTTAGTCTGCCAACTTTTAGTAGTTCAGTTACCAAGGGTCATGAAGAACTATCTGAATTCATGTGATGACTTTTGCTGCCCCTAATACTTTTTATCCCACATTTCATAAAATTTACAATAAAAAATAAGCTTGTCAAAGCCTCTGTAATCAGAAATAAATATTGTAACCTTATGGTCTTTAGAATCACATAAACATACTTTTTTTTACATCCTCAAAAGCAATGTGTAGATACTCCAGTTCCCTTTTGGGGCATTATCTATTTATAATACCAAACTACTTCCCCTACCCCTGCCTGTTTGCACAACTTTTATAGATCTTTCCATATTTCCACATTTGCTTCCTTTGCCTGCGCTAGCCATTGCCCCTCTCGTTTGAAAGATAATCCATTTCTGCTTTGGACAGTAAACACATCCAATACTACACAGCCAAAAGAACACTGGATCTGCAATCAGAAAAGCTGAAATCAGATCTTGATTCAAGCATTTATTTGCTGTGTGACCTTATCTTCATCTCTCTGGGCCTCATTTTCTTATCTGTAAAATGAAGGACTTGGAGATAATATTTAAGGTGGTTAGTGGGGCATCCTTGGAGTCAGGAAGGCACAGGGTCCAGTCCTGCTCTGACAGCTTTATGTGATATTAAACAAGTTACCTAGCCATTTAGTGTCCCCAGATGGCTTTCTAAGACAAGTACAGATTAATTTTATGTTTGCTTAAGTGGAAGGAGTTTTTATGCTCGGAGTTTTCTACACTGATGATAATACACTTATATACCCCCTACACACACACACCTAACCTACTGGAAGGGTTCTTTAAATGCTCAGATTTTAGGATCCTCTGTCTCTCTGTGGGTGTTCAAAAGAGCTTCCAAGTGGCCAGAAGAAAGTATTTCCAAATTCTCTCTGGAACTTATCCTTTAAAAAAAAAAATACAGCACCAGAGGTATTGGCTAGCTATTTCTTGCTCAACTCACCTCAGTAGTTTTGCTTTGCATAAGAAAAAGGGACATTGCTTTTGTATATACTCTTCTAAAAACCTGATATCCCTGTTAGCCTGACATATTCCACATTTCACAACACCTAAGAGCTTTTCTCACATGAGCACTCTTGTATTTTGATATAGGAGCCCAGTTTTGTGGTTTACATGGATGTTCCTCATGTGTCTGTCACAGTTGAGCTAAAAAATCATATTTATAGGATCATAGGGTCATCGATTTAAAGCTAGAAGGAAACTTAGAAGCCATCAAATCCAACCTCTCAGCTTATCAATGAAGAAACTGAGGCACTGAGGTGTTAAGTGACAGGCCCATGGTCATCTAGCCAGGAAGGGTCTAAGGCAAGATTTGAGCCTAGGTCTGTCTTCTGAGTCTAGTGCTGTACCCACTCTACAAACTTGAGCTTTTTATTCAAGTCCAAGTTCTTGGAAAATCCACACATCCATATATTATTCAAATATCTCTTTTTGAAAGCAGTATTGTAGAACTCAATTTTCTTGCTGCCCCCTGAAGTATATACAAGTGTGATGCTACTGATTTCAAATACCTATTGTTTTTGAATAATCCCATAAATCACTGTGAAAATAATACCCTGGGTATAAGCCTTTTTATGTGTTAAAGTTGTAGTTAACTATATTGGACCTGTCACTTCATATCTGTAGTTCTTTGGTTCCACTTATCTGTAAAATGAGGGGATTGGACAAGAGTTCTTAAATTTTCTTTGGATTCCAGAACCTATGATCATATATGAAAAGCTTTCATTTGTCAAGAAAGATTAGGAGCAAATAAAGCTGAGATTTTTCTCAGAATCAAGTAGTAGAAGCTTTAATAACGCATCATTGTTAACATGGTCAATTTTTGTTTGTCCAGGTTGGAGATTGTGATATTGCCATTTTCCCCTATACTTCTTCCTTATGTTGGTGGTAATTGTCCTATTCAGTTTTGTTGCCTCTTACTGCCATGGGATGGCAAGCAAAGGAATAAAAAGGAGAAGCCCAATGAGTTAATAACTAAGTGATAAGATATTTTTTAGCAGTTTAATTGGCAAAAAAAGCCAGTCCAAATGAATGAAACATGCAGGCTAAAGATCATTTTAAGAGAACCTCTACAATGTTATTCAGGTGTGCAAGAGTAACTAGGCTGTTGTCAAGTAGAAGTCCTTGCTTGTAATTAGCACGTTGTATATGTTTCGTACACTTAATTGGGATTAGGAAGCAAAATATACAGTGTTTTCTGTGAAGTCATTTTTATTATATGCTGTTTTTGTCTTGTGTTTCTGTTTCTAGGACCGGAATCGGCCCTATGACACATTTAACTTGCACTCTTTGGAGAACTCTTTAATGGATATGATAAGGACTGATCATGAGCCTCTGAAAGGTAAACACTACCCTCCCAGTGGCCCACCAATGAGTTTCGCTGATATTATGTGGAGGAATCATTTTGCAGGTTAGGAATATTCATACGTCCATTCCTTGCTTGGTGTTTTAAATGAAAATCAGCTCTTAAAAAAAATAATTGCTATGAATTTGCTGCTAGTAAAGTGCCATGAATGTATTTAAAGTTGATTTTTTTTTTCCTTCATAAAAATCTGGTTCTGCAATACAAGATAATCAAGGTTGACTTTTGTTAATTTTCAAATTCCTTTGGAAAGTCTGTCGGTTGCTGATATGATCCCCACTTAAAATGACTTACCCAAGAGCAATTGAGGAATCCAAAACAATAGAGCCTAAGGGAACTTAGCCTTCTAGTCTTGTGCTGTTTTTTTCTGGACTAGCATGCCCAATGTGTTTCTGTCAGACACTATCACTGATTTGGAAGTAGTCTCCACAGATGACTTGAAACAACTTTATAGGAAAAAGACTCCATCTTATGACAGAAAAATATTTTTTCTACTATCTGAAGATATTTACATAGAAGATGGTAATTAGATATCTTCTACTTTCACTGATAAAAGAAAAAAAATAATGACTTAAATCTCAAGATTTGATTCAGGTTAAATATAAGGAAGACAGTGTGAGTGACACTATGACTGAGAGAAATGAGAATGTGCCTTGTCAGGAAAACCTGGTTTTCAAGAACTACCTCCACAATGAATGTTAAAAAAAAAAAAGTTTTTACATGTAATTGGGGGAAAATAAAACATTATTTTATCTTTTAAAAAAGAATTGTGTCCTACATATAGTGGGTGTGTGATCCCAAACAAGACACTTAATTTCTCAGTGATCCTGTACACCTCTGAGCTAAGACTAGAAGTTGTATAACATTCACTAATCTCTATTAGTAGAAGGAATTTCTTCACTGGGAGTTCCCTACATTGATGAAATCATAGGTGTGGCCAAAAAAAATGGTAAGGAAGACTGCTGACCACAAGGGTCTGCAACATTAGGACTTAATCCTCTGGAGATCTTTAAAATCAGTAGAGATTTGACTGGCCAGGTATAGGTCAACTTTTCATAGACACAGGGACTCCATGACCTATTAGACTCCATTCCTAGCCCTAACATTTAAATATTTTAATAGTGTATTTGGTATCTTCTTCATGGTTGATTGGAGCATGTGAATAATTGAGAACCAAAGGGTCAAGCATTTTTCTCACTTGATCAAGGCTTCTTAACCCTTCTTGGGTCTTGGACCCCTTGGTAGTCTGATGAAGCTATTAGAGCCCTTCTCAGGATGATGTTTTTAATATATAAAGCAACCCAAAAGTTAGTGAAAATAAAGATAGGTTTTTTTGCCCATCTAAGTTCACAGGCTCCATGAAATCTATCCGTGGTCTACAGGTTAAAACCCCTGAAGTAAAGGAAACATCCATCTTTTACACACACACCTCCCTCTTCTGGAGGTATCATATGGATCCATCATCTTCTAACCAGCCCCAAGGACTAAATCTGACTCTCAAATAAAGGGCAGGATTTTCCAAAGATCACTCAAGGGTATTGTCTCTTTTCATTACCATTGCAGAGAATATCTTGTATCTTTCCTGTTTTCCAGTAGAGAGAACACAGTTGTCAGGCCATGTAGGAAAAGGAATTGAGGGTATTCTCTGAAAGAAGTTGAAAGTTATCCCTCATATCAGCCCCTTCCCTTCTAAATGCTAAGAAGATATTAGAGATGTGATTTGTCCACAGATGTATAATTTGCCTTAAATAATCACTATTATTAAAACCGTCCTCATTGTGCCATAATTCTCCTCACAGCCAAGTTTCTTGGGCTGAGCTCTATAAGAAATAGCTGCAGGTCTCTGCTCCTCTCTTTCCAAAATCCTTAGCTCCTATTTGTTGGGCCCTCCCTTTTCCCTTTCCACAGTAGATGAAGCCAAAGCTTACCAGGTTATAATTTCAGAAATAATTATCCAGAGTATCATTGTGAATTGTACTGATGTGGAAGGCATTAAAGTCAGTGTCAAAGGAATAAGTTAGGAGCTGTGTTAGTGTGTGTCTGTTTTTGTGTTTGCACACACAAAGGGGAGAATTGTTGTTGTGTTGTGAAAATCCATTTTTGAATGGTTTGTCTTCATTTTGCTTGAGTTTCTCCATTACTCTTGGCAAGATGAGATCCCTTCTTTCCAAGACTGCTCAGCTGAGACAGCTGGCTATCAGCAGGCTTTCACCAAGGCAGGTTGTGCCTATCCGCACCACCTCATGTTCTATCTGTGGCTGTGGCTACCTGGGCTGCAGCAAGAGTGCAAATTACTTTAATATCTGAAAAAGCCGCCCCTTGCACCAACACTTCAGTGGCTTGGTTTCATGCTACCTTGGAGTAAAGAGTCTCCTTCTTGGTTCCTATTTCCATCCTGAAAAATTTGAGAGATAAGGAGAGCACATGAAAATAATATGAATCAGAGCTAACATTTATTTACATGGCACTTTAAAGTGTACAAAGCACTTCACCTGTGTCTCATTTGATTGACATTTCTGTATTATTATTACAGTTTGAGATGTTTCCTAACTGAAAGCAGAGATCAGGGATATCATGAATGATCCTTCATGGTGTGTGTGTGTGTGTGTGTGTGTGTGTGTGTGTGTGTGTGTGTGTATAAGTATTAATGAGCTTTTCTGTAGTCCTTCATCCAGGGAGTAGGAGCATAGTACCCTTAAGACATGGAAAGCTCATTCAATTAAAGCTGATTAAGTACCTTCTATGTTTAAGCCTCTTTGGGGGGAGGGCAGGAATCGAAAGTCTAGTAAAACACAATATCAGTCCTCAGTGAACATGTAGTACAATGGGAAAATGAGACATTTGTCTCACTATTTCTGGAACTCGAACCTTGAATAATGCCTATTCTCTGGCTGGCCCCTTGTAAGGCTTCATCAGTCATTTGTCCTCTGAGACCTAAGCACTTATCATGAGTTTTGAATTATGAGGTGTGATGTTTTCTGTGTCCAGAATGTGATATCCCAAATTAAACCTCTATCCCCATTCATCTGAGTTGCTCCAAAGTTATCCTGTCCGGATCATGACTAGTAGATACATGCATAAAATTCTGAGAGCTCAGTCAAGAGAGCATGGTATAGAAAAAGAAAAAACTCTGCACTGGGAGCAAGAGAGTGATTCTAGTTCCAGCTGGTCTGGTTATTTCATGTGACTTTGCCTCCCTGGGCCTCAGTTTCTTCATGGGTAAGTTGGGTGGGTTAGAATAGGTGATCTTCAGAATCCCTTTCACTTGTAATATTCTGAAATGGATCCTAATTTGGAGCTAACAGATTTCAAGCTTCAAAGTTTACATTTGTCACAGAAAGATAGTGCTTTTCTGGAAATATTTTTCTTTTGAAGACACTACCGCTTCTGTGTGCCAGTGGTACAGAAAATTATCCTTTTAGAGAGGAAGCACATAGAGAGAACATCTACTGCCTTGGTTGTAGGGAACACATGGGTTCAAGTCACAAACAGAGCAGCATGGCCCTAGATAACATCACAGAGCTCCTCAGTCCCCAGGTGACTCTCTTCCTCTGTTTCAGAGCATTTGTGTGGAGTATCTTAGTAGAGGCAGGCACTTCAGGGAACTGGCTGTTCTTCAGACTAATGAAATCACATTGTTGGACCCTAAAAAAAACCTGTTGGCTTCCTCAAATTGTTTTCCTGAATAGTGCAAGGTATAAGGTAATAGAATTCAAAATGTCAGCTCGATATAGAATAAATCCTATAAATATACTTTAAGTAAGAATAATGGTAACTTCACAGTAATATTTCACCTACATCCCATTTCACAGTAGAAATGTATATGATAAAGAGAGTCCTCTTTTATTTAAATTTTAAAAATATGATAAAATGGACTGGGAGGAATAAAGAGAATAAGGGAACAATTTATGGATGCCATAAATAACAAGTTTTAGTGGCTTTTTTGCCCCAGTTGGTAGGTTGCTGTAGGTATTATTATCTGTTATTTGTGGTAAAATTTTTGAGAAAATAGAATGCCTGGATACTTTTATTCAAATTAATTTTCATTCATTCTAGGCAAAAATTGTTCTGTTTCATACAAAGATAGAAGAAAAATAGATGAGAATTTTTTTGGTTGTCCTGTGAATACCAGTACTTTGAACCCATATCTCTGTGTGAGTGTGTGTGTGTCAGAGAGAGAGAGAAATAGGGGAGAGGAAAGCAAGGAAAAGAGAAGAGAGAGAGAATACTGAGAATACATAGGACAAGACAATATATTTTAGAAGGAAAACAGTGAAATGAAGATATTGAACCCAAGAAGTATTGAATGAGCTTTTCTGTAGTCACTTCACTTCAGGGGGGCATTTTCTCTAAGCCCCTCATTGAACAGATGAGCAAACTGAGTCCCAAATAGTACCCAAGGCCACACAGAGGTAGTAAGTTACAAAGTTGGAACATGAATCCAAGTCTGCTGTCCCCAATGTGAGTGCTTTTTCTTTTACACCACCATGATGTTAAAGTGTTTACACTGAGAGTATGCCATTTATAGAATCAGACTGTTGGAAACTGAAGGCACCTTAGAGACCACATGCAACCCCTTAATTTTTTTTTTTTTTTTAGTGAGGCAATTGGGGTTAAGTGACTTGCCCAGGGTCACACAGCTAGTAAGTATTAAGTGTCTGAGGCCGGATTTGAACTCAGGTACTCCTGAATCCAGGGCCGGTGCTCTATCCACTGCGCCACCTAGCTGCCCCTGCAACCCCTTAATTTTATGGAAGAAGAAACCAAGGCCCACTGAGGTGAACTTAGACTTACCTAAGGTCAAATGACTAGTAAGTGGGATAGCTGGCATTCAAACCCAGGTCTTCTGGCTCTATAATGAATACTTTCCTCAACTACATCAAAATGTCTGACCACATTCTTTCCCATTCTCCATTGGCAAGGGGAAATCTCCAAATGACAAGGCTTTATTTTTGACCTTGTCACCTAGGGTTGGTAGCGATAAGGGGGACTAAAAGGCCTAGGCAGGACAGAATAGTGAGTGGCATGTTCCCTGTCTGCAGTAACATGTACCAGGCAGAGGTGATGGCCCTGAGGCCTCTGCCCTGCTCACCTCAAGGTCTAATCATCTTGCTGTGGTAGTACTGCCCAGGAGGCAGAACCAAGTATAAGCTATGTTCTCCTCATGCTGTTTTTCCTTCTGATCCCTGTTTCTACCATGCCTCTAAATTGGGAGTTTAAAACAGCAAAAACAAAACAAACCAGATAGAGACCGAAGGAAACAGCCCAGTACTGTGGCCCTAATTGAGTTCCTCTCCTTACCCATAATGGCTATTTCTTTATCTGAATTTTCTTTTTCTTTAACTATTCTGGCCACAAAACCATGAAACTGAGATTAGCAAAATGAAAGGAGCAGGTGTGAGTTGAGAATCAATACTGATAGATTTGTTTTTAGAATGTAATTTATATACTGAAACAATCAGGGAAACATTAGCTATTCTGGTAAATTTACCCATTAAAAGTCTCTTATGTACAATTGAACTAAAACTTGGTGAAATGATAGCTAGAGATCAGGGGGGAAGGGATAAGACACATCCTTTCATGATTATAATAGTATGTCTATGCAGAAATCAAATATATAACAGTGGGCCACTTGGGAACTGGACAAATCAGACTGCTGAAGGTGACAACATCTGGTTTGCTTCATAGAACCTCTGAGGTCCCCTTGGCCTTGTACTTCTGTGAATGTGCTCCCTCATACTGGGTATGCAATACAGACTGGCCCATTTGTTTGTTTACTGTTGGATTCAATCATGGGTTCCATTGTGTTTGTGTTCTCACACACTCTCTCTCTCTCTCTCTCTTTCTCTCTCTCCCCCCCCCCCCCGCCCCCTTAGATCTCTGCCATGTCTAGAAGCCAGCCACTGCCTCAGAATTCTAGGGATCAGATTCTGAGCAGCTAAAAAAAGATAGGTAGTCCAGCAACAGAATCTTGGGGAAGGGCTTTGTTAGAAGCCAGTCTTTTTTTTTTTTTTTTTTTAGCCTACTACCTTCAGTTCAGTCCACCTACTGCTTCGTTCCCATTGTTTTTTTAAAAAATACCCCTAAG
Source organism: Dromiciops gliroides (assembly GCF_019393635.1). Classification (NCBI taxonomy): domain Eukaryota; kingdom Metazoa; phylum Chordata; class Mammalia; order Microbiotheria; family Microbiotheriidae; genus Dromiciops; species Dromiciops gliroides. The sequence continues at coordinate 81,655,648 of NC_057862.1, forward strand.
TTAATATACAAAATATAAAAATAACCTAAGGCAATTGATATCAGTGGATATTTTGACTATTATTTGTGTCAGAAAAATTACCATATTTCTATCAACATGATTTAAAATTCTTTGGATCCATTCTTACATGTTTTGAGAATAGGGAAACTGTGAACTTTACTCTAATTTTACAGTCAAATTCAATGAGAAACCAATGAGGTACACAATGTAGATATGACCCACAACACTCCTGGAGTCAGAGAACATGGTTTCAGATCCTGATTGACACTTTTTACCTGAGTTACGCTGGGCAAGCCACTCTCCTCAAGACTTCATTTTCCTCTTCTGTAAAATGAGGGGTTGGACTGGGCTAGCTCTAGGGACTGGTGCTCTCTTCCAGCTTTAAATGGATGATTTAGATGGGAAATAGGATTTAATATTCACAGAATCACTCTAGTCTTTTCAGGAAGAAGCATTGTATTAGGTAAGATGCATTTATACTTTGAGGAAAGAGGTGGAGGACTGTTAGGAAATTTCTTGTCCTATCAACAGATTAAAGAGGTACCATGTACCTTTTATTTTTGGAGGGGCAATGGGGGTTAAGTGACTTGCCCAGGGTCACACAGCTAGTATGTGTCAAGTGTCTGAGGCCGGATTTGAACTCAGGTCCTCCTGAATCCAGGGCCGGTACTTTATCCACTATACCACCTAGCTATCCCTACCATGTACATTTTTTTAATTTAAAAAATCCCACTTATCTGTAGGTTTTTAGGAAAAGTGACTTCAGCATTTAGATCTTTGTGACCTAGAATACTATTTGAATAGTCAACCCTTTCCATGGCTAACATCATTAAACATATATACTAGTAAAAATTTAAAAATAAACTTGCACCTTCATAACTCTGACATCATTAACCTTGTGAAAATTTGTTCTTCCCCAAACCTCACAATTTTGGGTACTATATAGTTGGAAAGTGGGACACATGTAGGATTTCCACAAGCTCATTTTACCAAGTTTATTTTCTAGCTCTCTAAGGCTTATATTTTACAGTACACTTAGGAGATAGCTGACAGGAACAATTTAAAAATAGCAGACCAAGGGCAGGTGACAAAATGTCACACTAGCAACACCGGGCTGCATTAACCAAAATCACCAGATGTCACACACTTGATTCTATTTTTGCAGCTGATTAAACAGCAGCATTTGTTGGACAAAAGGGGGGGGGGGGAAGAAGCTGTCTTATTTTGAAGTTGGATTCAGGTTATCTTTTTAGTGCAGTTTATTTTCTATTAATATGTAAACTCTTAAGTCACTGTAGAACTTGACAGTGAGATGAAACTAGACACATAATTATTGGTTTTATTAAAAAACCATGGAGGGGGCAGCTAAGTGGTGCAGTAGATAAAGCACCGGCCCTGAATTCGAGAGTACGTGAGTTCAAATCTGGCCTCAGACACTTGACACTTAACTAGCTGTATGACCCTGGGCAAGTCACTTAATCCCCATTGCACCTTGCAAAAAAAAAAAAAACCAAGCAAAAAATTAAATAAAATAACTATTAAAAAACCCCAAACCATTGGAGGATACATGGTTTGGATAGAGCTTTTTGGACATATTTAAGAGAAAAATTTCCAAATTACACTTACAAAAATAGTAGATTCTGAGCTAATGGACAATGTGGTAGCTGAAAGGACACCAATCTTGGAGTCAAGGAGATTTGGATTCTGGTCTTGGTTATGACATTAACTGGCTAGATCTGTGACCTTGGTTAAGTTAGCATTTGTGAGCCTCAGTACCCCACCTCTGTAGCCTAGGATGTTAAAACCAGAATCATATTTTGACATCGTTAGAGTTAGAAGGGACCTTGGGTCACAAATGAGGGCTGTCAAACTCAAATAGAAAGAGGGGCCCAGTAAATCATACATAAGTATCCTTGCAAAATGCTAATTGATTGGGGCAGCAAGGTGGCGCAGTGGATAGAGCACTGGCCCTGGAGTCAGGAAGACCTGAGTTCAAATCAGACACTTGACACTAACTACCTGTGTGGCCCTGGGCAAGTCACCTAACCCCAATTGTCTCACCAAAAACAACAACAACAACAAAAATGCTTATTGACTTAGAAAACCACGCAGGTTTATCTACTTTTTTTATGACTATATCAATACATTAAAATCAGATAGTAAGTATGTTTTAATCTTATTTGGGACCATGTTTGACATCTTGGATATAGACCATCCCTTCCATCTCCTCAATTTACAAATGAAGAAACTGAGGCCCTGCAAGGTAGTCCAGTTTAACCAAGGTCATACTGGTAAGTAAGCAGTAGCAGAGCCAGGATCAGAACCCAGATATTCTGCCTACAAAGCTAATGTCCTTCCCATTGTACCACTGGTTTATAACGTCTTTCCTAGTGTTAATGTTCAATTCACATGGTTCTTACCCCAAAAAGGAAGGCAAAGTCCAAAATGCTGCTGTCTTCACCAAGCCTAAAAAAACTCTATGAGCGTCGTCTGGAAGCAGATCTCACACACACATGCGCGCGCGCACATACACAAATTTACCTCACCATTGTACAAAACACTGACTAATGTTCTTGGTGACTGTTTTCTTTCTTGTTGCTGTGTCTCAAGGAGGATTTGTCTCAAGGACCCTTGAAAAGAACACAGGGTAGAGATGCTTGTGGGTAAGGTTAGATGGAAATATTGAGGGCACTTTGGTCAAGAAAGGTGAAGCTGAGAGAGATGTGATCAACCTTTCAAACATTAAGCGGCACAGAATAGAGCAGATATTGGTTGTTGAGCAAATTCCAGAAACACTGGAACTAGGAAGTATCCCTTGAAGCTCAAAGAGAGGTAGTTAGGAAAATAAGAGAAACTACTATTGAGCTGGGTGGATTTTTGATTTATGATTAAAATCGCGAGATTTAAGTTCTTTGGACAGATTCATTTTGAGTCCCAGTGGCTGATGGATATAGGTTTCATTGTGACTTCTAATAGCATGAAAGGAACAGACCAGTGGGCTAGGAGTAGAGACCTGGTATTGAGGCCTGATTCTGCCAATAACTTACTGCATCACTTTGGACTAGTTTGGGGATTTCATTTTCCTCTTCTGCAAAGTGAGAAGTCAGGGCTTGACAGTCTCTTAGAAGCTCTTCCCATTCTAACAATCTGAGATTCTACACATGCCAAATTTGCATTGAAGTAATGAGAAAGTAGGACTGCTGGCTAGTTTGGAGTAAATCATGGATGCTATTGGAATTCAGTGAAGATAACTGTACTTGAAAGCAGTTAGGAGACTTGAGTTCAGTTCCCAGAACTGACCTATCACTAGCTACATAATCTTGGGCAAGTCACACCCTCTCTGGACCTCAGTTTCTTCATCTGTAAAATGAAGCCATTGGTCTAAATGATACCTAAGTTCCCTTCCAGCTCTAAAACCAATAACATTCCATTCTTCCTGTATTAACAGGGGATTCATAAACCTAAATGAACTCTTGATTATCTGAACCAGCGTGGGGAGGAAGGAGCATTGATGTGGATTATTGAAAACTCTATGTAACTGTTTCTACCCCATTCCCAGAAAGCTTGTGTAAATTCATGCAAGGCCATGGAACTTCTCTCCATGATATATTTTCGTATATCAGGAAGCAAGGCCATGACCCTCCTGCTGTGGGTGTCCATGACTCCCTTTTGTTCAGGAGTCTACTGAAAGAAACAACTTAAGAGACTTATGATGAAATAGTAAAGCATACCAATTGAACATAAATATTTTGGAAAGTACTTCTGCAGGATTAGGGTAATTGTTAAAAAGGTTTTTAAAACTGCTATTAGTGTCTGATAAAAGGAAATGACAATTCATTGATAGAAGCATGTATATTTAGGTCATTTTTTCCCCTTTATTCTTAGGATTTTATATGGAATACCTCACTTTTAATACTCACTAATCATTCTTGGGTGGGAAATCTTTTCAAATGCTTTCCTCTATGCTTTAGAAATATGATATTTATGGACAAGTCAATATGATATGCTTCCCTAGAGACGCAGTAACGGTATTTTCAACAACACTGTCTCATTTTTTGCTTATTCCAGTGGAAGCCGCTCAAGTCAAAATTGAAGGTAGAACAACCTAAACAATGTTAGGTTAACTACTGTTGATTTTTCTGGCCTCCCTTTCCCAAGCCTTCTAATACTTTTCTGAAAACCATTTGTGGGATTTGGAGACCCACCCAGTTTCTAATTCTGCCCCTAATCCGTCCTGTGACTTCAGACAAGTCACTCCCTTCTCTGGGCCTCGGTTTCATTATATGTTAAATGAGGCAATTGGATATTTATGTCCCTTTCCTATCTAAATTGTGATTTTTTGAATGGACTAGGAAACTGAAAAGGTGATTATAAGCAGACAGTAAATATCAAAAATAAAAGAAACAGCAAACCCTTTCTGTATTTTAGTCTGCTGTGTCATACAGGGTCTTTCCTATTGCACAAAGAAACTGCCACCTTCTAGTTTTGACTTAAAACCTTACTTAAAGGCCTGGGTAGCCTTTGACAAATTAGGATGGAATTGTTCTGTTGTCATTTTAAAATTCTTTTTTTTTTAAACCTACCAATAAGATGCAGAGAGGGTTTAAATATTTATCTTTGCTTCTGTAGTAGGGGATGATCTTTTACTGATTCAAACAATTATTGGATTGTATGGTTTTTGTTTGTTTCTAAACAGTATTGCTGAGCTATTGCATAATGTTTTACCAACTGCTATGACCTTGTCTTAGAAAATGGCAGTTATTCCAAATTAAGACTAATAATGTTTCTCTCTCTCTCTCTCTCTCTCTCTCTCTCTCTCTCTCTCTCTCTCTCTCTCTCTCTCTCTCTCTCTCTCTCTGCCTAATTTTCTGGGGTCAAGGCTGGGGTGCTTTTGCTTCATTCTTCTCTCAAGTTCCCAAAGCATTTTAAAAAATGAATGATCCCTAATCTTTTGGTAATTGTTAACACCCTTTCTGTAGCTATGTGGTATAATTTTCTTCTAATGGATGAATGAAAAAAACATTTATTAAGTACTTACTGTGTGCACCAAACATGGTGTGATGAGCTGAGGGATCCAAATAGAAAAGTAAGATTGCTCTGGAGGAGATCCCAATTTAGATGAGGGAGATAATACATAAGAGCTTGGCTTTGGGGTTGATGGGAAGATAAAATACTATTTGGAGAATTTTGTGACTGGCCTTAGGGTCATTAGAGCCCACCTGGCAAAGCCAAGAGTGAAAATCAGAGATTTAAGCTAAAAGCACTGTTTCCAAGAAACATATTTTATGAATCTTTTAAGCAGAATTGCTAAGTATCTGGCTTCTGCTATTTTATTCGTCCAGAAGTGATTGTTCCAGCATTCTAGGAAGCTGCCAACAAGGACCACATAGCACTTCTGAGTACTTTAATTTAGGGAGAGTCAGCACGGTTATCTAGTAGAACAGCAAATTTGACCGTGAATCACTGGAGCTGAGAGCCAGGCCCTACTCGGCTACTGACTAGTTGTGTGACCTTGGACAACAAATCACTCCCTTTCCTTGGGATTTAGCTTCCCCACCCAATAAAATCGAAGGGATTAGCCTCTTTTAACTCTTACATTCTATGATTGGTTGAAGCTATCTACCTAGATGTTGGACTGACCTTAGTAGGACCTGGATCCTGGGAAATTTCTCTTAACTTTTCAGTGCCTCAGGCAACTTTCTATGATCATTATAGACTAGGTAGATCTCTGTATCTTTGTAGGGAAAGGAGTTCCCTTTATCACAGAAACCATAGGTGTCCCTTTCCCCATTCCCCGCCCTGCACCAAAGATTGAGTACATTATACTGTCTTTCTCCCTATCTCTAGTGTTATAGTGTGAGAATCCTGCCTTTTCTGTTCCCTCCAAGTATCAAAATATATAACCTTTGTGTATGTGTGTCATTTTGTTACTTGGATAAAAAGGTCAAGGAGAGAGGTTAAATATAGAATAAAAGCTTAATCCAGAGAGTTCCATTTTGTAATTCTGGTATAGTAATACATGTTGGGGTTTGCGAAATTCTCAGAGCTTTATGACAGAAGCCTCTGACTTAATCTTAGGATTGGGGCACGGTTCTGAGACTCACGCATGCATATTTTATTGCACATGCATAGATTTTATTTTTAAAGCCTCGGTAACAGTTGTTTCCTCTAACAGATTTAAGATATAAAACCATCTGGTTTTTGCTGTTTTAGCTCCTTAGGAATGTTCTTGTCTTGTAATGGTTGTGAGGCTATTAAGTTGAACATTCAGGTGTTTTTTTTCCTTTTCTGCTCACCAACATTTATTTATTTGTTTGTTTTTAGGGCGCATGGGAATAAATTTCCATCACCCAGGAACAGATAACATTATGGCACTTAACAGTAAGTGTTTGTCTGAGATCATCTCTAAAAATAGAAGTTGTCTATGTATGTTTTTTAGTTTTTCCAGTTGATCCATTGTAATTCAAAGCCTTCCAGCAAATAAATGGTGTTGGCTGTAGTCCTTGACTGTAGATTTTGGATATAAGGTGGAATACTAATGTGATTAAACACCAAACATATTTTGGGAACTGCTATTTGGGTATGAATTGAGCTAAATGGCAGTTAAAGTCTCTTTCAACTCTTCAAATTTTGTGATGATTTAATTGGCATCAGACCTGAACATAAGCATCTACAGGAAAAGAAAATTAGTGTATCTGCTTCTGAGGTAAAGTAAATAAGGTTAGAGGAAGAAGACTGAGTGGTGCCCATATACATATCTCCAGGTGTCCAAGTGTGTATGTTTCAGGCTTATCATATGTCACTCCTTTTCAGATGTATAAGCCACCTTGTCATCCCTCACACAGGATCTTCTATGTCCCATTTATGCTCCCTAATATGGGGGTACTGTCTGTGCCTGGAATGTGATGCCTTCTCATTTCCATCTTTTATAATTCTTGGTTTCCTTCAAAGTTCAATTCAAAGGGCACCTCCTCCTTGAAGTCTTTCTTGATTTCCCCCTCCTCCCAGCTACTAGTGCCTCCCTCCCCCAAATTAACCATGTGTTTATTCTAGATATATTTCTCTATGCATACTGTCTCTCCTGAAGGAACATAAGTTTTGTGAGGAAAAGGCTCGCTTCACTTAAATCATTTTTATTACTATTCAGTCATTCCAGTCACATTTGACACTTTCTGACTCCATGTGGGGATTTCCTTCTCCAGCTCATTTTACAGATGAGCAAACTGAGGCAGACAGGGTTAGGTGACTTACCCAGGGTCACACAGCTAGTGAGTGTCTATGGTTGGATTTGAACTCAGGTCTTTCTGACTCCAGGTGCAGTGCTCTGTCTACTGCACCATCCTAGCAGCCCCTTAAGTCACTATATCCACAGAATCTAGCCCAAGAGTACATTATTAAATAATGGTTGTCATTAAGATAAGTGTTGGCCCACAGACTATTTTAGGCCTGGCTTTTGGTGAATTTTCTACATTTGTGGAATCACCATGATGTGATTCTCCTCACCCAGGCAGGTTCAAAGACCCTTTTTGTTCATTTCACCCAGGAGTGACCTCACTCTGGATAATCAGCTTAGACTAATCAAATGCAGAAGGAAATAACCTAAAAACTAAATTGACAAAGAGAAAGGCATGGGATGTCACAAAATTCTTCAGGCAGTATTACACCTATTAAAGCTTTAAGCTGCACTAAGACTTTTGGGACACCCTGTATCTCTCACTTTACAGACCCCATATTTTCTTCTAGCAACATAGATAATAGAAAATCACTTAATTGGATATTTAAGGGTTTTTCCAAATCACTTTAAAGGAGCTCTCGTTTGCCATTTTAACATGGGTGAAAGCATGGTGTAGTTTAAAGAACAGTGGTTGTTTGAGAATTGAGAAACCTTGATTCAGGTCCTAATTGTGTTAGTAACTGGCAGTATGATTTTGGGCAAACTGCCTCACCTCTTGAGAGTTTCGTCATCTCCAAAAGGAAGTATCTGACTTTTTCTCTGAGGTTCTGTGAGTTCACCCATAATTTATAACCGCATGCATGAATATCACATACACATCACTAAGTCCCAATTTGTTACCCAGGCCTCTTGTAATGAGTATTATCATGAAAAAACAAAGATGATTAGAAACTGCTTTTCTAACCTTGTCCTGTTGAGCCAATTTCCAAAGCAAGCACTCAAACCCTACTTTGGCTAAGGAGAAATAGACAATAGAGTGGTGTTTGTACTCACCATTCTTTTTTTTTTTTTTTTTTTAGTAAGGCAATTGGGGTTAAGTGACTTGCCCAGGGTCACACAGCTAGTAAGTGTTAAGTGTCTGAGGCCGGATTTGAACTCAGGTACTCCTGAATCCAGGGCCGGTGCTCTATCCACTGCGCCATCTAGCTGCCCGCTGTACTCACCATTCTTAAATAATTCACAGAAGGCCAAGTCATATTGTAGTTCATCGGTGTCATATGCATGGCCTGATCCACATTACAATGTTGTTCCTATCTGATTTCAGTGTGGTGTTGTAATAAAAATAAAAAATATAAAAACGTGTGTTGTTCTCAGTCATTATGCCCACAAGGAGCCTTATGTATAGCTTAGTGGTACCCGTTTCTCTTTGTTTGACACCACTACTGCAGTTCTTCACATTCTCGGAGAATACTAATATTTTTACTGATTTTTGCATTGAACTCAATGTTAGTAAATGCATTTATACCTCTAAGTTTACAAATGTAACCTGGCAAAAATGATTTTCATCTTTAAAGTCCTCAATAAAACTTTTCCCATGAAATTTAGCAGGTAAAATTGTCAATTCTAACCTTCAGTTTCTGCAGCAGGAAATGAGTGTTATTGTTGTTAGTTTTTTTGTTTTTGTTTTTTGGGGGTTTTTTTGGTGAGGCAATTGGGGTTAAGTGACTTGCCCAGGGTCGCACAGCTAGTAAGTGTCAAGGGTCTGAGGCTGGGTTTGAACTCAGGTCCTCTTGAATACAGGGCCCATGCTCTATCCACTGTGCCACCTAGCTGCCCCTGTTGTTGTTCTTTTAACTTTGTTTTCCTCAGTTGAGAATAAGGAAAAGATGTGATTTGAGAACTATACAAACCCCAAAGCAGAAATTTAAGCATTTCATATAAAAAATTCTTGGTACCTTTGCCCTCCCCTCCCTTTTCATATTTTAATATATATTGCTGCTACTGTTGCTGTTTTTAAAACAGAATGAATCAGTAGGTTTTGGAACTAGTAACTCTCGTGTAATAATAAAAAACCTTTATTGTTTGTTATTGTTATTAGTTGAAACAAAGTCTCTAAGGGATTTCTCAAGGTTTTGTTTATTTGAAGGCTTCAACTCTTAAGTATAAAACAAAAGGACTTGGAGTCTTCTTGACCCTAATGGCTTTCCCTACCACCTGTGACTTCTGCCCTTGAAAAAATGCCAATTACTTGAGTGTTGATTAACTAAACTTTTAAACTGTAATCAGCTGTTTCCTGAACTGAGTTGTAAAGAGGGAAAGTGAATTATTTGTTTTTTCAAGGTAAAGCTAAAATGAAATCACTTTAGTGTTATAGGCTTATTAAGCATGAAGTATCCTTAGAAACACAAATAGCCCACTTTCCTCATTTTATATATGAGGAAACTGAGGCCCAGAGAGGTTGACTGTCTTGCCCCAGGGTCGCATTGGAAATAGATGGCAGAAGCAGGGTTGAACCCAACTCTTTCTCTCTGAATCCATGATCCAAATTTCACAGAACTGTTCTGGGAAGGTCTGTTAAGTCAAGGTAATAGAAATTCTAAGACCAAGTAAATTTTTACTTGTATTTTACTTAGTTGGAACCAATACATTTATTAGTCACACTCCTCTGTTGACTGATCAAATTATATTACTTTGATAAGTCATTCTAAAGAGACTCAAGTTGTTGTTGTTGTTAGAGATAAGAGTATAGCACATTTAGGATACAAAGATGTGTGTCCCTCATAAAATGAATCTCATGTCATCAGATGTTATGGCCTTAAAAGGTTTCATTCACCTGTGTGATTTTCTTTGTTTTGTTTTTGTTTGTTTTGCAGGGCAATGGGGGTTAAGTGACTTGCCCAGGGTCACACAGCTAGTAAGTGTTAAGTGTCTGAGGCCGGATTTGAACTCAGGTACTCCTGAATCCAGACCCGGTGCTTTAACCACTGCGCCACCTAGCCGCCCCCTCACCTGTGTGATTTTAATGGATGCCATTAGGTTCACTACTTATGAGCAAATATTTTCCTCTCCCATTGACAAACAAGAGGGATTAAATGGAATTTATTTCTCCAAACTTAGGGGATTCCTTCTCTCCTTTTCTTTTTTTCCCCAAATTTTATAACATAACTTAATCTTAAATGTGGTCAGTTAGCTGGCATAGTGGAGAGAGTACTGAGCCTGGAGTCAGGAAGATTCCTCTTTCCAAGTTCAAATCTGGCCTCTGACACTTACTAGCTGTGTGACCCTGGGCAAGTCACTTAACTGTGTTTGCATCCATTTCCTAATCTGTAAAATGAGCTAGAGAAGGAAATGGTAAACCACACTAGTATCTTTGCCAAGAAAACTCCAAGTGCAATTGCAAAGAGAGTCAGACACAACTGAAAACAACCAAATGAAAAAGCTTGACTTCTTAGTGTATGGTTGACTGGGAATAGTTTCCCATGATGTTAAATTCTTTTTAAAAAGCCAATCAAATTAATTAATTAAAATTTGAATGCCTTTTCAAAAGGAAACCACAGAGACTTAGAGTCAACTCTAACAACCACCACTACCATCTTTGAATAGGTGGTCTGTAGCCTCTTTCCTTCTGCTCCCTAGTTGCATTCTGGACTTCAGAGCTTAATAGCAGGGGACTACCGGGCAGAAAAGTGAATATTCCAGACAGAAACTTATCCAAAATCTCCCAATTAGTTTTTCATCCCATAATGTCCCTCCTGGATCAAAGCATAGAACCACCCACTGGGTGGTAGAGAATGTAGTTTGGAATGGGGTATGGTTATTTCTTTGTCAAGGTACTTCATTGATGGAACATATAAAAAATTATGTACTTTGCTTGTCCAAATTTCATAGAGACAGATCAAATCCTAAGTGATTGTCATCAAGAAATACATATTAAATTGCTAAATCATGCATGCTACCATCCCTAGAGCAGAGGAAAGCAGATAAAACAGACACTCTCTCGACTGCTCAGGATTTGAGCTTCTCATAATAATACCATATTTGTAAAGCTCTTTAAAGTTTACAAAGCATTTCCCTCACAAGAACCAAAAGTGAGTGGTGTCTTTTTTACAGATGAGGAAACTGAGGCTCAGAGAAGTTACTTGACCAACTTGACCCACTCAGAGGAGGTATAGAAGGTAGGCCAGGTTGCCTTTTTAAGATAGCTCTGATGCAGGCAGTCATAAAAGGCACAAAAATACATAAGAATTAGTTAGTTTGTCCCTATATCAAGGGATCAGTGCATTTAAAGATACAAGAAGAGAGATTTTTCTAGAGTCTCAAGTTTGGCCAGAGATTCGTTTAGTCAAGCTCTTGCGTGCCTTTGGATTTTCACAAGAGTGGTGCTCTAGGTGCTATTTGGGAGAGGGTGCTGATATAAGAAAGGCAAGACCAGGTAATAGGGTGTTTCCAGAGAAGAATAGAAGGAATGTATGTTTAGACACACATACATGTGCAAAAAATAGGTGTGGGGGGGTGCTGAACTATGATGCCATTGGTGTGGGAAACTGCCATTCAGGTGTGCAGTTATCTGCAATTCAGTCTTAAGTAGTTATGGGAGAGATTCAAGGTCACAGAGTCAGCCAGTAGGCACATAACCATGTTCCAGGCATCATGTGAAGTGCTAGGGAGGCCAAGACAAAAGTGAAGTTATCCCTGCCCCCAAGGAACTTACATTCTTTTCACTCCTCATTATCTTTAGTTTTTAATTAACAAGAATTTCTTTTCTCTCCCTCTTCTCTTTGATTTAAAAGGAAAAACAAAACCCTCATGACAAACATGCATAATCAGTATAACAAATTTCCACATTGTTTCTGACCAGAAAGGTGTGTCTCATTCTGCACAGAGTCCATCCTGTCTCTGTCAGGAGAATGGGTAGCACGGATCATCACTAGTCCTCTTTGAATCATGGTTGGTCATTGCATCAAGTGGAAATCTTAAGTGGTTCAAAGGTGTTTGTCTTTACAACATTGTGGTTACTGTATCATTTTGCTCTCCCTTCCTTCCTTCCTTCCTTCCTTCCTTCCTTCCTTCCTTCCTTCCTTCCTTCCTTCCTTCCTTCATTCATTTATTTATTTATTTGTTTATTTGTTTGTTTATTTATTTATTTATTTATTTATTTATTCATTCATTTATTCATTTATTTATTCATTTATTTATTTATTTATTTATTTATTTATTTATTTATTTATTTATTTATTTATTTATTAATTAATTAGTGCGGCAATTGGCATTAAGTGACTTGCCCAGGGTCACACAGCTAGTAAGTGTTAAGTGTCTGAGGCCAGATTTGAACTCAGGTACTCCTGACTCCAGGGCCACCTAGCTGCCCCTCTCCTTCCTTTATTACAAATTAGTTCATGTATATCTCCCTGGCTTTGTCTGTATTGACAACTTATGATGTTCAACACAATAATATTCCATTACTTTCATGCTATATTTTGTTCAGCCATTCCCCAAATTATACCCTCACTCCCAGTTTCTAGGAGCTTACCCCAACAGGGAAGGCAACATGTACATATCTAAGAACATACAGAATACATACAGAGTGTATACAAGGAAATTTTGGGAGGGAGACCAGGCACTAGTAGCTGGGGTAATGAGCGTGTATGTGTCAGAGGCAGGACATAAACCCAGTTCTTCTTGACTTCAAGAAGGCCCTCCTTGTTCCTTATCCCAGACTACCTAACTTTATTTTATTTTTAACCATGAAATAAAATGAGCATTTCCATATGGAAAATAGAACAGAAAAGAGAATTTACATGAAATTGTTAATTTCTATTATGTACAGTTTGCTTTTAATTTTAAAGATTTAATAAACAATGAACATATGCATATGTGAATCATCTCTATACTCTACTTCAGAATATAACAGATCTGTTAATTCAATGTTGAACAATCTTTGATTATCTCTCCTTTTCCCCTAAAGCTTCTTGCCTCTGAAAAGTGGACCTGAGAACCTAGTAAAATCCCATTTAATTGAAAATTTGGATAATTAGAATAGGGACTATGATAACATTTAACTCTGCATTCTCAGTAAATGAGTTTGTTAAGCAAATTAATGACGTAAAAATGTTATTTGGGAAAGTGTTTAAACTATTTGAGAGTAAAACTTTCTAAGTACCCCCTAAGAACTTTAGAAATACCATTTAGGTGCCTGTTGCTGCTGGTATCCTGGTTTGCAATTCATTCATAGCCTTTAAAAATCAAGTTCCCTAAGGACCTTTACTCAGTAACACCTTATTAGCCTAGTTCTAGCTGTGGTTGGTATTTGGAAGTAATTAAACTGCATTTCTTTTAAGATATTCTATAATTAAGATTTTTCACTTATTCACTATGACCTTCTCACCAATTAGTCCAAATTATAGAATTTTATTGGAGGGAAAACTCTAAATAGAAAATTGTGTCTTAATTACAGCTGCAATTGCATTTGAACAACTTGGATGTTTTGTTTCTCCATTTTCCCATTTAATTTTCTTGAAGACCTTTTTTTCCCTTTAAATTTTCACCATCCTTTCTCCTAATTAATGACAGAGAGGTTCTAGCAGTGTTGCTGTTGGTGAATGATATGGAGCATATAGCATATAGCCCTACAATCCTCTCATTGAGATGCATGGCCACTCAAGAGATAAGCCTTGAAATATATAAGAAAAACAAAGAAATGCAAAATGCATTTTGTGTGACATGGTGGATGGGCATTCTGTTCAGTTAGTTCACCAGTGCCTGTAGAGGTATTGCAGATAGAAAGTGAGCTGGGTCTAGAATTCAGGAGGAAGAAAGTAGACCATAACACATTTCTTCAAGTGCTTGGAGCTTCACATGATTCCAAAGTGTGTTCCCCACAGTAAAAATCATTCTTTTTTTAAAAAAAAGTTTTTTTAACACTGGTATTCTCCCATGAGGGTGTGGTATGGATAAAGATTTGGGTCTCAGTGTTAGGAATACTTATGGTTCATCCTGCTTCTGATGCTTTCTGGCTGTGTGACCTTTGACAAGTCACTCCCCTCTGAGTACCTTCCTCCCCTCAGTCCTAGCTTTGCATTAGAGGGAATTTCCTCACTATGTGTACCCCCAAAGTAGTCAGAAATCACAGGTCTGGGTGCTTCCACCTCCCAATTTTCCCAGTCATTCTACATATCTGTGACTCAGGGAACACCCACAAACTCGGTAGACTTAAAGTTGCAGGTGACTCAAAGGACAAAGATTAAGTAGGCTTGTAGCTTATTACCAATAATGCTTGTAGGAGAAAAGTGATGCAAAAGATCACATTAAGGACTTGCATGACCAGAAATGGATGGAGGTGGGCCAGTCACAGATTATAGATGAGGGATAAGAGACTTGCAACTGGGAAATAGTAAAAGATTGAAGGGAAGGTTCCATTACATCGAGTGGCTCTTCTAGGAAGGATTCGTGTAAGGCTATAAGCCAGAATGACATGAGGAGAGGGTGTATCTGTCCTGGGTTGTTGCCTGTACTGGTTAGTGAATGGAGGGTGGAGGGAGGGGCAGCAATACAGATCCTTGGAAGGTTAAGTCCATCTGGTTTTCACAGAAAGTGTTGGCAAGCTAACGCTGGCTGGCCAAGAACAGCCTTTGAGTAATTGCTGTGCAGGTGTGTCATCCTTTCCATCTTTCCTGTTGCCACTGCTGACTCCCTTGCCATAGGAATCGGTAGCTAGCATGCTCTCTTCTCCCGAGTGTCACAAGGAAAGGGATTGTAAGTGTGGTATTCCTCACTCACTGACTTAAGAAGTTTTCCCATATATATTGAATTTGCGAAGGACCCATATCTACCAAATTGCCCAACTCCCAAAGGATCCCCAGGAGATCACTGCAGCTAGAGTACCTGCTGTTCTTGCTGTCTCAAAGAGCTGATGCACACACGCACATATGTGTGTGCATGTGTATGTGTATGTGTATGTAAATGTATATATGTTTGTGTATGTATGTGCGTATACTTGGCCCCCCTCAACTTCCCACCCAAGGAGCTCTTCCTGGTTTGGGAAGCTGCCAGAGGCCTTTTTTGCTTAACCAGGACACTTGTTTCATATGTACAACTGGGAGACTTCTCATCATTTCCCCTGCCAGTGTGCCAGGGCCTTCCTCTCTGCTTTTTTCAGTTATTTTTCCAAAGCTGAAGAATATTTGTAGTCAGAAGAAACATTTGTTGACTTGACCTCATTATGCAAACTTACATCTTGGCTCTTTGCTATTACTCATTTTTTTGGTCTTATCCCTCACCCAACGTGTAAAATTAGACAAAACAAAGCTCCACATTGGCTATAGCCTATATAAACACACATTCACATACATACATACACACACACATAAATGTATACACACGTGTCCATATGTATAGGCTTTATGAGTCCTTTACTGCTCTATCAGGAGGAGGGTTGCATGTCTCATCTTGTTAAGAATAACTGGCATTTACAAAGCACCTACTGTGTGTCAGGCCCTGTGCTAAGCACTTTTCAAATACTATCTCATTTGATCCTCACAACTACCCTTTGAGGTGGATACTATTATCTCCACTTCAAAAATGAGGAAACTGAGGCAAACAGAGGGTGAGTCACTTGCTCCGGGTCTCAGAGCTAAGCAAATGCCTGAAGCTAGATTTGAACACAGATTTTCCTGACTCCAGGCCCAGTGCTCTATCTGCTGTGCTACCTATTAATGATCAGTTCTTTCCCTACTCTTTGCCAACCCTGTCTTTCCTAGAATCTCTAGCATGACTGGGATGGGGTGGGGGTGGGGGGAGGGAGGGCAGGAATCAGAGATCCCAGGCTGGAATCCCACCTCTCAAATGTCACCTCCTTGAATCTCAGTGACCTTGTGTAGAATGAGAGGGCTGGCCCTTTGTAGCTCTCTGGTCTCTTATCCTATATTCATCACAGTGGTTATATTAGAATTGTTTCTTCCTCTCACTTTGTAAAGAAGAATTGAAACATTTTTATACGAATTTCCTAATGTCATCATTGCACTACTGTCCCCAGCACTGGTTTTCTCATCCTCTCTGTTCTCAAACATAAACTTTTTTTAACCTTCTGAATATGTGAAATGAGAGGCAGTAAGGCATTATACAGTAATCTCTGGCCTTTTTTGGTCACATGGAATTCATGGAATTTATTTGTCCATATAATTTATAAGTAAATAGACACATATAGAGGGGGGGTACTCTTGGGGCATCCAGGTGGTGCAGTAGATAGAATTCATGAAGTTGAAAAGACTCATTTTCCTGAGTTCAAATCTGGCCTCAGACACTTAGTAGTAGTGTAACCCTGGGCAAGTCACTTCACTCTCTTTGCCTCAGTTTCCTTATCTGTAAAATGACTTGGAGAAGAAAATGGCAAACCACTTCAGTATCTATGCCAAGAAAACCCCAGATGAGGTCATGAAGAGTTAGACACTACTGAAATAACTCAACAACATAAGGGGAGTGTGCTTAAAGATATTTAATAATAAGGCTATTATTATTAAATATTAAATAAGATTATCATTATTAAACATCTTTAAGCTTACCATTTAATAACTAGTTAATTTGGTAACTATTTAAGCATATAATTTAATAATAATAATGAGACTTTTATTATTTAAAGATCTTTAAGAGCACTTCCCTATGTGTATTTATTTATTTAGCACAGCAGTTCATGTAATTGATAATTATGTATAATATAAAACTTAGACAAAAAATTGACATTTTAAAAGGATGATTTAAGAGTGAAATAGAAGACCATTTGAATCTAGAATCATTGAAGGGGGGGAATTCCTTTGAGTAGGTGGCATAACGTGGTCAGAACTGTGCTTTTGAAAAATTCCTTTGGCAACTATATGGAGAATAGATTGGAGAAAGAGAGTTGAGGTAGGGAGATCAATTAGTCTTTTAAAATGACAAGCATTTACATTGGCCTTTAAGGTTTACAAAGCACTTTGCATGTATAATCTCAATTGATCCTAACAACCTTGTAAGGCAGATGCTTATTATCTTCATTTTACAGATGGAGAAACTGAGACTGAGAGAGGATAAGTGATTTGCCCAGGGTCACCCAGCTTAGTAAATATCTGAGGCATAATTCAAGCTCAGGTCTTCCTGACACTAATTCCAGGATATTGCTTAAGTCCAGGAGAGAGCAAATACAGGCCTGAACCAGGGCTTGTGAGTAGAAGGAAGGGGAAAGATACAAGAGATCTTGTAGATGGAAAAATAACAAGACTTGGAAATTGTTTGGCTTTGTGGGGTGAGAAGAAGTGAAGGGTCAAAGATTACTCTAAAGTTCCAAACCTGGGCAACTGAAAAGACAGTGGTGCCCTCAGCAGTAGTAGGGAGGTTCAGAAGATGGCTGAGTTTTGGGAAAGAGATAAAGAGTTCCAGGATGCAGATTACAACCCATCCATGCCCACTTATCCTGTATGATTGACTCCAGTCCACTCAAAATGAAAAGGTGCAGGGCTCTTATTCATATTGACACTATCCAAGGAACAGAACTCACCCACTGATGAATGGCTCCTGAAGTCCTGAAGTAAAGGGGGAGTAGAAGAGGGGTGAGCATCCTGAATAGATGTGTGTGGGGATTCTCCCAATAGCACCTGCACAGATGCTGCTTTGGTGCATTTAGACTGTAATTTGCATTAGAGGCCACAGCTTGACTCGGGGCAGAGTTGAGGAGCTTGAATTACAGAAAAAGAGGGTGGGGAGAAATGTATTGTGGAATTAGGGTAGGCATGGTTATGTTGGAGACAAGCCCTATAGTTAACTTTCACTAGAGGATGCAGTGTGAAGCTTCTTCCTCAGATTTGTTGATCACACATCCTTTGGGGTCATGACATGGCCCCTGGATGGTAAGCTGGCCTTGGAGTCAGGAATATCTGACTTCTGAGTTATGTCTCTAAGACATACTGTTAGTATGAGCAGACAACTAAGACTACAAGTCTTAATGCAGGTACCAATCTGCATTGGTTAAAAAAAAAGTTCCTTACACCAATTAAATCATATGGTTGGTTAAAAACAATGTCTGGAGATACATTCCTTTAGAACCTCAACCCCTCCCCTTCTAAGCATTTTCAGTTATATCCATTTTCTTTTTTTTTAAAATTAAAAAACATTTTTATTTAAAGTTTTAAGTTCTAAGTTCTATTTTTCCCTCTCTCCCTACCCACCCCCTCCTTGAGATGGTAAACAGATATGTTATACATGTGCAATTATGTAAAACATTTCCGCAATAGTCATTTTGTATCAGAAGACTCAAATGAAAAAATGAAAGAAAGTGAAAAAATAACATACTTCACTGTATTCAATCAATATCAATTCTTTCTCTGGAGGCACATAGTATGCTTCATCATTGGTCCTTTGGGATTGTCCTGGATCATTATATTGCTAAGAATAGCTAAGTCATTCACAGTTCTTCATCAAACAATATTGCTGTTATTGTGTACAATGTTCTTTTGCTTCTGTTTGCTTCATTACACCATCAGTTCATGTAAGTCTTTCCAGACCTTTCTGAAACCATCCTGCTTATCATTTCTTGTAGCACAATAATATTCCATTACAATCATATACCACAGTTTGTTTAGCCACTCCCCAATTGATGGGCATCCCTTTTATTTCCAATTCTTAGCCACCACAAAAAGAGCTGCTATAAATATTTTTGTACAAATAGGTCTCTTTTTTGGAATGTCTTTGGGATATAGACCTAGCAATGGTATTACTGGATCAAAAAGTATGCACAGTTTTATAGCCCTTTGTACATAGTTCCAAATTGCTCTTCAGAGTGGTTGGATTAGTTCATGATTCCACCAACAATGCATTAGTGTTCCTATCCATTTTCAAAAATGCTCAAGGCTCTCCATCCTCATATTTTTGGATTGATACAGGTACCATCTATTCTCTTGTCTTTTCCTGACATGAACTATGTCCGTACTACTTTTACTATTTGTCTACTTGTTTCTTTAACTCCTCACACCCTAGTATCTGTTCATAACAATCTAACAAAAAGTATTTCTTCTAAGGTTATCAGTGTATCCTTTTCTTAGTACTCATTCTTCTTCTCCAATTCCTTTTGGAAACTCCTTCAATATTGTAACTTCCTGGATTTTCTCTTATATTGGCAAGTAGCTCCTTTTTTTTTATTTGTTGGCTCCTCCTTTATGACACTTAATTGGGGGTGGCTCCCAAGGCACCATCCTTACTTATTTTTGTAGTAAGCCCATCTATTCCTATAACTTCAATTTAACAGCTTTTACTTTGGCATCTCTAACTTCTTTCTTGCCTGTTCTGTGAAGCCTTTCCTGATTCCCTCCTCTCTCTACCCCCTTTTGTTAGCTCTTTCTTTTTTTTTTTTAAATTGCTTTCTACTACTTTTAATATATTTTATATTTAATTGGCATCTGCTGGGGGCAGCTAGGAGGCACAGTGGATAAAGTACTGGCCCTGGATTCAGGAGGACCTGAGTTCAAATGTGGCCTCAGACATTTGGCCCTTACTAACTTTGTGACCCTGGGCAAGTCACTTATCCCTAATTGCCCCTCAAAAAATTATAATTGGCATCTGCTTAATGTTTGTATGTGTACATATGATATCCTTTATGTAGAATGTGAATGCCTTGAGGGAAAGGACTATTTTGTTTTTTTTGTTTTGTTTTGTTTTTATATCCCCATGCCCAGCAGAGTACTTGATATGTAGTAGATGCTTAACAAATGTTCTAAGAGTTGAATCTAGTACTTCCAGCTCACCAGATAACATTTCCAATTGGATATTCCTCTTAACACCTCAAATTGAACATAACCAAAACAGAAATCTTGGTTCTCCTAATCAGTGGATCTTTCCACCTGCCTTTTGGGGGTCAAAATACTTGGTGATCATCTTTGACATTTTTATTTATCCCTTATAATCAGTTACTCATAAATATCTGCCATGTTGAAATTCTAATGTATCAAAATACCCTTCAGGTTTACCGACTTCCTATTTATGCTGCTAACTACACTGATCAGTTAGCTAAAGCAAGCAGATAATATAGTTTTTTAATAACTTGGCTATTAGCTTGCAAGTGGGGACTGTCTGCTAGTGTTAAAAGATGGTGGCAGGGAGTAGGGGGAGAGAAATAGAAAAAAGGACAATTTGAGTTTATGAGGATAGGTGAGCCTGTGCTGTTATGACCAGTTTGAATCTCTGATAACAGCAGGCAAACCTTTGAGGGGAATTGATAGAGAAGCTTCTAAAAATAACATTTAGACCTTTGCTGTTCTGAAAAGACATATTGTTCATGTAGAGGAAAGAAAATGAAGACCACTGTGATAAATCAATGGCACTTGCCACTTGTCTAATATTCTTGAAATAGATTAGTTCTGAAACAATATGCTTCCTTCTATTAGAACTGCTATTATATTTTAGTACCATTAAATCACCCATAACATTTTAATAGCATGATTTCCTATTACTCCTTCACTCTTTCAGTCTCTTGCCACACCCAAGCCAGAATGCTTGCTGTGTATATTTCAGTTTTCCATTTTAAAAGATGAGCCTGTTAATAGTGATGCTGCGTCCATGAGATGAATTCTGTTTTAGGAATTCCTTCTAACAGGACTGCTAGATCGCCCTTTTCCCTCTTATTAATAAAGCTGTACAAAGAAATCCACCAGTGCTGAAGACGAGTCTCCCAGGGTACCTGTGCCAGTGAGGTTGTGCCAGGCCCAGAACTTGGTATTTAGCCTCCTAGATCAAGGAGCATGCTTTTATCAGTTTATCTGGTGCTGACTAGGCTCTGGGGAGCTTATTTAAGCTAAGCAGACTAAGGAGAGACTGAGTGATAAATGAGAATGCCAAAGTCTAAGCTTACATGGGGGAAATTTTAACTGCTAGGGTGACCAGAATACTTATATCATCTAGTCAGCACATTGTCTTCCTGTTGGGAGAGACTTCTTGGGGAGCCATGTTTTGATCAGGTGGTATCTTGGTGACAACAGAAGCAAAAGAGAGGAAATTGGTTTATCTGAAATGGTACTGTCATAAAACTATGCTAGTAATTTAGCAAATGATATGAGTTATGTAAGGTGTTTGGCAAGCTTTAAGATGTGATACCGTATAAATGTCAGCTAATACAAATCCATCCCAGGGGGTATACTTGGCAAATGAATCAGAATATGCATGTTGGAAGGTCATCTCCCCTGCATGGTGCTGAGTAGATGTGATAAATCCTTATTGAACTCTCCCCTTCCTAGCCTTTGTGCAGAATGCCCTTTTTCTCTTTGTAGTTGTTATTACAGGCTATACTAGCTATGATGACATAGCTCTTTTTGAATTTGTTAAATTTTCAATTGGTGTCTCTCTGGGATTTTAGGAAGATGCCTTAATGCTCTTGGCAACAGAATTTAAAGTCATGCCTTACTTCTTAGGGCAATATTCTCATATATTGAATTTTTTTTTTTGTTGTGTCTATCATTTGTTGTGTCTATCAACTTCATTTCTAAATGTGACCTTTCTTTGTCTTTCCAACAAGCTCCTGCTTGTAACAAAATTTAAAAAGGTGGGGAGTGGGGAATGGCATTTCAACAAAACCTCCCAAAACAATAACCATGCCTGACAATATATGTAATATTCCATACCCATAATCCCCTATCTCAGGAGAGAAGGGAGGGAGGTATGTTTTAACAATTCTTTTGATATGAATCTTGATTATGCAGGTTGGGGTTACATTTCCTGTCTTTTGCCTCCAACTCTGGCCCTATAGCCTTTTTTGTATTTCTGTCTCCTAATTTAACCATTTGTGGATGTTTAACCCTTTCATCGTATAAGGAAATGAATATATCTCTAACAAGGAAGTTAACGAGAAATACTTTTGTCTTTCTGCATAGAGAAACTCCTTTCCATAAATCTCCCCAGTCATAATAAACTGGGAAGCATCATGGTGGTAAAGGGGGAAAACTAGGCAGACACTTAGGAAATTGGGGTTCTAATTTTTGTTCTACAAGTATCAGCAGCTAACCTTTGGCAAGTCACTTCTCTGGATGTCGCCTTCCTCCTCTGGAAAAGGGCTTAGAAACCTTTAAGACACTATGTAGGTGGGAGCTATCTTTAAAACAAGAGGCCTTTTCTGTTGTTGTCTTTTGTTCTTGAAGAGGACCCTGACATTGGGGTGATGTCATGACTTTGCACTGAATTGGATTTAAGTGAGGGAGGGCTGTCCAAGGTCACCAACCTCACTCTCTCCTCCAGAGCCCAGGGTCACACAGTTAGTAAATGTCTGAGGTGAGAGGCTTTTTCTAGATAATAGTCAAGATCCTGTCCAGCTACTAAGTATTTTGTTGCTGTTTTTGTTGTAGTTTTTATTTCAAAGGCTTGCTCTAAAATCTTGTCACCCTACAGTAAGGCACCATGTGGTCAGGGTGATAAGGCAGGCGTACACTGTGTGCGAAGCTTCCCATTGTTCTAAGTAAAGTTTAGCAACACAGATAGCATTGATGGAAAGCGCTGATGTCCCCAGTGCTTTAATTTCCTAGTATATAAGCTCATTTCAGTGTTGGTTTTGTTATTGCTGTTTTATGTTTACAGAGATATCTTTCTATTTATAGAGTCTGCGTGTAATATTTTAGAGACTCGGAAGAGATACAGTTGACACCAAGAATTTGATTGGCTATAAGAATGGTGAAAACCTGACCAGCTGGCAGGAGGGTTGGCTTTAAGGGTGGAGAGGCTAGCTATTTTCTGGTTAGTGATGAGGTTTCTGAAGTTATTTATAAAGTTGAGGCATTAACATTTTAAAGGTGAAACATGACTTTCCAAGCCCTGTCTCTATGAGTAATACTCACTAGGCTATCTTTGAGGAAATAGTCTGAGCCTAACAGTACATTGTGAGTAGAGCCAGGCATCAAGTTCAAAGTATGGTGACATCCCTCATTTTGGTTTATTTCAAAATTAAATATTTCACAGTTATCTTTACATCTTTCCTAGTATGCTACTGAGACAATAATATTTTTGTTCTCTCTGGCAGAAGATTTTCATTCGCATCTAACTTTTTTTTTCCCCAGTAAGGCAATTGGTGTTAAGTGGCTTGCCCAGGGTCACACAGCTAGTAAGTGTTTAGTGTCTGAGGCCAGATTTGAACTCAGGTCCTCCTGACTCCAGGACTGATGCTCTATCCACTGTGCCACCTAGCTGCCCCTGCATCTAACTTTTACCACAGTAAAGCCTCTGTGAGCTAGAACCATATTATTTTCCTTCATTATGTACAGACCATGCTGACATGACAACAAGTTACCAGACATCTATTTGGGAAAACTTCCAAAAGGCTGTAGTCATTCAAATCAGTCTCTTTCTCTATTTATAGGACTATCACATGATTACCCACTATACATTATTGATCTGAGATACTGAAACTTTGTCAATTATCAAAAAAAGATTAAAGTGTTCCCAGGGTGTTATATACTAAGTAAGCAAATCTCCTAGCACTTTTCAGAAATTTTGAAAGAGGGTTTTTTCTGCATTAAGCCCAGGTTTAGAAACTTAACTAGAATGTCTATTCTTCATAGGTGAGCTAATGAACCTTTTTTTTTTTTTTACTATACATAATAAATCTCTGAATGTCAACAATTCCTTTGTTTGCAATGAATGTTATTCCAAATTCTATTGGCACAAGGGAGTTGTATACTGTTGAAGGGATTCCTATTCTGATATATGTTGTATTATGTGATCTCTAAGGTTCCCTTTGATTCCTTTAAACACTTATTAATAAGTGTACAAGTCATTATGCTAGACCTGCTGGTAGGTGAATAAAGATGGTTCCTACACCCAAAGAATGACACTCTCTGTATGGAAATACAAGTATATATGTGATAATTAGATGAAGAAGAGGTTCCCACCAACAACCAAATGCATCAAGAATGGTTTCTCGGGGCAGCTAGGTGGCGCAATGGATAGAGCACCGGCCCTGGAGTCAGGAGTACCTGGGTTCAAATCCGGCCTCAGACACTTAACACTTACTAGCTGTGTGACCCTGGGCAAGTCACTTAACCCCAACTGCCTCACTAAAGAATGGTTTCTCATAGGAAGGGGCATATGAGTTGAACTGTGCAGAAAGCTAAGGATACTAAGGAGTAGAGGTGAGGAAAGAGAATGAGCCCAAAGCAAGGGAGAACACCTGTGCCATGACATTTAGGCAGAGGATGGAATGCTGAGTTCAGTAACAGCAGGGAGACCAGTATGCCTAATATGTAGTAGGCATCCTGAAGGGCTTTACAAACTGAGGACATAAGGAACTGCTAAAGGTTCTTGATCAGGGAAATGACAATCTAATCTGTGCTTTGGGAGGATAATTTTGACAGGTCTGTGGAGGAATTATTGAAGAGGGAGAGAGACTGGCATCCAGAAGTTCAGTTTGGAGGCCATTGCCACAATGTAGGTGAGAGGTGATGAAGGCCTGAATTAGGTGGTGGCTATATGAGTGGCGAGAAAATCATGAATGCAAGAGAGGTCATGGAAGTAAAAACAATGGATACTATTTGGATTGTGTGGGAGTTGGGAAGGTTGGGAATTGGAGGAAATGAAAGGGCTGAGTTTAGTTCCAAGGTTGTGAATCGAGGTGACTGAGTAGGTGGTAGCACCCTTGGTAGATAGAAAGATGTTTAGAAGCAGATTAAATCTTGGGGAGAAGATGAGTTGTGTTTTGGACATGTTGAGTTTGAGATGCCTAAGGGACACTCAGTTGGAGATTTCCAACAGACAGTTACTGAAATATACCGTTAAAACTCAAGACAGTGGTTACAGGGAGACATAGTTCTGGGCAACACCTCTATAAAGCTGATTGTTCCCACAAGGGGTGAAGAAATCACCAAAATGAAGGGTGTGGTGTGAGAAAAGAAGAGCCTGGGACAGAGCCCTATGGGCAAGACATAGATGATGGCCCTGGAAGGGAGACTGAGGATTGGTCAGATGGGAGGAGAAATAGGAGAAAACACAAACGCATTTGGCTGTGGAAGAGAAAGGGACCATAGAGGGTGCTAACTTGAGGGTGTGATAGGGTCAAGTGAAGGGGTTTTTGTTTGTATTTGGTTTTTTAAGAACAGGGAAGACCAGGTATGTTTTCAGGTTGCAGGTAAAGAATCAGTAGATAGGAAAAGGTCGGAAATTAGGCATTAGTGTTGGTAACTGAAGGGGCAAGTTGCTATAGGAGACAGAAGGGAATAGGATCAAGGATGCAAGTAGAAGACTTGGGCTTGGCTGGCCAGAGATGTGCCACCTTTTTGCTAGAGACTGGAGCCAAGCAGGAGAAAATGGAGGATGATGTCAAGGGTTTTTATGGTATAGAATTTGGGAGGAGCCGGTTATGACAGAGGGCCTTCCAATTCTGAGATTATGATAAATACATATATTTTTAGGAACCAAGTTCCTAATGTTTATTATTACCAAATTATTAATATTTCAAGACATATTATTTTATTGGTGTGAGTGCTTCCTCTATTAGTGCAGATCATATCCCACCCCTTCATAGATTCAATTCAACTCAATAAGCATTTCTCTACCACCTACTATGTGCTAGGTACTGTGCAAGATCCGGGGAGTGCAGACGTGCTTAGGTGAATGCTTAAAGCCTTTCCTGCTTATCTGGGCGTGTTGGAGCTTATGATTTCACAGCAGAGGTCTTGGTGTGGAATATGAATGAAACTACTATTATTAAGGAAGTGTGTGCTTTTTAGAGCAGACATGATTTCCTTGGCCCCCTACCAATGAAGATTAGTAGCTGCCCTGCAGTTTATAGTGTTACAATTGCCCATGGACAAAAAGAGGTTAAATGACTTGCCCAGGATCACACCATGGGTATGTGTCAGAGGTAGGCCTTGAAACCAAGTCTTCTTGACTCTAGTGGGAACCATCTACCCACTATTTCCTTGGGTGTGTGTTATAATAAATAATAATTACTTCTAATTCAGAAGAGATGTTTAAGTGCCCAGGGAGGAAGTGTGCATAAAGTAGCTCATTTGAAATCATTGCCTCATAGAATTCAAGCCATCAGAGACTGCAGAGGCTATCAAGTTCAGCAGCCCCCCCCCCTTTTTTTTTGGTGAGGCAGTTGGGGTTAAGTGACTTGCCCAGGGTCACACATCTAGTAAGTGTCAAGTGTCTGAGGTCAGATTTGAGCTCCAGGGCGGGTGCTCTATCCACTGTGCCACCTAGCTGCCCCCAGGCCCCCTCATTTTACAGTTAAGGTAAATGAGGCCCAGGAAAAGTAAGCGATTTGCTCCCATTCACACAAGACGTACAAGTCAGAGGCAGGATTGGACTCTAAGTCTTCTGCTTCTGTGCTTCTATGTTCTAATAGGGTTCGTTTTTTCTAAAGTTAAAAGTTCATTTCCCAAAACACTTGAACTGTCTGAATCCTCTAATAGGCCATTATGAGCAATTAATCTCAAGTGAAACTTTTTTCCTTTAGGGAAAGAGGCCATTGTTGGCCTTCATTCTTTTGGAATTTTTCAAAAATTTTTGTTCCTGTTTTATATGGAGTGGGAAGAAGCCCCACTTTTTCTCCTTCATCTTGTTCCTGGATGAGTAGTTTAAAAATGGAAAGTCTTTGAAGCATTTTATAATTTGATTCATGTAAAAAGTCAACAAAATTGAAAGAGACAAGTTTGCCTTTGATTTTGTAGGCAGCTAAAAACAATATATCACATGGAAAAATAGTCACTAATTCCTGGAGGCCTCTTGTCTAATGAGCAGAGCCTCTCATCACAGACCAACAAGGGAAAGTTCCATTTTGTAACTTCACTTTGACATTTCTCTCTGTGAGTCAGTAAACTTGGCAGCTCCCAGTTAAAGCAATAGTCCAAACAACATCTCCTAAAAATATTGCCAAGCCTTTAAATAAGCATTAAAAAAAATTAAAAAGCAGAATAATCTAAATTTCTAGATTCCTTCTGTCTGAGCCATATTTCATTTTTTAAAAAAAAACCCCAATAACTAATTTGTATGGTACAGCCAGAGCTCTGGAGGTGAGCTTCTTGGGACTTGGCTAGGCTGATTCTCAGGTGATAGACACACAATCTGTTATTAGGCCCATATTGGTAGCTCTTCTAGCTGTCTTTGGTCCAGGATCTTCCATAGCCCCAGCTCTACTGGCCTAACCTGTAGGGATTAAAGGTCACTTTCATACTTGCAGGAACAGTCTTTTGAATCCCCCACCCCCACCCCTGTGCTTAGCACAGTGCCTGGAATGTAGGTGTTTAATAAATGCATGCTAACTTGACACAAGAGATAAGGCAGCAAAGGACAATTAATGCACCTGAAAAGAAATATGTTTGTTCTTGGATGGTCAAGAAGTCCTGAGTTCAAATCTCATCTCAGACACTTACTAGCTGTGTGACCTTGGCCAAGTCGCTTAACTCCAATTGCTTTAAACATCCGGGGTCATTTCCAGTCCTCCTGATCTACATCTTGCCACTGGACTCAGATGGCTCTGGAAGGAGAGAATGAGGTTGGTGACCTTGCACAGCCCTCCCTCACTTAAATCCAATTCAGTGCAAAGTCATAACATCACCCCATTGTCATGGTCCTCTTCAAGAAACAAGGACAGTCAACAACAACAATAACACGTGACTGTGCACTTTTCTTGCAGGCTTGAAAAGCTAGGCTAAAACCAGTGAAACAAAATTTACCAAGGGCAAATGGAAAGCCTTGAGTTGAGGTTAAAAAACTCAGATATGCAAATATAGGATGAGAGGGGTCTAGCTTTGAGGCAGTTCTAGTGACAATAACCTGGAGTCTTCAATTGATGGCCAGCCTATTAACATTAGTCAATAGCACAATGGAATTATGGAAGGAAAGCTGTTGCTCTCACTGGAAACCCCACCTCTCAGCTTCAAGCGTTTTCACTGGCTATTTCCCCATGCCTGAAACACTCTTCCTCCTTTTCTCCACCTCTTGGCTTCTCTGGCTTGCTTCAAGTCTCAGCTAAAAGTCCCATCTTCTACAAGAAATCTTTCTCATCCTCCTTAATTTGAATGCCTGTCCTCTGAGACTATTCCCAAATTATTACACACACAGACATGCACATATGTATATATGCATACAGCATACATGTATACATATATCGTTTGCATATAGATGTTTGCCTGTTGCCCCCCCCCCCAATTAGACTGTGAGCTTCTTGAGGAGGGAAATATCTTTTGATTTTTACCCCCAGAACTTAGTTCAGTTTCTTGCACATTTAATAACTATAAGTTGATGCAAATTTATGTTGCATTAACAAAAGTACAAGGTTCAGATCATAGGAGGAAGTAGTTTTATTGGCTTCTGTCTGGGTTGGACCACATCTGTAATATTTGTATTTGGTCATGTGTTCCTTGCCTTGAGAAGGGACATTATTAATCTAAAGTAAGTTCAACAGAGGAAATCCAAGATAGTGAAGGAAATCCAAAAAAAACCCCCAAAAAACAACTTACTGGATGAGGAACTGTTCAAGGATCTGGGAATGGATAAGGAGATAGAATGGTTATTTTAAATTGTTAATAGCTACCAAGTAGAAGGGGTCATATGGTTTCCCTAATTTAATCTTTCTGATAAATCTTGGGATCAGTTCATACTTCATCTAGTGTACATATAAGATAAATTGGACCTCTGTGTGTGTGTGTGTGTGTACGTACACACACACACACACACACACACACGCCCATCCATATATACATATGTGTATGTGCACGCACACTTAGGTATACATGGACTAGCCCTGAGTTCAAGTGTACATCATGATCTGGATTTGCTGATATTTCAAGAAGCAAAGAGCCTTGATTCTTAAGATATAACTATTGGGGGGCAGCTAGGTGGTGCAGTGAATAAAGCACCAGTCCAGGATTCAGGAGGGCCTGAGTTCAAATCCGACCTCAGACACTTGACACTTAACTAGCTGTGTGACCCTGGGCAAGTCACTTAACCCTCATTGCCCCCCCCCCCCAAAAGAGATCATTTCAAGATATAACTATTAGTCTGACAATAAATATGCTACTTGTATAGACAGAGGATACAAAAGATACATGTGTCCCATCTATCTCTTGCTGATCTGTGTTTTATTTAGTCACTTCTGGTCCTAGATAGAACAAGTGACAGCATCCATCTGTACTTGACTAGCCTTGGCAAGAACACCAGGTTATGTTGGAGTTCCCTGAGAATTAGTAGAGGTTGTATTTTATAAACTGAAGTAGATTAAAAAAACATTAGCATGCTTTTAAGAGGCTTCCTTAGAAGCAAAGAAACATTTTCAGTTTTCCAAATGTACTAGTTATATGCAAGTCTGGGGAAAAGCATATTTGGATTGGATAGTATCTTTGGTACACTGTATAATCCACCAGTCACATTTGGTAGCTGCTGTTAACATTTCCCCTCCCACAGGGCCACTGACTACCTGTATAGTAGGTATACCTTTTCCTCATCCACTTGCCCTTTGCTGTGTGGTTGGTTGGTTTGGACTCTTGAGTATTTTTAAATCTCATATAGGAGACTCTGCAGTTTTCTTGGGCTCAAAATAGTCATCACAGTGTTTGCTTGTAAACTGGAGCATCTGGGGAATGTCATCATCTATAGGGGTTCTCCTTTCTGTTTGGACACTCAGCTGAACAATCATCCATGACAAGGGTAAACACCTTTGGCAAGAATGTGTCACTCTGCTCAATCCCTAGCTTGGTATTAATCATGTGAGAGTTTTCAAAGTTATCCCTGTTGTATCTTTCACGAAATACTGTGTGATTTTAGTTTTTTAAAAATTTAATAATCAGTTTTAAAATTTTAAGTTCCAAATTCTTTCCTTCCCTCTAGCCCCCAACCAATCTACTGAGAAGGCAAACAATATGATACTTTATACATGTGAAGTCATTCATTGAATGACTTTTAACATAATTGTGGGAGACACTTTGTTGTAAGATTTTTCATGTTGATATTTTGTTTTACCGAATGAAATACACCTTTATGATCAGCAAACTGAACACAGTATGATTTGGTATTCTCTGATACCCTTTAGTTAATTATATGACTATAAAAGTCTGATCTCCTGTAGAATATTGTTTGTGAAAGCTTTCCTGTTCCTCTCTCATTGGTTCATGGAGGATGCTCTTGACTTGGGTGTACCTTATTCTCATAAAAGTTTTTGTTTGTTTGTTTGTTTTTTAATGAGGCATTTGGGGTTAAGTGACTTGCCCAGGATCACACAGCTAGTAAGTGTTAAGTGTCTGAGACCGGATTTGAACTCAGGTCCTCCTGACTCCAGGGCTGGGTGCTCTATCCACTGCACCGCCTAGCTGCCCCTCTCATAAAAGTTTTAAAGAAAAGGCTAAGCATATGAGTCAATAGTCACTAATGATTTCTCAGTCATTGTTTTATTGATAAGGTCCATGATTTCACCCCATAACTTTCCATAACACTCCTCTTTCAAATATCTTAAGAATAACTCATGTTGTGCCTTCAAAACTATTGTTTCCAGAATGGACCTTTTCTACATACACTTGGGCTAGACCAGCTGCTCTCTTCACCCCGTAGTTTTCCTTAGTGCGAATCACATTCTTTATCATGCAGCATGCTGGGAACTGGTAAGGTAATGCCCAAATGTGGTGGTGCTTTTGTCATCAATGGAGAAGAGAGTTTATTATAGAATACTGAAAGATGTATTCATGTGTCTCATTACTCCTTCCAGTTCCCAAGTATTCTGGAGATGATCTGGCTTAATTAGATCAAGGTGATGTTCCTCAATGATCCACCATTACAGTTTGTAAGATTTTATAGACATGTTTATATTTTAAACCAGCGATGACCTTGATTGCCTTTTCTCTTTGCTCAGCAAGGTGACTAAGCATTTCCTGGTTGAGATGGTTTCTATTATTAAGCTATATGTAATACAAAAGAAATAGTCTTTCCTTTAAGAACCTACTTGTACTAGGGGCATTTGGGTGGCACAGTGGATAAAGCACCAGCCCTGGATTCAGGAGGACCTGAGTTCAAATCCAGCCTCAGACACTTGACACTTACTAGCTGTGTGACCCTGGGCAAGTCACAACCCTCATTGCCCTGAAAAAAAAAAATGCTATGTCTATAAGAACCTATTGGTAGTAACAGTAAGTATTTGTATGTCTGTGGTTCATTAACTTGCTGATTAGGACATGGTGATAAGGTTGGTGTGTGGAGCTAACAAAAATCTTGGACTGTCAATAGGACTTTTGGGTGATTGGCTGGAGATGCTTCAGTCATCTTTATGTTTATCGATAGGCAGACCACAGTACAATACTGATTGTGTTGAGTAGTACGTGTAGTTGATAAGCTTTTCATGGGTGGTAGGTTTACATTTTATTTTATCTATCTATCTATCTATCTATCTATCTATCTATCTATCTATCTATCTATCTATCTATCTATCTATCTATTGGCGGGGCAATGGGGGTTAAGTGACTTGCCCAGGGTCACACAGCTAGTAAGTAGCAAGTGTCTGAGGCCGGATTTGAACTCAGGTACTACTGAATCTAGGGCCGGTGCTTTATCCACCGCGCCACCTAGCTGCCCCCATTTTATTTTTAAAGACTCATTTTAAAATTTATTAATTCTTTTTTAAAATTGAGTTCTAAATTCCCTCCCTCCCCCTGCCACCTGTTGAGAAGGCAAGCAATATATCAGTTATATGTGTGAAGTCTTGCAAAACATTTCTGTATTAAGCAAGGCACACATTTTAAAGCATTTCACATATATTAATTCATTCTATGTTAAAGCCATGTGAGAAGGGTTCTGATGCTATTAGAATGATTCTTACAAGTTAAGAAAACTAAGGTTTACAGTTAGTTTAATTGTGGTCCAATAGCTAATAAGTATGAGAATTAGCATTTGAAACCAGGTCATCCTGACCACAGGCTCAGCAGTATTCTTTACCATGCCATGCTTTTTCTCTACTCTGCCATGTTGGAAATGATGAGATTTATGTGGGGAAATGATTGGTGTCTTTAAATATTTAGAGGGTTGTCATGTGGTTTAGTGTTGAGATAATATAAAAAAAGAGTGGTGAGGCACTAGAGGGTCGAGCTGAGGGTTGTAGATGGTCAGAGTAGGAAATGTTGGGAGACTAGACTGACTGGGGTGGAAGGCTTAGTCTGTTTGGCCCAGAAGGCAGAGCAGGAACAATGGGTGGGAATTACTAGTAGATAAATTTAGGTTCCACATGGAGGAAAGACTTACTAATTATGAGAACTGTCCAAAGTGGAACACGATCCTTTTCCTTTAGGCAATTGTCATGTGTGTGTGTGTGTGTGTGTGTGTGTGTGTGTGTGTGTGTGAGATTCAGGAAGACCTGAGTTCAAATCCGACCTCAGACACTTGACACTTACTAGCTGTGTGACCCTGGGCAAGTCACTTAACCCTCATTGCCCTGCAAAACAAAACAAAAAAGAGATATTCACTAACTAAATTTTTTTTTACTAAGTGCCTACTATGTTCCAGACTCTGGGGATACAAAAAGAGGCAAAGATAGTCCCCTGCCCTCAAAGAACTCACAATCGAATGGGGGAGACAACAAGCAAATAAAAATGTCTAGTGAAACCTATAGACATCTTCACAGAAAAAAGTTTTTAAATAACTGAAGGAAATGCTA
Source organism: Dromiciops gliroides (assembly GCF_019393635.1). Classification (NCBI taxonomy): domain Eukaryota; kingdom Metazoa; phylum Chordata; class Mammalia; order Microbiotheria; family Microbiotheriidae; genus Dromiciops; species Dromiciops gliroides. The sequence continues at coordinate 81,688,452 of NC_057862.1, forward strand.
AATTAGTGTTACAGGTTAGTGCGAATAAAGATGCCATTTTCCCCATCCAAGTTCATGGAACCCTTAATTAAAGGACCACAGGTGAAGAACCTCTGCTCTAGAAGTGTGTGGGGGGAAGTCTCCTTAATTGAAAGGCCTTCATGTAAAGGCTAGATGCCCACTTGTCAGTATGTTTCAGAAAGGGATTTTTAAAGGTATATTTTGGACTAATTGGCCTACATGTCATCTCTTCTAACTCTAAGATTCTTGGAAATATTTTACTCATCACCCTCATTTAAAATATTTTCAATTTCCATGAGTACTAACCTGCTTGGTAGATTTTTTTTAGACAGTGATAGAGTCTTCATATTCTATTGTGTCAGTGATCATTTCTAACCTAGATTTTAAATATTTGGTAGTTTGTTTTCTAACAATTTTCATCATCTTATGTAACTCAGTCAAGTCACAAATGCAGTAAATATCTGTTATCATTGGGGGGGGGAATCTGTCTTTTATGCTTCTGGACCTCATTCTGTATTCAATTCACTTTTCTTTGCTAAAGAAAGAGTAGATTCAAATGAGACTAATTAGTTGCAAACTTCTTTCATGAGGGACTTTATCAACTTCTAATGCATCTACTGGCTATGTGGAATTATGTTCTTATAGAAGATTAGATGAGTTGTTTATAATATCAGATGAAGAGGTGGAACTTGCAAGAACCATGGTATACTGTCTCCTTTGGTTTATTCATTAACTGAATCAACTGATTATATTCTTTGAACTGCCCATCATTAGATGATCAACCCTCTCTCCTAGGTTTTTCTTGGGAGTGAAGAAGGGTGGGAGTTATTAATGGAGCTTAATGTAGGGTCCTTTGCTCTCAAAGACCTTATGATTACATTGGGGAAACAACATTCACCCAGTGAAAAAGTTACTTAAGTGCCTGGCACATGGGAGCCATTGGGGGGAAAAATGAAACCAATAACCCACATCTTTGAGACTTTTTTTATGGGTGCAGAGATAAAAGAGAAGCTCTGAAAAGCATCAGTAGCTAAGGCTGTCTCATCTGTAGCAAACTACCAGGTGATGGCATGATATATAGTTAGTTCCCCACCCAAAAGCACTTCTTTCATGCTGCCTGAAATTTTTGCAGTACCACCCCAAAATGCGCTAATTATACTTAGTTTATTTTGTTTGTTTATGGAACATGTTGGTGAGGACAAGAAGGAGGATAAATGTATCCTATTGCCCAAGGTTTAGGGATGCTCTAGTTAAGAGCATCTAGGATCTAGGGGAGTAAACTACCACCAATAATACCAGAAGGTGGGAAAGGAACACAGAAAGGGAAATTGGCCATCACCAATGATAGTCTTATCATTGTGCCCAGTGCCCAAGGTCAGTCTTGTTCCACACTGGAAAGGGAAGAAAGAAATATGTAATTTCCCTTTCATTCTGAGCTGTCTGGTACTTGTCCTAACCTTTTTCCCCAGGACTTGGAATTCAGGGAATTATTAGCAGTCAATCAATCAGTAAACAAATAAATAAATAGATAGATAGAGAAAATAAATAGATGAATAAATAACTAATAGCTAATATTTCTGTTGCATTTTATTATTTGCAAAGTACTCTGTATATATTATCTTATTTGATTGTCATAACCATCCTGTGATATACATGCTATGATTATTCCCAATGTAACAGGTTACAGAACTTGCCCAGGGTCACACAGCTAGCAAGTGTCTGAGGGTAGGAGGCAAATACAAGTCTTCCTGCCTCAAAGGTACAGGACTCTATTCACTGTACCAAATAGCTGCTCAAAGGCTATATATAGATAGTTAAATAATGTTTCATAAGACATCTGAGGATTTAAACTACATTTATAATGCTTTTGTGGAGAAAGAGTTCTTAGTTCTAGTTTTTAAAGACTTTGGAAAAGAGTTCCCAGGGAACAGAAGTATAAACAGTCAGGTGCAAGTCTCAGGAAGGTTTTGGTTCCACATAAGGGAAAATGTCCTAAAAGTTAAAGCTAGCCAAAAGGGAAATGGGCTATCTTGGCAGGTAGGGAGTTCTCCCATACTCTGGGAGTCTTCATGTGAAGGCTGAGTTTGAAGATATTAGATTTTCTCAGTTGGAATTAGATGATTTCTGAGGTTCTCTTCCATTTCTGAGATTCTATAGCTCTGATTAGTCATGCTGTGGAAATTAAGAAGAGCCAGAAGCTAAGACCAGTGTTCACATGGTCAGAGAAGTGGAGATGTGTCATTCTAGGTATGAGGAAAGGCTTGAACAGAAGTCTGTGATGAAGAATTTATGGTCTTTTTTTTGAGGGGTGAAAGGATTAAAAGTAGGTCTAGAAAATATTACAATAAACTACTATATGTTTTTTAAATGTATAATTATAGATTATCTCTTATTTTAAATGTATTTTATGGAACTGCAGAGTTAACAAATAGATAAAAGAGATTAGGCTCTAAAAATCAACTAATAAAATTTTAAATCAGGGTTTCTACTCTGGAGTGCAAAGTATTAGAACATACATGTGAGGAAAGAGTTGTTTTATAGTCTAACTCTGTTAGACATTATTAAGATTTAGATCATTTGAATTTCAGTGTTAAGGTTATGGTTTAGCTTGGTTTTTTTTGTGAAGACTTTTGTAGATAAACTTACTGTTTAACTGAGTGATAACTCAAACGTTTTTAATTCTGAGAAGATTAAGAAAATTTTTGAATTTTTTTCTTTTAAAACCAAAATTTTGACCAAAATACCCATGGTTTTCTTCTATGTTTACATGCAGCCAGGAGCTATGGGCGGAGACGAGGTAATTTTAAAAAAATGTAATTTTTTTGCTTGCCAAATAGTAAGTAGATGTGGATGTACCTGTGTGTGAGGGGTTGGGGGGCTGGGCTGGGAGGGAGAATGAATCGCTATTTATTGTGCTTATAGTATGCTCTAGTTTACTTATTTTAGAAGAATAGTTCAGTAATTGTTAATGGCCTTTCTCTTTTGTTGGTAAACTATTATTTTAATCCTAATAAAGACGTGACAAGATTGGGCATTTTAAACTAGGGACTTCTGGTTTGGACTTTTTATGAATGTGTTTGATAAAACACCAATAAAATAAAACAGTATTTGCTGTACTTTTAATAGATTTTTTAAAAGAAAAATGTAATAACATCATTTGGGAGAGAAAACATTTTAAAGCTTTCATTTCATTTCATTAATGCTTGGTAATTGGATTTCTAAGCTGAATAATAACAATGCTTGTATCATATATGGCTGTGAAGACAGGTTGTGCCCCTCATATAAGATTAAACCTTTGCAGGAAAGGCAGTAAGCTCTGGGAACTCATGACAAGATTGCTCCAAAAAACCTCCAAATAATGCCAGAGATTAAACCTCTGCTTGGCCTTAAAAAACAGAATTAGCCTTAGTGAGTGGAAGGCATAGTGTTAGGTATTTTACTCTGTACAAGGAAAAATTTCTGAAGAAGTCAACCCGTGAAAAAGTGGAGTTCCTTGGCAGGTGGTTTTCCAGTTCCTGGATATCTTCAAGCAGAGGCTAAATTGTCCAAACATTATAGAGGGCATTCATGGTTTCAGGAAGCATTGAATCAGGTGCCATTTGGAGGCCTCTGTCTTTGACTTTGGGAAGGTGCTTTCCCACCTCATTTCCCACTTGATCTTCAGGCAATTCTGGGAGGTGGTTGTTAAAACATGCCCAGTTCTGCTTTGTCAGATCCAGAAATGGAAACACAAAAGTAACTCGCTAAATATCACATGGCAAGTAGGGTTTGGAGTTAGCACTGAGACACAGGTCCCTTCTTCCTTTTCCAGCATTCTTTCCTTCACCCTTAAGCTGCTTTAGAGCTGATGGTTCAGGGCTGAAAAGAACAGATTGATATTTACAGTGAGTTTGTAATATTGCCAGTTCCTGAAGTTATTTAAATAATTATCCCTCAAGTCTTTAATGCTAAAGAGAGTGAGTATAGTTTGTAAGGCATTCAGACATAGCATTATGTAACACTGGAAGACATAATAATTTCCAGTTTTGAAGATGGTAATCACTGGTTTTTTTTGTTTTGTTTTGTTGGGGTTTTTTGGGGGGGTTAAGTGACTTGCCCAGGGTCACACATCTAGTAAGTGTCAAGTGTCTGAGGCCGGATTTGAACTCAGGTACTCCTGAATCCAGGGCTGGTGCTTTATCCGCTGAGCCACCTAGCTGCCCCCAGTAATCATTGTTTTTTATGATTCCAAGGAGATAGCCCATGGCAAGGGGAGAACCCACATTCAAGAAGGAAAATAGACACAGGTAGTGACCAAGACATGGCATGAAGAGAGATGAGCTATCTCTGAATTTTCATTCTGCTACTGCAATCTAGTCAGTGACCAAGTCCAATCAAATCTCCCTGCACAATGTCTCTTGCATCCGTCTCTTCCTTCCCATTTCTACACTACTTCATTCAAAACCAGTTCAAATGCTTACATCCAAGGTCTTCTAATGCCCAACTAGCTCTTCAGTGTTCTTTGAATATGCCATACGTTTTTCAACCTCCTGAACTTTGATCATGCTCTTCTTTCTCCCTGCTTGGAATGCTTCCATCCCCACTACCCTCTTTCTTCTTTCTCTCCTTCAGTGGCCTTATGAAGTCATATATCTTCCATGAAACTTTCCCCAATTGCTCCAGACTGTGCTAATTATTCTCTTCCCACGTATTGTTATAGCATTTGTCTATACCATTCAACGAGCACTTAACAGTCGGTGTTTTGGGTTAATCTTGTTATGCATATGTCTTCTCTGTGCACCTGCATTGTATGCTCCCTAAGGGGAGGCACTGTGTCCATCACTGTGCCTCACACATAATAGATCCTTAATAAATGCTTGGTGGATTGTATTCTATACCTCTTTGTATCCTCAGCCCCTAGGACAAGGGTTCTTCATCTTTTTTTGTTGTCTTCATAATGGGAGATGCGGAGTTTCAGCTAAAGGTTAGTAAAAATAAAGATGTAATTTTTCCGTCATCCAAATTCACAGATTACTTGAAATCTATCCATGGACTCCTGGTTAAGAACCCTTCACCTAAGATTAGAGGATCAATATATTTATGCTGATTAAGATGATATTGGAACTGACCCAGAGACTTCTAGTCATTTGATATCTGACTGCCTTATTGTCTGGAGATATTTATTAAGAACCTCTTTGTGTGGAGTCCTATGCTAATAAGCATGTTCCAGACTGATTTAGACCTCTGTAATACATACATACCCATGCTTGTAATGAAATATGGTTGTTGAAAACAGGGAAAGAAAATACAAAAAAAAAAGACTTGAAGCAAATTTGTAAATAATCAAAATTTATTGTGTAGTTGAATTTATAATCCGATTCTGCTGCTGCCAAGGAAGAACTCAGCAGATATGTGTTCTGTGCTTCAGTTTAACTTTTTATTTCCATCCCTACTTACTTAAAGGCTTTTGCTTTGAGTATTCATATTTTAGCAAATAAAAGTTTCTTTGCAATTCCCTAAGCCCTATATTTCATACAAGAAGCTTATAGTAACCAAGCTCCATTTTGATGTGTTGGGGGTTCTCTTAACTTAAACCAACATCTCACTTAGCAGGGAAACCAATAGTGAAACAAAACTAAAACACAAATTTTCTGTTTCTTGGTGATTTACAAAGTCAGAATGATTGGAGTTCATTCTTGAAAACAGACACACTGCATAAAAACCAAGTGCATTTTAGGGACAGAAAGCAAGGAGAGAAGCTAAGGTCATCTGAAGATTAGAATTGGACCACATCTTATCTAATGAGCCGGAAAAGACTTGATAGAAAAGGTACTTGGAGCATACATGCCTAAGAATGAGGAAAGGTTGTCCTGGAACAGATGACATATAATGGGAGCTGTTGAATTTAACTGAATAAACAAATATCTGGAGATAGTTTGGAGGGTATAAAATATGAGGATGTTGCACTGGTGCGGCAGATATTCAGAAAGCAGGGAGCAGGGTCAAAGTAATAGGTGGAGAGGAGAAATATAGTAATGGTGCCATATTCGTATGGATTGGCTGATGGCAGAGCCATGGGCACACTCAAAGAGAAACTTCCCATAGTACAGTGCAGAATGAAACTCTGACATTGGAAAGGAAGAAAAAGGTTCATAAACAAGAAAGATTATATAACAGGAAGAGAAAGCAGATCTTGGCAGTACTCATTTGTTCCAGCTCATAGAATGTGTTTTCCTGACAAGTAGGGTGTAAAACAGATACTTCATATCACATTTGAAATCATCATTTCCATTAATTTCCTATGTGGTTTTGAGCATGTGCTCCAGGGGAATGAAAAAAAAAAGAATGCAAAGTAAAGATAGAAACATCATGATATCATAGAAAGAAAATCAGATATTGAAGGAATGGAACTGGGTTCTTAAAACAAAAATACTTAATTGTTTTATTCTGAACTTAAAAAAACACACACAAAAGAGCATTTCCCTTCACACAGCAGGACACAAAAAGAGGGATCCATTGTAGAAACTGTCAATCTCCAATTTGCCCTACTTACAAGAACTGAGTTCTCATTCCACCTCTGATACCCACTGTGTGACCTTGGGCAGGCAATACTGCCCTCAGTTACTTCATCTGTTGCACTAGATGACTTCTTACGTTCCTTTTAGCTTTAAAGTTGGGATCCTATGATCGTCAATACTTAAAAAGACTTACTCAGTCGGCCCAAATACAGGTTATCCTCTCACCATCCCCCCCAAAACACTCCCCCCATTTCAGTTGTATAAAACCAGAGCATAGACTATGATCAAAAACTGCAGGGGAAGCTAGGTGGCACAGTGGATAGAGCACTGGCCCTGGAGTCAGGAGTACCTGAGTTCAAATCTGGCCTCAGACACTTAACACTTACTAGCTGTGTGACCCTGGGCAAGTCACTTAACCCCAATTGCCTCACTAAAAAAAAAAATTAATTAAAAAAAATTAAAAACTGCAGAGAGAGTAGTGATGATTTTTTAAAAATCAAAATATTTAATTAAGGTAAAATGAATTAATTTCACAGCAAGCACATTTTTAATACAGAAATGTTTTATAATTATTTGTCAATGTATATACACTATCTACAAAAGACAGCATGATGTGTTAGAGAGCCAGCTTTGGAATCAGGAAGACTTGAGCTCAAGTATTGCTCCTTGACAGATAATGGCTGGGTGATCCTGGCAGTATAACTTAAAATCAATCAGTGCCCCCAGAAAACTCTCTCATACTTGTAAATTTCAGAGAAAATGCATATCTGCACGGAGAGAATTTTCTGAACAAAAAAACACACATGATATAATTTCCTTTCAAAGAGATCTCATGTTAAGGATAGGACCAGTAAGGGTCAGCCTGCCTTCAAACTGTTTGCTATTTGAAAAACTATTCATTGTCAAGGTTAAATTTCAGTTCTCTCACACAGATTTTAAAACAATCAGTGGGCAAGTTTTACGAAGATTTCACTTTTAAACTTCCCTCTATTTAAATCTGTAATACAAGACATCTAATTCATTTTAGTTCTTGCTTGTTTTGGGAGCCTCGGATGTCTAAATTCTCACACTGGCTGGGCCTCTACCTGTTTCGCATGTTCATAGAACAATTTCCTTAGCTAAAGAACCACATGCCCTTGATCTGCACTTTATTACAGATTTTAGTGTTTGAAGTAGAATTTGTCACCACTCTTAGAAGCGTGTTGGCCTTAAAGATGATAAAGGTCCTGAAGCCTTTTATCTGATTAAAAACAACCACCACCATCCCCTGTGCAATGAGACAGCAAAGAGTCTTTCATGTCTCTGCCAGGACTATACCAAAGGAAGTAATCTTATCCAGACTCAAGTAGGTATTTTTCTCTAAGATTTGTTTAGAGCAGAGATTCTTGACCTGGGGTCTGGGAACTTGATTTTTTAAAAGTATTTTGCTATCTATATTTCAATATAATCTTTCCCTTTATAATCCGATGTATTTTATGCCTTTAAAATATTATTCTTTGAAATCTAGATACAGATCAAACCATACTATTTTTATTGTTTTTTGTTGTTTTTCTTTTTTGAAGTTTTTCCTTTTTGCTCTGATTCTTCTCTCATAACTTGACTAATGCAGAAATATGTTTAAGGTGATTGTACATATATAGCCTATATCAGATTACTTGCTGTCTTGGGGAGGGGGGATTGGAGGGGAGGGAGGGAAAAAATTTTGAAACTGGAAATCTTATAAAAACAAATGTTGAGTATAAAGCACTGGCCCTGGATTCAGGAGTACCTGAGTTCAAATCCAGCCTCAGACACTTGACATTTACTAGCTGTGTGACCCTGGGCAAGTCACTTAGTCCCTATTGCCCCGCAAAAAAAAAAAAAAGAAAGAAAGAAAACAAATATTGAAAACTATCTCTAAATGTAACTTGAAAATAATGAAATATTTATATGAAAAAAAAGAAAAAATATTATTCTGATAAGGGGTCCCAAGGCTTTTCCTAGCCTGCCACAGGTAGAGTGCTTCATTTCACACACAAAATGAGATTAAGAATGGGATTAGAGGGGCAGCTAGGTGGCACAGTGGATAGAGCACCAGCCCTGTAGTCAGGAGGACCTGAGTTCAAATTCAGCCTCAAACACTTAACGCTTACTAGCTGTGTGACCCTGGGCAATTCACTTAACCCCAATTGCCTCACCAAAAAAAATAAAATAATAAAAAAAAAGAATGGGATTAGAGACTTGTCTTTCTTCTATTATGGGCCTCAGTTTCATGAATTGAACAATTAGAGGGTTGGGGTTTTGTGGCTTCAAAAGCTCTTATAGCTGTAAATCATTTGTTACATAGCCAAGAGTTAGAGAAGATTAACTGTGTATTCCCAGTTTGGCTTTAGCTTTCCAAGGTGCAGGGGTGCTGTCATTTAGCAGTGGAGAAATTTGACATAGGGTAGAGTGTTTATCTTTGTGTGACTGGCTTGGCACATACAGTTTAACCTGGCAAAACTTTTTGCAGTCAAAGTTGACTTAGAGGCAACTGAAGGTGAACAGAAAAGTCTGCATTTTTTTGGAGATAGGAGAGGGGTCCAGAATTGATGGTGAAATCAAGTGCTTAGGAAAGGTAGATGTTGGAAGAAAAGGGGACATTCTTCAAGTTGAAAGTTCACAGTTCTGGTGAAGAACTGCCGAGCAAAGGAGATTCATAGTTGAGCTTGTTGGTGAGTAAGTTAGAAGGTACATGAACTAAGTACAAATGTGCTGGAGAGATTATTTGAGTGTATGCTGGTTACCTAGGATTAGTGTAGAAGGCTTTCTTTCCTTCTGCTGGTCTTACTCCTTATTACTTCTACCTTGGCCTCATCCCACATACATTGCTACTCATTTTTGTACCAGATATTCTGTACTCAAACCTACCTTTGTTCTTCCTTAAATGGGCAAACTAGTTGTATATGGAAGAAACCACTGGGCAAGAAGAAGCAAATGGCAGTAGCGTACCAAGGGTTGGGAATATGTGGCTGGTCAGATAATCTGGATGTCCCCATCATGCATCAGCAGAGGATGATGGAAAAGAAATGAAAGAGTAGAATTGAAGAAGACTTATGTTGAATTATTTGGGGAGGAAACTGAACTGCCATTGTCTGTCTGGGCTAAGTGAAAAAGAAGATGGGAAAAGACAAAAAATGTGGTCTCAGCCAACTCAGAGAATTCTAGTTTCTCTCCCAGATGAGTTCTTAAAGTACATTGCAGAAACATAACCGGGAATTCTTGTGTCAAGGCAAATTAAGTGGACAGTGATGGTGGTCAGATATATACTAATCAGACATCAGCTAGGCCCAGTCCACAACAGAAGTTATCGCTACATGAATCCAAACTGAGTGCAAATTCCTTTATCAAAAATTGGAAAAAAGACGATTGGTATCAACAGAGCTACATATCAAATTGCCAGCTAATGGAAAGCCAATGTACCAATTTTTCATACAGATGAAATATACACACCTTAGCAATGTGTGCTTTCTTTTATGACACCCTCCACCCCACTCAGCCGAATTTCCCCGAGCAACCAACAAGAGGGGGAAGGTGATAGAATCCCAGGAGACTGGAATATAGGACAATGGACTAGAAGAGTGATCACTGGCAGAAAAAAAGGGCCTTTCTATCCCCTCCAGATATTGTTGGCCTGGGGAAAAACTCCATTCTGCCTACACTAGATACAGCTGATAAACTGTGCACTTGATACCTTCCACTAAAACCCTGTTTTGAGGCCTCATCATAGTATGAAGGTGACCTTGAGTTTTTGAAGGCTAGACTAGTGCAACAGAAGCTCTGACGACTCTTGCCCATCTGTAAGGCCTTCAAGCATGGACCTGGCTATACATCTGACAGCCATGTTTAGAGAGTCTTATCACCCCATCAGAAATTTAGCTACTAGGTTTGACTTTTCTTTACCATGGGATAATTATTTTTTTGTCCACAGAAATCAAGGAAGATAGTCTGAGAGGATCATGATTTTCATCAGTAGAGGGAATAGAAGTCTTTTGCAGTGTTGAGGTATATGTGGGACAAAACTTCTTAAGTTTAAGAAGTTTTCTCTACAAACTCCCATGATCACTGTTGATATTCCCTGTATTTTACCTTGTAATTAGGAGAAGGAGGAACATTATGTAACACAAACACCACTAGCCATGGACTCGAGTGAGACCAAGCTTTTGAATTCCAGCACTGCTACATACTTTCTATAGGACCCTTGGCAAGGGACATCATCTCTCGGCCTTGATTTCCCTTTCTGCAAAGGGGGAACAATACACTTTCCTCCTGGATCCATTTGAGGAATGCAGTCTGTAAGGCTTAAAGTCTTAGTTCTATGTGAAAGACAGAGCACAGTGCCTCTTCTTGCACTAAGAGAGAAGAGTGGAAGGAGAGGGAATGGGTTAGAAGCGATCATAGGCTGCTTTTAAAGCCATGAAAGGGTTTGGTGTGGGAGAACAATGGAAAGGCCAACGGAGCTGAGCAAGCCCAAATGTGTCCCCTGTGCTTTGAATACAACTTCCTCTCCACATTCAGTAGAGAAGGATGTAGTGCAAAGGACAGTTCAGTTCAGTGACTGTTGACTGTTGACTGTTGCTTTGCCATGTTTAATAAAACTTTAATATGTTACTCTTCCTAATAGATTTATTTAGTTTATTTCTAAATTGACTGTTCACATATCCACTTACTGAATTCAGTGCATTTGATTGGAAATTTAAGTGAAGAAATGGCAAATGGTGAAATAAGTTTCCAGGAGTCTCTCCTTTGCTTTTTGTTTTATAATATGGGGATTGGGATTTTATAGAATTCTATGAATATTAAAGGTAGGAGAAGCTATCTATTCAGTCTCCTTAAGATTCATATGGGGGCAGCTAGGTGGCACAGTGGATAGAGCACTGGCCCTGGAGTCAGGAGACCTGAGTTCAAATCCGGCCTCAGACACTTAACACTAGCTGTGTGACCCTAGGCAAGTCACTTAACCCCAATTGCCTCACCAAAAAGAAAGAAAGAAAGAAAGAAGATTCATATGTTAAAAAAAAGAAGATTCATATGTAAGCTTTATAAGGATCTACAAGAAACATTTATAAATAATCTCTAAGGATCCTTTCAGCTCTAAAATTGTCTTTGATTGTAATTCAGGTAATTTGATTTTGGGTAAGCAATGTAGGTTGGAATACCTCTATTCACTGGGATATAGCAGGGCTTGAAATCCTTGTGAAGTTTCTGATGGTCAATTTCCAGCCTTAAGTAACTTCTCTCCCAGTTGATTCATTGAGTGTTCTTGCCTTCGCCAGAATCTTGATGCAGGTTGGGCTGAACAGGCATTGAAAGGTGGTAGGTAGAGAACTTTTCTGAGGGACTTGGGCTGAGCTCTGCCCTCAAACTCTTCTGAGCTTCTTTGACCTGTTTTCACTGGAGCAGGGGGAGGGGAAGCTTTAAAAATCAGCTGTTACATGATAATTGTGTCCTGTCTCCTGCTTCCTTCTAGCTTTTTTCAAAATACAAGTCACACCGTCAAACATTTTACTGAAGGGTTTTTTTGTTTGTTTTGTTTTTTGGTCTTCCTTTTCATTTTATGGTGCTCCTAGAAAAGCAGAGCTAGGAAAAATTCTTATTTTTAAAAATTTAGTAGACCTTCTTAATGCTACCTATTCATTACCTCTATAAAATTCAAAGATTGAATAGCAGTGTGTGTATATATATTTGTGCGTGTGTGTGTGTGTATAAAAATCTGTAATGATTTTATTTTAAAAAAATAACAAAATTTGGATTCCATGCTTTTCTCTATAGTTAGGACACTACTCATTAGTACTTACCATTGCAGTGAAGAACTGTTGTCTGGGGTTAATTTATGTAAGATAGACCAAAGGGGAAAGCTTTTTATCATTCTGTCTTTTCCCTTAAAATATACAATGCTGTAGGTCTCTCAGGGTAAGGGAAGGAAGAGGAAGAACAAGGAGAAGGAGAGATTTGGCAAAGAGTGTGTATGGATGTGTATGCACTCACACATACATACGTGGTATACATATGCATACACTTGCATGTCTACCATTAAAACACTACAGGAGGGGCATCTAGGTGGCACAGTGGATAAAGCACCAGACCTGGATTCAGGAGCAGCTGAGTTCAAATCTGGCCTCAGACACCTGACACTACCTATGCAACCTTGGGCAAGTCACTTAACCCTCATTGCCCTGCAAAACCTCAAAATCCCCCCAAACCCCCAAAACACTATAGGAGATCATATTTTTAACTTGATGGAAACTTAAGGTTTTGTAAATAGGTAGATACTCTGAGACCCAAATGCTATAAAAACCTAAAGGAAATATATTTGCCTTAAAAGAGTATGATCATGGGGCCAGCTAGGTGGTGCAGTGGATAAAGCGCCAGATCTGGAGTCAGGAGGACCTGAGTTCAAATCCAGCCTCAGACACTTGACACTTACTAGCTGTGTGACCCTGGGCAAGTCACTTAACCTTCATCGCCCCCCCCCAAAAGTATGTTCACGTGTAAACGTTTTGTGCCTTTTATGGATTATCATTTTCAAAGGGAAAAAAGAAACAGACAAAAACCTGCTTACCCTGGTAACCAGATTTCTGGTGATGAGCCCTTGTAGATATACCTAGCCAAACTGGACCTTGGACAATAGACATAGTCTCTCATCAGGCTTTAAGTCTTTCTAGCTTACTAGGATCTGCCAGTATTTATTTTTCATTGGCATAGCCCTCAAAACCCAGGGTCACCTCCATGCCACAATGAAGCACAAGGGTTGGTGTTTTGGGTAAATTCAAGATTTTTTTTTTTTTTTTTAGTGAGGCAATTGGGGTTAAGTGACTTGCCCAGGGTCACACAGCTAGTAAGTGTTAAGCGTCTGAGGCCCTATTTGAACTCAGGTACTCCTGACTCCAGGGCCGGTGCTCTATCCACTGCGCCACCTAGCTGCCCCTAAATTCAAGATTTTACAGTATCAGAACTATAATGTTGTATGTATTGTTTTCCTTAACAGACTTACTTTGCACAGTGCCTGGCACATGGCTTATTGATTGATTACTGATGGTATTCATGTTATTACCAAATTGGGGAGGGGGGAAGCCTATGAAAGAAATTGCTTTAAATAAAATCCTGGAAATACTTGTGTTGGAAAATGTACATGAATGTGAAATTTGCAGTCACCGTTAACTAGGACATGTTAGTTCCTGTGTACCATATAGAATTAATTATGATAAAGTAATCTAATCACTTGAAATAAATTACACAGCACTTAGCACAATGCCTGGCACATAGTAAGTGCTTAATGAACGCTTATTGACTAATACAAAGATCAAAGACCTTGAACAGCTATAGATTTTTCATCCAACACAACTGGCCTTTAGGTCTGCCTATCACCATGCTGGAATTTTGAGCAAATGTAATTGCCCTACATAGTGATACCATTATACCCCATTTCTCTAGGGGTCCTATTTCTGGTTACTTCAACCCTTAGGAATAATGCATGAAATTGCCTGGAAGTAAAGGGAAGAAAACTTCAGAGCCTGAGGGAAATGATCATCCCTAAATCCTTGCATGCAATCAGGCTTTTACATTTGTGGATAGAACTTTAATGATTCTTAGAGTTCTCAAAGTAGTTATCTGTTTTCTTGACCCTGGTAGAAGCCAACTACTTCTGGCCCGCTCTCTAGGAATTTATTGGCAGCCTGGAATAGAGAGAGAGAAGATGTAGAAGTGTCCTGGATATAAGAATGGATGTTCAGAGTAACCCACTAAATGAAATCCTGGAGAAAAGGTTTAGCTCGATAAACTGCTTCCGGAAGGCAGTCTAGTATGAAAGACATTTTAGAAAGGTTTTCATCAAAAGTGTTTAAATTTAAAATCGGGGTGGGGGTAATTATTTTCCTCCCTTTTATCTAGAAAATAACATACTGGACTATGTTGTCCCCCAGCCATGCCAGATAATTGAGTAATTCACTATGCGACTAAAAAACTATAAAAAAAATTTGAATTATGACTACATAAAGTGTTTGCAACTGTTCATTTTAGGATTCAAGCCCCCAAAATGTGGCAGTGTATGGAGCAGATAGGGTTCTCAAGGTTAAAATGTTAACAACTGTCTTCAAAAGTGTTGTGCTGCAGGGCAGCTAGGTGGTACAGTGGATAGAGCACCGGCCCTGGAGTCAGGAGGACCTGAGTTCAAATCCGGTCTCAGACACTTAACACTTACTAGCTGTGTGACCCTGGGCAAGTCACTTAACCCCAACTGCCTCACTTAAAAAAAAAAGTGTTGTGCTCCTCTTTGCTCCAATATGATTTTTTCCATATATCACACCTTTTCTGTAGTTAATAGTCCTCAAGTGGGACTGGGAAAGAATTCTTTTAGTTAGTTATTAATCCTGCTCTTATCTATCCCTGCTGAGGGCCATCTGAACCAGAGCTTAGTTTCCTCAGCTCTCAGTAGCAGGCAGCAGTGGTGGCCTCCCTTAGAGCTAAGCCTCCAAAGAGCTTGATAAGGAAACCAAAGAGGCTCAGACAGCAAAGAAATCCTCCTCCACTTGGTCTTAATAACTTTAATGTAATTGAATAAGCCATAAAAAATTTAGTATTCCACTTTCTAGTGTGGAAATTATCTGGGGAAAAATTTTCTTTTTTTGAAATCAGTAGGATTGGCAGTGGATAAAGCACTGGCCTTGGATTCAGGAGAACCTGAGTTCAAATTCGGCCTCAGACACTTGACACTAGCTGTGTGACCCTGGGCATGTCACTTGACCCGCATTGCCCTGGAAAAAAAACTACTAAAGAAATCAGTAGGAGTGGGGATGGGAGAGAGGAGAGTTTTATGTGAAGTGGAGGCCCTTGAGAAGTTTGGACTTTTCCCCTACCCTTAGGGAGATAGCCACCCCTGTGTTTATGTAAATAAATAAAGACTGGGGAGGCTTCTGGATGCTGAGTGATTGATGCTAAAAAAGGTCCTGTTGACTACTTAGTGTGAAGAAATCAGAAACAAGAATACATTTTTTAAAAAAATGCTGTAATTTGGGCTCCTATTTAAACACTTTCTTTTCAGGAAAACTATTTAACTGTAGGAACTCCCCAATTTGTTTCAGGTCGGTCTTCTCTCTTTCCCTTTGAAGATGCCTTTCTAGAGGACAGTCATGGTGACCAGTCTATATCTTCAGGTTTGAGCTCTCCAACCCGATGTCAGAATGGTGAAAGAGTGGAACGCTATTCTAGAAAGGTGTTCGTTGGGGGCCTCCCTCCTGACATCGACGAAGGTACCGTGTGTATGTATGTGTGTGTGTTTATTAACATGAAACATGTTAATTGTCTATTTTTAACATTAGCTCTTTGAGAGCAGAAATGGTTTCATTCTTGGCAGAGTGCCTGGTATACACTAGATGATTAATAAATGCTTGTTGATTGTTTAAAAAAAAACAAAACTCAACAGACCATGCCAATCATAGCTAATGTCCTGTTCTACAGTCTGCTTAGAGTATTATTGCCTTATCATTCTTGGTAAAGATCAAAATGGTTTATTTATGATGAGAGTGGTAATGTGTCATATCTAAGCAGTAGGATTGATACATTGTAGTCTTTCTTCATAGGGACTCAAAAACTAAAGTCCATTATATAGATTTGCTTTCCAGAACCTGGCAGGAAGTCAGGGAAGGGATCCTACATCATTCAGAGGTTTTTGTACCTCAGTTATAACTTTGAGTATGCCGATATTTCCAAGGCTTTAACCAAAACTTCAGCTATTATGCTTAGACACATTTGACATCATGTAAATATGTGTTTATATATGTATACGTAATTATTTACATACATATATGTAAGCATGACCTACATATTCCCTATACAGCCTGGTATTTTAGAGGAAGAATCAGGAAAACTTGTGTTCACATTCACTTCTGACAAATTATTGGCTCTGTGACCTTGGACAAATCACTTAACCTCTAGGTGTCCTAGGCAACTAAGACTAAATAGCTATTGACCTGCATTGGTGAAGGGAGTATCCTCTTCTGGGAGTTCCCTATTCCAAAGAAAATACAGGTCTAGTCTCTATCACCTACCTGTAAACACGAACTCCTTATAAAGGTAAAAAGTAATAATTAGGACAATTTGTTGGTTAAAACTAGACATTTTTATCATGAACTAATATTGTGATCAGTGTTAGGTAACTAATCATCTGAAGTGAAAACCTTCACTTTTGCCTAAAATTCCAGAGTTTAAAAATAGAAAAGGGAGAACAGAAAAATAGAAAAGTATCATAGAAGTGACTTGAAGAAAATCGTGTCAAGGTCAATTCTAGACGGTCATAAACCTACTTGAGAAAAATCTTAGGAATTCGTCCTTTTGTTAGCTCTTAAATATTTCTAGAAAATAGAATTTCATTTTTCAACAGAAAGGAAGAAAGAAAATTAGCTTGGATCATTAACACTGTAATTTGGCTGCTCTCTTAGTCATGAGTTCCTCATCACCTCTCA